>NC_133142.1:13591394-13899269 GCF_048418815.1 Hemitrygon akajei | reverse complement strand
GGGGGGGGGGGGGATCTCTTAGAAACATTCCGAATGTTAGAAGGCCTGAACAGATAAGATATGCCAAAGTTTCTTCCCATGGTAGGGGAGTCTGGGTCAGGAAGGCATGACTTCAGGATTGAAGGACATCTATTTAGAACAGAGATTCGGAGAAATTACTTTCGTCAGAGGGTGGTAAATCTGTGGAATTTGTTGCCACATGTGGCTGTGGAAGTCAAGTCATTGTGTGCACTTAAGGCAGAGATAGATAGGTTCTTAATTAGCCAGGGCATCAAAGGGTATGGGGAGAAGGCAGGGGAGTGGGGATGACTGGAAGATGTGGAGCAGCCCATGATCGAATGGTGGAGCAGGCTCGATGGGCCGAATGGTCTACTTCTGCTCCTATATCCTATGATCTTATCTCAGAAAGGAATGGGGAAGAAGCCAGAATAAGAAGGTGGGAGGTGGAGAGCTGAACAAGCTTGAAGGTGATGGGTGAAGCCAGGTGGGTGGGGTAAGGGGGATGAAGTAAGAGGCTAGGAGGCAATAGGTGGAAAAGATAAAGGGCTGGAGAAGAAGGAATCTGATAGGAGAGGAGAGGAGAGTGAACTATAGGAGAAAGGGAAGATGGAGGTGCATCGGGGGGAGGTAATATGTATGTGAGGAGAAGAGAAGAGGTAAGAAGAGGCCAGAGAGGAGAGGAGCAAGAGGGAAAAATTACTGGAAGTTGGAGAAATCAATGTTCATGCCATCAAGTAGGAGACTACCCAAATGGAATATGAGGTTTTACTCCTCCAATCTGAGGGTGGCCTCATCGTGGCAGAAGAGGAGGCCATGGACCAATATGTTGGAATGAGAATGGGGATTGGAATTAAAATGGTTGGCCACCGGGAATTCCCGCTTTTTTGCAGATGGAGCAAAGATACTCGACGAAGACCCCACGGGAGCACGTGATGGATGATCGTACGAGCAGCTGCTGCATATCACGTCCTGACTAGGCAACCACTGACACCAGACAGACCATCTCTGAAGAACATAGATAATGACTGGGGTCACCCATCTTCTGAAGAGATTGTCTGGAAGAAGGCAATGGTAAACCACTTCTGTAGAAAAACGTGCCAAGAACAATCACGGTCAAGACCATGATTGCTCACATCATATGACACAGCAGACAATGAATGAATGACTGCTTTCTGCATACAACCTCGAAATTCCAATTATTGCAGACGGAGTGTGCACAAATATTGACAGTATAAAGTTGAGTCCACTCATGTCTTGCACAGATTATGCAATCAAACAGTTTACAATCATTTAGTTGCTTTGAAAATTCTTATACAGTAAGTATCAGTATCTATTTTTGTCCTGGAGACATATTACAAACATCATGTCGACATTGGATATTCTCTTGGGCTGAGCATCGTTGCTCCTTCATGCAAAGAGATCTTGTGCTCAGGAGCCTACCTTTGCTAATTAATGGTTAAGCTTATTGTAGCATGACTGAATGGCTAAATTAATCAAACTGCTTGGCATTCCTTCCTAACGAGTCTCCCCACAATCTCTGTTTTATTGGAAATCCGTCATCCTGATTCATTGTTATATGAACCAGCTAATATCCCTCTCAGATATGGGAAATCCATCCTATACAAAACTAATGGCAACCTGGGGTAGCTAGCAAAGATAGATAGATAAATTATTGATCCCAAAGGAAATTACAGTGTCACGGTAGCATTACAAGTGCACACATATACAAATATTAGAAGTGAAGTAAGAAAGAATAAAAAAAAATAGGTTACCTCAAACAATCTAACAGGAGGGTATCATCACTTCCCTGGCTATAGGTTGTCTCATATCTTACTGTACATACTATTTATTACAAATTGCAATAATTTGCACGTTGCACATTCAGATGGAGACGTAACGTTAAGATTTTTACCCCTCATGTGTGTGATGTAAGAAATAGAATCAATTCAATTCAACTGATTGGCGCTCCTGATGGCCGAGAGTAGGAGTGGTCAGTCATGGCTCAATGGAACCTTGTGGGGCTGAGAGAGTGGCAAAGGGCAAATGATTGCTCGGACCCACAGAGCTAACTGGATGTACCTAACACCGTGTCATATGTTGTACACCATGTTCAAAGACAACCCTATCATCCCAGGAATTAATCTACTAGATTGAAGCTCTCTACATCCAAGACAAGTACAAAAGCTCACACATTATTCTGTAGATCTCCTGTGATACTCCCTTACTTGTGCTCCACCCCCTTTGCAATTGAAACCCTCTGTTATTCAGGGTCGACCATGGATGTTCCATCTGGCTCTCTATGTGATGTACAAGTCAGTAGGTGAGCCAGGGCAGTACAATATGGAGAGCAGCTGTTGCCCATGTAGCGGGCTCCCCCTCTCCGCACAGCAGATGCCAAACGGCAAGGGACTGAAACTGTCTGGCGCCAACAGCGTCGCTGGAGTTGCCAGTCAGCGTTGAACTCAACAAGTGGCCGCCTTAGGGACCCCAGCTCCGGATTTTTCCTCAGGGTTTGCTCCCAAAGCCTTCCCCATGTGTGGGTATAGAGGCATGGCAGTAGTAGTTTGAGATCAGAGTTTTCCTTCCCCTTGATGATGAGCTGATGAGCCCCATCATCCCATAGTGACTGGTTGAAGGCACCAGTAACCCTCCTTTGCCCCTTCTCCTGTCAATAGAAACAGTTTCACTGGGCTTAGAAGCTAAGCCACATGTGAAGGCAAGGATCTGGACTTGGTTGTTAGAGGCTATTTGAGACACACAACATTGGAAGCACTTAACAGGTAGTGGGAGCTTATCCCCTCTGCCACTCCTGGCTAAATCAACCTTAAGGAATTTAATAGTCCTTTGCAATAAAGTTCAAGGTATCATTTATTTCCAATTGCTTGTCAGACCTGAATGTTTACACCAATTCCAGTCTGTACTGGAACATTTGTTCCAGTTTCTCTATTGTTTTGGCTCAACTGCACTGTGTTCAACTAGGAGTGCCGATTAGATCATCTACCTCACTGCTTCCCAAGTTCCCCATTGTCATCAAAGCCAGTCCTTAACCAGTTCAATTCTCCGCAGCTAACAGTAAGAGCACTGGGCCAGTAAACCATATAAACCATATAACAATCACAGCACGGAAACAGGCCATTCTGGCCCTCCTAGACCGTGCCGAACTCTTAATCTCACCTAGTCCCACCTACCCGCACTCAGCCCATAACCCTCCACTCCTTTCCTGTCCATATACCTATCCAATTTTACCTTAAATTACACAACTGAACTGGCCTCTACTACTTCTACAGGAAGCTCATTCCACACAGCTATCACTCTCTGAGTAAAGAAATACCCCCTCGTGTTTCCCTTAAACTTTTGCCCCCTAACTCTCAAATCATGTCCTCTCGTTTGAATCTCCCCTACTCTCAATGGAAACAGCCTATTCACGTCAACTCTATCTATCCCTCTCAACATTTTAAATACCTCGATCAAATCCCCCCTCAACCTTCTACGCTCCAATGAATAGAGACCTAACTTGTTCAACCTTTCTCTGTAGACCAGAAGTCATCCATAACCTGGAGCCACGACTATGCCGAAACTCGAGTGACCACCCAGATGAATACTGTGGCTGTGAGTAGGTCAGAATCTGAATAACCTGCAGTGAGTGATTCAACTTCTGATGCCCCAAGGCATTTTTATCATCCAGAAGGCACAAGCCAAAGAGCAATAGAAGTCTATTTGCCTTAATGGGCTCTGGTTATCCAAACAAAAAACAGAAAAATAGGAACATAGAAAAGCCTGCTCTCCAGAACTGGCTGAGCCAATCTGTTCCTGTACAACATTGGCATCAATTTTCAATGTAGATCATATTCACAAAAAGTAAGTCAAATCCACTCCACCTAATCATTGTCCAATCAGTCCCCTCTAAATCATTTGCAAAGTGATGAAAGCTGTTATAAAGGGTGCTATCAAGTGGTACTTACTCAGTAATAACTTTCTCTTCTGTGACCAGTTTGGATTTTTCCAACGCCACTCAACTCCAAACCTCATCACAGTTCTGATCCAAAAATACTGCGGAGCAGTTTGCTGAGTTCCAGCGGAGAGGTGGGAGTGAATGTCATTGGCAGAATGGCAGCGTTTTACAGTGTGTGGCATCGAGGAGCCCTGGAGTAACCTGAGTCAATGGGGTCAAGTGATAAACACCCCAGTCATACCACACACAAAGGAAGATGGTGGAAATTGTTGAAGGTCAATCATTCCTACTCGGAATATTACTGCAGTAGTTCCTCAGGACAGAGTCCTAGGTCAAACCATCTTTTGCTGTGTCATCAATGAACTTCCTTCCTTTGTATAAGGTGTCCAATTCCTGTTATAACTCCTCAACAAATGAAGAAGTCCATACCTGCACAGATACAACATTTGGGCTTGGTGTATGAGGTGGCAATTACCACTGACTGATCGAGACTGTCAGACAATGACCAACAAGAGAGGGTCTGGGCACCAAACATTGAAGATCAATGACATGACCACCTCCTTCATCAATAACTGGGGCCACCGGTATCCAGAACCTCAAGTGACCAGCCATATCAATATTGTGGCTGTAAGTAGGTGAGAGTCTGGGAAACCTACAGTGAGTGACTCAGCTGCTGATGGCCCAGAGTTTTTTTTATCTTCCAGAAGTTACAAGTCACAAGTGTGATAGAACACTCTTTGATTGGGTGAGCTTTAATCAATTAAAATAAAAACAGAAAAATGGAAACATAGCAAAGCAGGGCAAGCTTAGGCACTTGGTCTTTCTCCCTACCCGCTCATGGCTGATAATCCTCTTCACTGCTCTGCCCCGCCTTCTCCCCCATATTGTCCGTCATGCTTTGTAACTTCATAACATTAAACTAATTCAAAGGAAGACACCGGAGCCTGAAATGTGGGTCTAACTTCGAGTTTGCTTTAAGTGAGGCGCATTCCTATCATGTGGTAGCGTGATGATGTATACAATTAAAGTATTTTTACATGCAAGCCATCATTAATTATTTAAATGAAGAAGAATGCTTAATCAACCAATATATACACAAGATTACTCAAGTATTACCTGAATATTCAATGCACAACGTGCTTCGCTCCCTTTGGCATAACGAGACATACTTGCATTCTTCTTGAATATATTTCATGTGGGGCGCACGGTGCCACAGTTGTTTGGTTGGTTAATTAGCTGCTTTGGATGATATGGTGGCATAGTAATTAGTGCAACGCTTCACAGCACCAATGATTAGTGTTCAATTCCCACCACCGCCAAAAAGAGTTTGTACGGTCTGCCCGCGACTGCACGGATTTCCCATGGGTGCTCTGGTTTCCTCCCACATTCCAAAGGCGTATGGGTTAGGGTCAGTGAGTTGTGGCCATGCAATGCTGGTGCCGGATGTATGGTGATACTTGCGGTCTGCCCCCTACATGTCCTCGGACTGCGTTAGTCATTGATGCACGATGATGCAGTTCACTGCATGTTTCGATGTACATGTGACAATTAATGCTAACCTTTAAATTGCCCCTGGTATGTAGATGAGAACATGGAGAGAATAAAACACGGTTAATATTGGAATAGTGTAAATAGGTGTTTGTTGAGCAGTATCGACACAGTAGGCCAAAAGGCCTGAACCCATGTGTGTGCCTCAACTGTCTTCTGTGTTACAGAACTTCACAAGTTCACCATCCTCAGGGTGAAAACATTTCTTCTAGTCTCAGTTCCAACTGGCATACCTTTAATCTTGAGGCTGTGACCCCTGGTTCTGAGCCTTTCAATGCTGGCCTATCCTCCCAGTATTTAGTCTATTGGCTCCTGTTAGAAGCTAACAGATAGTTGTGAGATCTCTTTTGAAATTTCTACACGTCATTGAAGATAGACTGAAACCTTCACTGTACCTCCTCCATGGTGAGATCGTTCTTCCTCAGATAAGGAGACCAAAACTACAGAGCAAAATCCCAGCCAGCTGCAGCAAGCTATCCTTGTTCCTGTTCGTAAATCATTGAGTAATGAAGGTCAACATACAATTTGTTCTCCCAACTGCTTACAGCACCAGTACTACAAGTTCATTTAGTTCTCAGGGTTTTTAGTGATTATATGGCTTCCTTCCTTATCGCTGCATTATTGAGACGCGTTGTAAATCGGGATCTGCCCCGTTAAGCACCTCTGCGCCATCTGCCACTAGCGAGCCTTCCAGGTGGCCCAACAGTTTAATTCCTGTTCCAAATCCCATTCCCATTCTGCCATGTTGATCCATGGTTTCCTCTTGTGACAAGATGAGGACACCCTCAGGGTGGAGGAGCAACACCTTATGTATCATCTAAGTAGCCCCCAACCTGATGGCATGAATATCAATTTCACCTTCTGGTGAACAAAATTGCCCCCCCCCCCATCTATTCCCCACTCTGACCTTTTACTTCTTCTAATCTGCCTATCACTTCCCCCAGGTCCCCTGCCCCTTCCTTTTCTCCTATGGTCCACTCTTCTTTCCTCTCCAGCCCTTGACCTTCCCCACACACCTGGTTTCAAGTGTCGTCTTCCAGCTAGCCTCCTTTCCTGCCCCCCCCACCTTTTAATTCAAGCATGTGCACCCCCCCCCCATCCCCCAGTACTGAAAAAGGGCCTCGACCTGAAACATCGACTGTTGCCTCTTTTCCATAGATGCTGCCTGACTTGCTGAGTTCCACCAGCATGTTGTGTGTGTGGCTAGGGATTATGATGCCGAGGTGCTGGAAAACAAAAAATAAACAACTTAAATTTCGCATTTCTATAATTACACTCTGCCATCTTTCTGCCCAGTCAATTACTTGTCCATATCATTTTACAGTCTCCTCATAGCTCAACTACCTTTGTGTTATTTGATGTACTGTGGAAAGCATCCTAACTGGTTGTATCACTGTCTGGTATGGGACAGGATCTGCACAGGATTGAAATGAGATACAGAAATTTGTGAACTCAGTCAGCTCCATCATCGGCACTAGCCTCCCCAGTATCGAGGACATCTTCAAGCAGCGGTGCTTCAAAAAGGTGGCATCCATCAACAAGGCCCTCCATCACCCAGGATGTTCCTTGTACTCATCGCTAACATCAGGAAGGAGATAGAGGAGCCTGAAGACACATAGTCAGCGATTCCAGAACAGCTTCTTCCCCTCTGCCATCCAATTTCTGAGTGGAAGTTGAACCCATGAGCACTACCTCACTACTTTTTTATTTCTATTTTTAGCATTACTTTATTTAATGTAACCATTTTATATATATATATATCAGAATCAGGTTTATCATCACCAGCATGTGTCGTGAAATTTGTTAACTTAGAAGCAGCAGTTCAATGCAATACATAATATAGAAGATTTTTTTTAATCGCAATATACAAAGGAGGGAGAGAGAAAACAGGGAATTATAGACCGGTTAGCCTGACGTCAGTGGTGGGAAAGATGCTGGAGTCAATTATAAAAGAGGAAATTATGACACATTTGGAAAGCAGTAGAAGGATCAGTCTGAGTCAGCATGGATTTATGAAGGGAAAATCATGCTTGACTAATCTTCTGGAGTTTTTTGAGGATGTAACTATGAAAATGGACAAGGGAGAGCCAGTGGATGTAGTGTACCTGGACTTCCAGAAAGCTTTTGATAAAGTCCCACATAGGAGATTAGTGGGCAAAATTAGGGCACATGGTATTGGGGGCAGAGTACTGACATAGATTGAAAATTGGCTGGTTGACAGCAAACAAAGAGTAGCGATTAACGGGTCCCTTTCGGTATGGCAGGCAGTGACCAGTGGGGTACCGCAAGGTTCGGTGCTGGGACAACAGCTGTTTACAATATACATTAATGATTTAGATGAAGGGATTAAAAGTAACATTAGCAAATTTGCTGATGACACATAGCTGGGTGGCAGTATGAAATGTCAGGAGGATGTTATGAGAATGCAGGGTGACTTGGGTTGGGTGAGTGGGCAAATGTATGGCAGATGCAGTTTAATGTGGATAAATGTGAGGTTATCCACTTTGGTGGCAAGAACAGGAAGGCAGATTACTATCTAAATGGAGTCAAGTTAGGAAAAGGGGAAGTACAACGAGATCTAGGTGTTCTTGTACATCAGTCAATGAAAGCAAGCATGCAGGTACAGCAGGCAGTGAAGAAAGCTAATGGCATGATGGCCTTTATAACAAGAAGAGTTAAGTATAGGAGTAAAGAGGTCCTTCTGCAGCTGTACAGGGCCCTGGTGAGACCCCATCTGGAGTATTGTGCGCAGTTTTGATCTCCAAATTTGAGGAAGGACATTCTTGCTATTGAGGGAGTGCAGCGTAGGTTCACAAGGTTAATTCCCAGAATGGCGGGACTGTCACATGTTGAAAGATTGGAGCGACTGGGCTTGTATACATTGGAATTTAGAAGGATGAGAGGGGATCTGATTGAAACATATAAGATTATTAAGGGACTGGACACGCTGGAGGCAGGAAGCATGTTCCCGCTGATGGGTGAGTCCAGAACTACAGGCCACAGTTTAAGAATAAGGGGCAGGCCATTTAGAACAGAGATGCGGAAAAACTTTTTCACCCAGAGAGTGGTGGATATGTGGAATGCTCTGCCCCAGAAGGCAGTGGAGGCCAAGTCTCTGGATGCATTCAAGAGAGAGTTAGATAGAGCCCTTATAGATAGCGGGGTCAAGGGATATGGGGAGAGGGCAGGAACGGGGTACTGATTGTGTATGATCAGCCATGATCACAGTGAATGGCGGTGCTGGCTAGAAGGGCCAAATGGCCTACTCCTGCACCTACTGTCTATTGTCTATTGAATAGACTAAAATCATGCAAAAACAGAAATAATATATATTTAAAAAGTGAAGTAGTGTACAAGGGTTCCATGTCCATTTAGGAATGGGGTGGCAGAGGGGAAGAAGCGATTCCTGAATCACTGAGTGTGTGTCTTTAGGCTCCTGTTCCTCCTTCCTGATGTTAGCAATGAGAACAAGGAATATCTTGGGTGCTGGAGGTCCTTAATAATGGACGCTGCCTTCCTGAGACATTGCTCCTCGAAGACGGTACTTTGTAGGCTAGTACCCAAGATGGAGCTGACTAGATTTACAACCCTCTGCAGCTTCTTTCGGTCCTGTGCAGTAGCCCCTCTACACCAGACAGTGATGCAGCCTGTCAGAATGCTCTCCACGGTACATCTATAGAAGTTTTTGAGTGTATTTGTTGACATACCCAATCTCTTCAAATTCCTAATGAAGTATAGTCGCTGTCTTGCCTTCTTTATAACTGCATCGATATGTTGGGACCAGGTTATCCCTCAGAGATTTTGACACCAAGGAACTTGAAACTGCTATATTTGTACTGTGATTCACAGTTATCATTATGTATTGGAATATACCGCTGTCGCATAACAACAAATTTCACAACATGTGGTGATGATATTAAACCTGATTCTGATTTCACTTTGCATCACCAGCAGATTTTACTCTACATTCTTACTTAAGCCATGAACAGAAAGTGTGATTTGCTCTGAGTATATTACTGACCTCTACTGAAGCAGGCTGCCAACCTGAAAAACACATGGTTCCTCTTCAGTCTACCTTAATGTTATCCCCTAGCAAGCAAGATTGCACTTTATGACGAAGGGTCTCGGCCCGAAACGTCAACAGCGCTTCTCCCTATAGATGCTGCCTGGCCTGCTGTGTTCCACCAGCATCTTGTGTGTGTTGTTGTTTGAATTTCCAGCATCTGCAGATTTCCTCATGTTTGCACTTTATGTAATGATTTTTATGTGCGAGCCATTCATATGCCTTTGGAAATCCAGATATACCTCTTAGTCCATCATCTTTGTACTTGTGACATCCTCAAACAAAAAATTCTTGCACATTTGGCCAAACACTAATCTTCATAAAACCACATCAGTTTTAAGGGGACATTGAATGCATTTATGTAGGTCCCACTTGTGTCCTGTTATGAGATAACCTAATGCATGGAGATTACTTGGTATCCAGGATGTAGCGCGTTTCCGGGCAGCTTCCAGTGGCGTGCACTGTACGTTTGGACATTCAGCTGCACGTGTTCATTACACAAGAGGCACAGGTCACTTGGCCTACTGTGCTTATTAGCCTCAGGGTGGATAAGGCACAGCTCACACAATGAGCACGCCACAGCCAATAGCGCGGCCCTTGAATTTTTACATACCGCTGAGTGTGGCCACCCTCAGGCCACCAGTCCCTCTGCTCTACCAGGAAATCCACCACAGTGCCACTAGCCCTGATGCCCTTACTCAATCCTTAAGTTCCTGAATGGTTTCCCCCAACAACCACAATGGCAAACGCATGAACAAAATGCCTTGTAACCTATTCAGCATCCATAGTATGTTCAGATGTGCATCAATAATTTCCAATTCTTGCAGATTCTGAAATTTCTTAAAAATCCTTCATCAGGCTACTTAAATCTAGCAAAGTAGTTTGATTGAATACAAGGAGGCTGGTTTTACACCAGGGTCCTTGATAAGGTGTATCTTGTTTTCATAAAGAGAATTGGCAGACTGACAGAGCTACGAATACTGAAAGGAAGGGCCAAAATCGTTCTCTTCCTCTCCCCTCCACATGGTCCTCACATTTCACCCCTTTGGTCTTTAGAGAATCAAGGTCCCACTGTGAATTAGTTGAAACAGATAGAACATAGTACAGCCCATGACATTGTGCCAACCTTTCCATATAACCATATAACAATCACAGCACAGAAACAGGCCATTCCGGCCCTCCTAGTCCATGCCGAACTCTTAATCTCACCTAGTCCCACCTACCCGCACCCAGCCCATAACCCTCCACTCCTTTCCTGTCCATATACCTATCCAATTTTACCTTAAATGACACAACTGAACTGGCCTCTACTACTTCTACAGGAAGCTCATTCCACACAGCTATCACTCTCTGAGTAAAGAAATACCCCCTCGTGTTTCCCTTAAACTTTTGCCCCCTAACTCTCAAATCAACCTACTCCAAGATTCAGTTAACCCTTGCCTCCCGCATAGCCCTCCGTTTTCTTTCATCTATGTGCCTGTGTAAGAGTCACTAAAGTTTCTTAATGTATCGGCCTCTACTACCACCCCTGACAGTGAGTTGCACTTGTTCTGCATTTAACATGAACTTACCGCTTTCTGAGTAAGAAACCTACCTCTGATATCCCTCCTTTCCTTTCATCCAATCATCTTAAAAGTATGTCCTCTCATATTAACCATTGCTGCCTTGGGGGAGAAAGGTGTTGGTTGTCCACATAGAAATGTTCATATGAATCAAAATGAAATTTACTAACAATAAATGGTGGATGAATACTTAAACACTGATTCATTTTACCTTTCACAAACAGGAGAGAATCTGCAGATGCTGGAAATCCAAAGCGTCACACACCAAATGCTAGGGGAGCTCAGCAGCCCAGGCAGCAACTATGGAAAAGAGTAAACAGTCGACATTTCAGGCCGAGGGCCCTTCATCAGGACTGGAAAGTAAGATGGTGGGGGGAGGGGAGGAAGAAGTGCAAAGTGGCAGGTGATAGATGAAACTGCGAGAGGGGCAGGAGGTGAGGTAAAGAGCTGGGAAGTTGATTGGTGAAAGAGATACTGGGCTGGAGGAGGAGGAATTTGACTGGAGAGGGCAGAAGACCATGGAAAAAAGGGAAGGGGGAGGAGCACCAGAGGGAGGTGATGGGCTGGTGAGGAGATAAAGTGAGGGAGGGAAACGGGAATGGGGAATGGTGAAAGGGGAGGGGGTGCAATTACCAGAAGTTCGAGAAATCGATGTTCATGCCATCAGGTTGGAGACTACCCAGATGGAATATAGGGTATTGCTCTTCCAATCGGAGCCTGACCTCATTGCGGCAGTAGAGGAGGGCATGGACTGACATGTCGGAATGGGAATGGGAGGTGGAATTGAAATGGGTGGCCACTGGGAGATCCCGCTTTTTCAAGCAGATGGAGCGCAGGTGCTCAGCGAAGCGGTCTCCCAGTCTATGTCGGGTCTCACGGATATGCAGGAGGCCACACCAGAAGCAGTGGATAGAGTAGATGACCCCAACAGACTTGCAGGTGAAGTGTCGCCTCACCTGGAAGGACTTTTTGAGACCTTGAACGGTGGTGAGGGAGGAGGTGTAGGGGCAGGTGACACTTGTTCCAGGATTCAAACCTGACCTCAGGTGCTGCCTATGTGGAGTTTGCATGTTCTCCTTGTAAATATGTTTTTGTCTGGGAGTTCCAGTTTCAAAGTTCAAAGTTCAAGTACATTTATTATCAAAGTATGTATACATTATACAACCTTGAGATTCGTCTCCTTCCAGGCAGCCATGAAACAAAGAAACCCAAAAGGACCCGTATAAAAGAAGGCCATGAAACACCCAAAGTGCAGGAAAAAAATCAAATCATGCAAACAATAAATAAAAGTAAATTGTGTTCTAAACTGATGTCCACAGAGTCTGTCTACAGACCCTTTTCCCAAAAAAACATGCAGAGGTCGGTATACAGGTCACTGTAAATTGTCCGTTTTGGAGGGAATTTAAGATTAATATAGTATTGATGTAAATGAGGGGGTGGGGTCTCATGGTTGGCTCAGACTGTTGATTGAAAGGACTTTATTGCTGTATGAACCTTTGACTATAACGGTGACCGTATACATTGGATAAGGATCTTCTAAAATTTCCCAGATTCTGCAATAGTTGACAGGAGGTTGGTAAATACTGCCTGATATAAAATAAATCAAGAACTTTGAATTAGATGGCCTAGAATATGTTGCCAGCAAACTCCTAGACTTTGTATTCTGGGAGTTAGACAAAGGTCTTGAGAAATCATCATACGATCGGCAAGAATTGCTGCCAAGCATGGTGTCTAGGGAGCGAGGCCACAGTGAGGGGTTCACGATTTGGTGGCAGATGTGCCTTACTCATTACTGGAAGCCGTTCTGAATATCTAGCTGCCTCCGTGTATTCCACCATCACTGGCCATTTCACAGCTGGAAACTACACCAACCCATTCAGTGTGTGTTTAGAAACTCAAGAGTGTCTGAATCCTTAAGTGTTTTAAAAGCAGAACCCTACTTTTAACTCTCATTTCTTCACCAATAGCTTCCTGTGGTCCTTGGAAGCAAAATACCCTTTCCAGTAAATGTAAAGTGAATCTAAAGGTGTCAATCATTAAGGACCCTAACCGCCCGAGACATGCCCTCTTCTCACTACTATCATCAGGGAGGAAGTACAGGAACCTGTAAACCCACACTCTGTATTTCAGGAAGAGCTTTTTCATTTACTTATTGAGGTACAGTGAGGAATAGGCCCTTCAGGCTGCCTAGCAACCCTAATTCTTATTTCTAGCCTAATCTCAGGACAATTTACAATGGCCAATTAACCTACTAACTGCTACGTCATTGGACTGTGGGAGGAAACCGGAGCATTTGGTGCAAAACCCACACGGTCACGGGGAGAACGTACGAATTCCTTACAGTGGTGGGAACTGAGCCTAGGTCACTGATGCTGTAGGGCGCCATGCTAACCACTGAGCCACCACGCCACCCTTCCGCCATCAGATTTCCAAAAAGTCCGTGAACACTGCCTTGCTCCTTCTTTCCGCGATTTATTTCGTAATTTGTCATTTTATGTCTTCACACAGTACTGCTGGCAAAAAAAAACAAGTTTTGCATCATATAAGTCTGATTCTGATTCTGTTGCAAATGAAAGGTAAATGAGAACAGAGATTTTTTTTTAGAAACTGTCTCCATTCACCAGTTTCGACTTGCGTCCCTGGCTAATGGACTAGCTACAAGTCACAAACCTTCACCACATTCTCTCAGGAAAGACCACTACTTTGGTTTGGACACACTTGGAGTTCTGGCTGCTCCATTCCAGAAAGGATGTGGAGGCTTTGGACAACGTGCAGAAGAGTTTCACCAGAAAGTTGCTTGGATGAAGAGGTGTTGACTACTAGGAGAGGTTGGACAAACTTACGAAGGGTCCTGACGAAGGGTCTCGGCCCGAAACGTCAACAGCGCTTCTCCCTATAGATGCTGCCTGGCCTGCTGTGTTCCACCAGCATTTTGTGTGTGCTGTTGTTTGAATTTCCAGCATCTGCAGATTTCCTCGTGTTTGGACAAACTTAGATAGTTTTCTCTGGAGCAGTGGATTCTGAAGGGAGACCTGGACAGAAGGTCACAACACTATGGGAGGCATAGACAGGGTTGACAGCGAGAACATTTTACCCCAGAATAGAAATTCTAGCACTATACGTAAGGTTCTTTGAAACCCATCGAATGTTGAAAGGCCAAGATAGAGTGGATGTGGAGAGGATGTTTCCTACAGTGAAGGATTCTACGACCAGAGGGCACAGCCTCAAAATAGAGGGGCGTCCATTTAGAACAGAGATGAAGAGGAATTTCTTTAGCCAGAGGCTAAATGGCTAAATGTGTAGTTCATTGTCATGGGCAGCTGTGAAGGCCATGTCATTGGGTACATTTAAAGTGGGTGTTGATAGTCTCTTGATTAGTCTGTGCATCAAAGGTTTTGGGGAGAAGGCAGGAGAATGAGTTGAGGGAACTTATAAGTCAGCCATGATGGAACGGCAGCGCAGACTTGATGGGCTGAATGGTTTAATTCTGCTCCTATGTCTTATGGTCTATTATCTTACAAGATGTAGCTTTAAGGTAAAAGGAGGATATTTTAAAGGAGATGTGGGGGGAAAGTTTTCTACACAGAAAGTGTTAAATACCTGGAACTGTGGCTGCCAAGGATAGTGGTGGAAGTAGACACAACACTGGTGTTTTGAGGGTTTTAGATCGGCATTTGAATGTGTGAGGAGTGGAACTGGAATTGGAATTGGTGTTTGAATTGGTGTATTATCGTCACAGGTACCAAGATGCAATGAAAGGAGTGAACGTATACTGTTCATACAGATCAGATCATTACGCAGTGTACTGAGGTAGAACAATAACAATGGAGAATAAAGTGTAGTGCATACAGATGAAGTGCAGAGCAGGGAAACCATTAAGCGCAAGATCATAATGATATAAATTATGATGCTAAGAGTCCATCTTATCATAATACTAGGGTGCTAGGATGGATATGGATCATAAGAGCAGAAGACCATAAGATATAGTAGCAGAATTAGGCCATTTGGCCCATCAAATCTGTTCTAACATTTTATTATGGCTGATCCATTTTTCCTCTCCGCCCCAATCTCCTGCCTTCTCCCCGGTCATGCTCTGGTCAATCAAGAATCTATCAGGCTCTGCTTTAAATATGCATGAAGACTGTCCCCCACTACCACCCGTGAAAATGAATTCCACAGATTCACCACTCTCTGGCTAAAGAAGTTCCTCCTCATCTCCATTGTAAAAGGCTGCACCTCTACTCTGAGGGAGTGTCCTCTGGTCTTAGACTCTCCCACCATAGGAAACATCCTCTCCACATCCACTCTATCAGGGCCTTTCACCATTTGGTAGGTTTCAATGAGGTCACCCCTCAGTCTCCTGAATTCCAGTGAATACAGGTCTGGAGCCATCAAATGCTCTTCACGTGACAAGCTGTTCAATCCTGGAATAATTATTGTGAACATTACATGGACCCTCTCTAATGCCAGCACATCCCTTCTTAGATAAGGGGCCCAAAACTGTTCACAATACTCCAAGTGAGGCCTCACCAGTGCTTTATAACCCCTGAACATTACATCCCTACAGGCAGAAGGGATTATTTTAATTTGGCATCATGCTTAGCACAGGCATCATAGGCTGAAGATCCTGGACCAGTGCTGGACAGTTCTATATTCTATTCTACCCTTCGTGTCTTCAATCTCTCTTGCATGTACTGTACCTTATCTCTGACACAGCCTTTGTTCTCTCCACCCTCCTTCGTCTCTGCAACTAAAGCAAAATTGTTTCAGACTTTGCCTGGTTCTAATGTAAGGTCAAGAAACTCTGCTTCTCCTTTCATAGCTGCTGTCTGACTTATTGAGTATTTTCAGGATGATCAAATTGTCCTGCAAGGAATGAGACCTTCAACTTTTCCGTGCTGACTGTTAATCCTCTATTTGCACTTATTCTTCACGAACCTAATTTTAATCTTCCTATTCCTAACAACTTCTGCAGATTCAACTCCTCACATGCACACTTAGAGCAATTTGTCTACACACCAGTCATGGAGACCTACTCAGCCACAAGGTGAACGTGCAAACTCCACATAGACAGCACCACAGTTCAGAATTGAACCCGAGTCACTGAAGCTGCAAATCAGAAGCCCAGGAAGCCTCTTGGTTCATTCAGTGATCACACACGCTCTGAATAAATAAATTTAAGAAGGAAAAAAAGTACACAATGTCCATTAGTTAAACCTTCATTGTGCTTTGTAATTACATAAAAATTAGAAACAGACAAATAAACACAAGGAATGATAGAAAGTACAAAAATATTAGCATGGTGGTCACCTTCTTCATCTTTCTCTGTAATGAAGGTCAAAGAGTGGCTGCACAGATCAATATGGTGGTAAAGATGCATTTACTATTTGAGGCATTGAGATCAAGGGTCAGGAAGTTATGTGGTAGCTTTATGAAACTCCAGTTAGATAGATAGATAGATAGATAGATACTTTATTCATCCCCATGGGGAAATTCAACATTTTTTCCAATGTCCCATACACTTATTGTAGCAAAACTAATTACATACAATACTTAACTCAGTAAAAATATGATATGCATCTAAAATCACCCTCTCAAAAAGCATTAATAATAGCTTTTAAAAAGTTCTTAAGTAGCTTACTTAAATACATTGAGTCCTAACTCCGGCACTTTAACATATCTTACTCCTGGCGGTTGAATTGTAAAGCCGAATGGCATTGGGGAGTATTGATCTCTTCATCCTGTCTGAGGAGCATTGCATCGATAGCAACCTGTCGCTGAAACTGCTTCTCTGTCTCTGGATGGTGCTATGTAGAGGATGTTCAGGGTTTTCCATAATTGACCGTAGCCTACTCAGCGCCCTTCGCTCTGCTACCGATGTTATACTCTCCAGTACTTTGCCCACGACAGAGCCCGCCTTCCCTACCAGCTTATTAAGACGTGAGGCGTCCCTCTTCTTAATGCTGCCTCCCCAACACGCCACCACAAAGAAGAGGGCGCTCTCCACAACTGACCTATAGAACATCTTCAGCATCTCACTACAAACATTGAATGACGCCAACCTTCTAAGGAAGTACAGTCGACTCTGTGCCTTCCTGTACAAGGCATCTGTGTTGGCAGTCCAGTCTAGCTTCTCGTCTAACTGTACTTTCACCTCATTGAAGGAAGGATGTGGAGGATTTGCAGAGGGTACAGAAGAGGTTTACCAGGATGCTGCCTGGATTAGAGGGAACGAGTGATGAGAGGGAATTAGAGGTTGCACAAACTTAGGTTGTCTTCTCTAGAGCACCCTAGGCTGAAGGGAGATCTGATAGAGGTTGATAATGGTTGGATTGAGTTGTTCTCCAATCTTGGCAATTTACTTCCAAACGTTTCATCAGCATGTCTCCTCATCTGATAACAAAATGTTTGCAAATGAATCACCCAGATCAGAGAACAACTCGACCCACCCATCAACCACCGGAGCTACATACACATTTTCCAAATTATTTCCAGCGGTATATAAGATTATGAGAGGCACAGATAGAGTAGTCAGACCGTAAGTATCCTTACCTCAGCCTTGAAATGTCTAATACCAGAGGGCATACATTCAACTTGGTAGTGGGTAAATTCAAGGGAGATGTGTGGGACAAGTTTATTACACAGAGTGGTAGATGCCAAGAATGTGCTGCCGGTAGTGGTAAACATAATAGACACATTTAAGAGGCTCTTAGATTGCCACAATAATGGGCAGAGTTTGGAGGAACACGGACATTTTGTAGGCAGAAGGGATTAGTTTAATGGAGTTTAATTTAATGGATTAATCAATTACTAGTTTGATTAGTTCAAAGATTCAAAAGTACACTTATCAAAGCATGTATGCAGTATACAACCCTGAGATTCATCTTCCCACAGACAGCCATGAAACAAAGAAACACCATGGAACCCGTTACGAGAAAACGTCAAACGCCCAGTGCACAAAAAAAGGACCAATTGAGCAAATGACAGAAAACAAACAAGTAACACACAGAATATTCAACATCAAACCGCCGAGTCCGTGAAATGGCCCAGGTATATTCAGTTTAGTTCAGTTCAGTTCAATTTAGCACTGTGTTGTTCATTGGCTGCAGGCCGCAGAGATAGCCTGTATCGAAAGCGCCCCAATCAAAATCATTCAAGATAGCAGTGAAGAAAAGACTAACCAGTCACTGCTGTTCGTATTGGTCACTTGCACAACATTATGGGCTGAAGAAGCTGTTCCTGAGCTTGTCTGTTCTCTGTTCTGTGTTTTGTGGCCTACATTCAATGTTTTGTGAGTTGGACCTGTGCACTTTAAAATGTTTTGGAAACTTTTGCCTGTTAATTAATCTGGAGGGAAGTCAGATTTCAGAGTCATGGAAGGGAAGGGAATTTATAACAAAATCCCTTGGTAAATCATTACCCACTGCTGCACCTGGACTGAGGAAACTAGTTGAAAGAAATAAACAAAAACTTTACTGTCTACCAGTAATAACATCCATAAATCCATAAATAATGCTGGGAATGCCAAAACACTTCAGAATCTAGACCAGTGGTTCCCAATTTGAGGTTTACGGACCTCTTGCTTAATGGTATTGTTCCATGGCATAAAAAAAGTATGTAAACCAAAACTATTCCATCTATCAACTATGGACCTGTTTCAACTCTTGCAGAGCTGTAAATACTGCCCACTGTAAACACTGTACTTCTCAGTACATTTTGTGGTGCACAAAGTTCAAAATAATCACATGAACTCTTCATAAGATGAGGAAGATCTTATTTCCTGTTGCATAACAATGTTACTGGCAATAAGCTAGAACCAAAAACAGCGTCAGACCTCTCAACAGGATATGTGACCCCACTAGCAGAGAGGCAGGAAATACTATCATTCTTCCGTGTTTATAAATAACTCTGATTTTATACAGATGAGTTTTACCAGGGTTCCTGCACCGTGTGGATTGCACCTCAGAATCAGGTTTATTACGTTCATTACCATTGAAATATGATGTGAAATTTGACTGTTCTGTAGCAGCAGTTGAGAGCAAGATATAGAAGATTAGTATAATAATAAAAAACAAGTAGTGAAGTAGTGTTCTTGATCAAGTCAAGTCACTTTTTATTGTCATTTCAACCATAACTGCTGGCACAGTACACAGTAAAAATGAGACAATGTTTTTCAGGACCATGGTGCTACATGAAACAGTACAAAAACTACACTGAACTACGTAAAAACAACACAGAGAAAAAAAACTACACTAGACTACAGACCTACCCAGAAATGCATAAAGTGCACAAAACAGTGCAGGCATTACAATAAATAATAAACAAGACAATAGGCACAGTAGAGGGCAGTAAGTTGGTGTCAGTCCAGGCTCTGGGTATTGAGGAGTCTGATGGCTTGGGGAAAGAAACTGTTACATTGTCTGGTCGTGAGAGCCCGAATGCTTCGGTGCCTTTTCCCAGATGACAGGAGGGAGAAGAGATTGTATGAGGGGTGCGTGGGGTCCTTCATAATGCTGTTTGCTTTGCGGATGCAGCGTGTAGTGTAAATGTCTGTAATGGCGGGAAGAGAGACCCCGATGATCTTCTCAGCTGACCTCACTATCCACTGCAGGGTCTTGTGATCCGAGATGGTGCAATTTCCGAACCAGGCAGTGATGCAGCTACTCAGGATGCTCTCAATACAACCACTGTAGAATGTGATGAGGATGGGGGGGGTGGGAGATTGACTTTCTTCAGCCTTTGCAGAAAGTAGAGACGCTGCTGAGCTTTCTGGGCTATGGAGTTGGTGTTGAGGGACCAGGTGAGATTCTCCGCCAGGTGAGCACCAAGAAATTTGGTGCTCTTAACAATCTCTACCGAGGAGCCGTCGATGTTCAGCGGGGAGTGGTTGCTCCATGCCCTCCTGAAGTCAACAACCATCTTTATTGTTTTGTTCACATTCAGAGACAGGTTGTTGGCTCTGCACCAGTCCATTAGCCTTTGCACCTCCTCTCTGTATGCTGACTCATCGTTCTTGGACTGTTCAGAAATCTACTGACAAAGGGGAAGAAGTTGCTTCAACAAAGTTGGCTGTGGGTCTTCAGGCTCCTGTACCTCATCCTCAATGGTAATAAAGAGAAGAGGGTACTGTGAAGGTCCTCAGTGATGGATGCTACCTTCTTGAGGCAGCGCTTTACGATGTCTTTGATGTGCCACGGCTGTGCCCATGATGGCTGAGTCTGCAATCCTCTGTGGCTTCTTTCATTCCTGTGCATTGGAGCCCCCATACCAGCTGGCGATGAGACCAGCCAAGATTCGAGCTTGTTTAACATTATTTCCAGTACATAGGTGTAAAGGATAACAAAACAATTGTTCCTCCAGATCCGATGCAGCTCAGAAAGAAACACAATAAGATAAAAAACACAATAATAATAAAAATACATAAATTCATAAGGGAGCTTATAGACATAGGTTGATTGTCTGTCCGTAATGTGATGCTAAGCTCTGTTAGGCATGGCTTGGTTCCATGCAGACAGAATCCCTATCGGGGAAATCCAAAGGAGGTGGAATCTGGGATTACATTAACAAAGGTTGATGCACCGACTCACCTGTAGTTGGTAGTCACTGTTCTGAGGCAATTGAACATAGAAACATTGAAAATCTAAAGCACAATACAGGCCCTTCGGCCCACAAAGTTGTGCTGGTCATGTCCCTACCTTAGAAATTACTAGGTTTACCTATAGCCCTCAATTTTCCTAAGCTCCATGTACCTATCCAAATGTCTCTTAAAAGACCCTATTGTATCCGCCTGCACCACCATTGCCAGCAGCCCATTCCACATACTCACCGCTCTCTGAGTTAAAAACTTACCCCTGACATCTCCTCTGTACCTACTCCCCAGCACTTTAAACCTGTGTCCTCTTGTGGCAACCATTTCAGCCCTGTGAAAAAGCCTCTGACTATCCACACAATCTATGCCTCTCATCATCTTGTACACCCCTCTCAGGGCACTTCCCATCCTCCGTCACTTGAAGGAGAAAAGGCCAAGTTCACTCAAGCTGTTTTCATAAGGCATGCTCCCCAATCCAGGCAGCATCCTTGTAAATCTCCTCTGCACCCTTTCTATGGCTTCCACATCCTTCCTGTAGTGAGGTGACCAGAACTGAGCACAGTACTCCAAGTGGGGTCTGACCAGGGTCCTATATAGCTGCAATATTACCCCTCAGCTCTTAAACTCAGTCCCACGATTGATGAAGGCCAATGCGCCGTATGCCTTCTTAACCACAGAGTCAACCTGCGCAGCTGCTTTGAGTGTCCTATGGACTCGGACCCCAAGATCCCTCTGATCCTCCACACTGCCAAGAGTCTTACCATTAATACTATATTCTGCCATATTATTTGACCTACCAAAATGAACCACTTCACATTTATCTGGGTTGAACTCCATCTGCCACTTCTCAGCCCTGTTTTGCATCCTATCAATGTCCCGCTGTAACCTCTGACAGCCCTCCACACTATCCACAACACCTCCAACCTTTGTGTCATCAGCAAAGTTACTAACCCATCCCTCCACTTCCTCATCCAGGTCGTTTATAAACATCATGAAGAGTAAGGGTCCCAGAATACAATTAAATGCTGGCCACATTATCTGCTCATCATAACCAATCAGAATGCTCTCCACTATATAGTTGTAGAAATTTGCTTCAGTCTTTGGTAACATACCAAATCTCCTCAAAATCCTATTGATATCTAGCTGCTGACATGCCTACTTCATGATTACATCAATGTGTTGGGCCTGGGATAGATCCTCTGAAACATTAGCACTCAGGAGCTTGAAGCTGCTTATCTTTTCCAGCTTTGACCACCACGCACCCCCCCCCCCGCCCCCAATGAAGAGAGGTTTGTGTTCTTCCAACTTCCGCAATCAGTTTTTCAGTCTTGCTGACATTGAGTGCAAGGTTGCTGCTGTGACATCACTCAACCAACTGCTCTATCTCGCTCCTGTACGCCCCCTCATCACCGTCTGCGACTCTGACAACAACAGTGGTGCCTCCTGCACATTTAAAGATGGCATTTGAGCTGTGCTTAGTCGTGAAGGTAGAGAGAGAGGAGAGCAGTCAGCTCAGTGGCCGTGACATGTATGAAATGATATCCAGTTATTTCTCCATCTCCAAGGCATTAGGGTCCTTCAAAGGCAAATCAGGATCAGAGAAAATGGAATGGGCATGAGTTTTGAATGCTTGCTGTTAATAAATCAATGTTCTGATTCTCATTCTGATGTCTGATGAATGTTTTTACATGGTTTATTTCTTCTTCTTTATGTGACAGAATTATAAGGGAATGGCATTTTTTTGAGAAACATTTTCCTATAACTCGCCCTTTATCTATTGTGGCATAATGCAGGAAAGGATATTTCCTCAGAAAAGAAAGTTTCTTGTAAGGGCTGAAATAAAAGATGTCAATATTACATTGTTGAAGTCTTATAAGATGTAGTAACAGCTTCCAAGTGTGTTCTGAGAAAAAGATGTGTTATTACTCAAATTGGCTTTAAATTCCCGTCTTTCTTAACTTTTTTTTTTACCATCAGCTAAGTTGCAGGTTCGCTCCAGCTGCATCTTCTCTGAGATCCCGGCTTCTGGCAAAAGCCGGAGCCTGGAGCAGAAGTGGAGCTGGGATAATAAGGGCCAGCCGCAGACGTGGTGTTCTTTCCCAGGTTGTTGGTTAGAACCTGTGAGAGGTCAGCCCAGTGCATTCTGGGAAGGATGTTTAGCTTTCACCCAAATGAACAGACTGCCGTGTAAGAATTGCGTCTGCATAAGATGTCTGGAACATTTGGTATGGTATCAGCTTGTGTAATCACTTATGATAATGTGCAAGCTGTATAATAACAAATATAAACAGAATGAAAATCTAGGACATGTTGTGTAAATTTAAAAAAAAACTACTTAGAAAAGATGATCCAATTTACCGCTAATGGATAAAATGCCAAACACGCAACAGAAAACTGTATTTCCCCTGAAGTCTAATTCTTAAAAGACATGGACAATAAACTGCACACGAACAGTTCTAGTGAAACCCAACATACAGGTTCTGAAAAGTTTTTACTGGTAGAGGATTGGGCGTAACATGCATTAATTTTACGTGAAAACAGCTGCTGTCTGAAGGGGATATCAGAATCAGAATCAGCTTTAATATCGCTAGCATATGTCGTGAAATCTGTTAACTTAGCAGCAGTAGTACAATGCGATACAGGATAAGATAGAAAAAATAAGTAAATCAGCCAATTACAGTATGTGTGTGTGTGTGTGTGTGTGTGTGTGTGTGTATGTGTGTATATGTATGTATATTAGATAGTTAGATTACAAATAGTGCAAAAACAGAAAGAAAAGTGAGGTAGTGTTCATGGGTTCAACGTCCATTTAGAAATCAGATGGCAGAGGGGAAGAAGCTGTTCCTGAATCGCTGAGTCTGTGCCTTCAGGCTTCTGTATCTCCTACCTGATGTTAACAATGAGAAGAGGGCATCATCATCATCATCATCATTATGCGCTGTGCCATATGACATCATCATTATGCGCCGTGCCATATTACATGGACGATTATGGTCTCCATGACCATGACTGTTCTTAGCAAACCTTTCTACAGAAGTGGGCAGTGTCTTTACAAGACAGATGCCCCCAGCCATTATCAATACTCTTCCAAGATTGTCTGCCTGTTGTCAGTGGTCGCATAACCAGGACTTGTGGTTTGCACCAGCTGCTCATACGACCATCCACCACCTGCTCCCTTGACTTCATGTGACCCTGATCACCTATGCAGGTGCTACACCTTGCTCAATAGTGACCCGCAGGCTAGTAGAAAAAAGAAATACCTTACACCTCCTTTCGAAGTGACATATCTCCACCCCATCACTGACAAAGGAAACTTAACTCCATAAAAATAGCAATTGGTGAAGGTGCACAGTAGCATGAAGAGAGCAGCATCTTGGTAACCCAGAAATACACAGAAAGTGGTTGCCATCCACTTCAACTAAGCTTCACATTCCTATTCAGGTATGTCCATACATGGCCGCTTCTACTGCCATGATGAGGCCAAACTCATGTTGGAGGAGCAACACCTCATATACCGTCTGGGTAGTCTTCAGCCCCTTGGTATGAACATCGAATTCTCCAACTTCCGGTAATTCCCCCATCCCACTTTCACTCTGCCTCCTTTTCTAGCTGCCTGTCACCTCTCTCATGATTCTGCCTTCTTCTACTACCCATAGTGCTTTCCCCTTACATTCCTTCTTCACCTCTCCTGCCTATCCCCTCTCTGCTTCCCCTCCCCCGCCCCTTGATCTTACCTCTGATTGGTTTTTCACCTGGCACCTTGCACCCTCCCCCCACCTTCTTTATAGGGCCCCTGCCCCCTCCCTCTTCAGTCCTGACGAAGGGTCTTGGCCCGAAACGTTGACTGCTCCTTTCAACGGATACTGCCCGACCTGCTGAGTTCCTCTAGCTTGTTGTACGTGTCACTTAGTGGCCACTTTATTAGGTACACCTGTACACCTACCCATCAATGCAAATATCTAATCAGCCAATCATGTATGACAGTAAATGAATGCATAAAAGCATACAGACGTGGTCAAGAGGATCTATTGTTTTTCAGACCAACATCAGAATGGGGAAGAAATGTGATCTAAGTGACTTTGACTGTGGATTGATTGTTGGTGCCAAGTGGGCTGCTTTGAGTGCTTCAGAAACTGCTGATCTCCTGGGATTTTCATGCACAACAGTCTCTAGCGTTCTCAGAGAATGGTACATCCTGTAAGTGGCATTCTGTGGATGAGAGCAATGAGAAAGATCAGAGGAAAATGGCCAGACCGGTTCAAGCTGACAGGAAGGCGACAGTTAACTCCTGAGAGCGTCTCTGAGCGCACTACACGTTGAGATTCGAAATGAATGGGCGACAGCAGCAGAGGACCAATGGCATGCACCCAGTGGCCACTTTATTAGGTACAGGAGAAGTATGCCAAATATTGACATCAGTAACATCCAAGAACCGATCCTCCAAGGCGGCGACACTCTGGAGCTTGAAGCTTCTCACCCCTTCCTCCACAGACCCTTCAGCGAGGGGTGGTGTGTGTTCTCCCCATTTTCCCCTTCCTGAGGTCTACGATCAATCCCCTGGTCTTCCTGACACTGAGTACAAGGTTGCTGTTGTGATTCCACTCAACCAACTGATCTACTGTATATCATTCCTGTTCTCCTCCTCGTCTCCACCTGAGGCCTTATCCACAGCAGCAGTGTCATCTGCTAAGTTCTACATTGATGGTACCTGGTGATTAATACTGCACATTTGATAGTATTGAACCGTCACTAGCATTGGTGTGAGAAGTTTGACCTGTTTTGCTGTTGTCCAGCTGTTCCAAAGCAGAGTGGAGAGCCAGTGATACAGCGTGTTGTGGCCGTGTTGTGGAGTTAATTCCAGCCTTGACCAACCTCTCAAAGCACTTCATCGCTGTAGATGTGAGAGTCATTGAGACAGTTGACCCCGCTCTTCTTGCATATCTATATGGTTGCCGCCCTTTTGAAGCGGGCGGGCCCCTCGGACCGCAGCGGTGAGAGACTAACGATGTTCTTGAACACGCCAGCCAGCTGGATTGTATGGGTTTCCAGTACCCTGCCAAGTGTACGGTTGGAGCCTGATGTCACCCTCTTGAAGGATGCTCGGACACCCGGGAGTAAGGTCACAAAGGCTTGTTGGATGCTGAAGTATTTCCACAGATGTAGTTGTATTCTCCCTTTCAAGGACAGCAGTAAAGGCATTGATCTCATTGGGGAGTGAATCATCACAGCTATTTATGCTGCTAAGATTTGCCTTGCATGAAGTAATAGCATGCAAACCCTGCCACAACTTGTACATCTGACTAATTTCACATGGAATTGCCTTTCCACTCTCACAATGGCCTTCTGTACCTGGACTTTCTAGAGGATTCTAGATCACCAGCCTTGATTACCACAGATTGCGAATCTTCTGGTTCATCCTGTGCTTCTGGTTTGGCAAAACTCAATATGTTTATTTATTTAATTTTATTTATTGAGTGACAGCACGGAACCTACAGCCCTTTGATACACACCAGCCAGCAATCCTCTGATTTAACCCTAGACAATGTACAAAGACCAATTAACCTACCAACCGATATGTCTTTGGACCTGGAGGAAACCCACGCGGTCATGGGGAGAACGTACAAACTCCTTACAGCCGGCAGTGGGAATTGAACCCAGGTCACCAGTACTGTAAAGTGTTGTGCTAACCACCACACTACTGTGCTGCCTCTTTAAGACACACACTCATCTATACAGGGGCGTTGATAATAGACAATAGACAATAGGTGCAGGAGTAGGCCATTCGGCCCTTTGAGCTAGCACCGCCATTCAGTGTGATCATGGCTGATCATCCACAATCAGTACCCCGTTCCTGCCTTCTCCCCATATCCCTTGACAATGCTATCTTTAAGAGCTCTATCTAAATCTTTCTTGAAAGCATCCAGAGAATTGGCCTCCACTGCCTTCTGAGGCAGAGTGAAGTCGGTGATGGCCTTAGCATAAACATTTAGATCTGAATCTCTGAATATGGTCCAGCGCACTGTTTCAAAGCAATCCTGTAAACTCTCCTTCACCTCCCTTGATCATAACTTCATGCTTCACACTTCTGGTGCAATCCTCGGTCTTGGGAGTAGTACAGCCAGTTAATTGGACTTGCCACAGTGCAGGCACAGAGGGCAAGGAGAAGCAAGGTGTGGAGGAATTTAATAACAAGGACAAGAATCTTTCAACATCAGGCTTTACTTCTGCACTTCAAAACAATAACCTGTGGGTTAAACCCAGTGACTCATATCCTGCGTTCCCAGTTCTCTCTGCATTTAAGAATTATTTCTCAAAGGATGGCTTTCTTTTGAAAACTGAAGCAATAGCAATAATGAAACCCTCTTTGAGTCTTCCCTATGCTGTTGTAAAGCGCTGTCTTTGACGGGACATAATGGTGTACAATGTCCTGTGTATGTTACTCAAAATGGCTTCTTTGGTTTGTTACGAGTAGGAATGCTTCTTTGTCTGATAAATGTTTCTCTCACCAGGAATGCTTCTTTGTCTGATAAATGTTTCTCTCACCAGGAATGCTTCTTTGTCTGATAAATGTTTCTCTCACCGTTGTTTCGCTTTAGAATGGCTGATATGGTAATTGTATTCATTTGTTAATCAATGGGGAATGTTATTGTGTTTTGTGAGGCTGGGAACTTGGGGGGAGGGGTTGTGCGGGCTTGGAGTGTGAAGAGAGTCGGGAGGAAGATGGACGAGGAAGGTGGACGGGCGCTGGACTGCTCGCAGGAGCGACGACGTGGCTGTCGGATGATTCGTTGATTGAGCTCCTACGATGTGCACTACCCTGACTGAACTTTGATAAGTTGGCGCCTTTTGTTTTTTTCTTTCCGTATATATATAATACTTCTTTAGTTAATGTTAGTAAACTCTATAAAGTGTATTTCATAACGGTATTTGGTGTGAAGTTGATACGGTGGGCGGCGCGAGGCATAAACTCGATTCTCACAGCACCTGCGTGTACGGGAGGTGGGTTGGTGTGTGGCTGGATCTCCTTTTCCCCTAGACATATACCAGCCTTTTGGGTAAGTGTTACAATGGTGTTTATTTTTTGAGACCTTTCAGCTTTGACTAGCGTCCTTTCTAGTCAAGAGTCCCACTTAGCTCCTGATCACATATTACAAGTGCGCCAACACTCTACAGAAAATTCCTAATATATGTAAATACACAGGCAAATACAGTTGATTCTGGATCCCTGATCCTTGAACAGACACACAAAATGCAGACGGAACTCAGCATTTGAGACAGCTTCTATGGAGGGGAGTAAACTGTCGATGTTTCAGGCCGAGACCCTTCATCAGGATTGGAATCATGAAGTTAATCTTATCCATTGATGCCTACCTCTTGCTAAAACACAACAATTTGTTAATGCCCCACACCAGCTTGTCACAAACCCTCACTTAATGCCCGATCGTCCTTTCCTCTGTTGGTTCTGTGCTGAGGCAGGAGGCGAGGCCACCGAAGAGCACGATAGCCATCGCAGGAATGCCCACTGGCATCGTTAGAGATGAAGGAGAGGCAGATCAGCCCGCGTGAGAGTAACACCGTGGTGGGCGATTGCTTCCCAGCCCCAGAAGCTCAGGTTAAATCCTGACCTGATCTCCAGGGCTGCGTGTGTGGAGTTGGTAACATTCACCCTGTGGTTTCCTCCAGGTGTTCCTGATTCCACCCACACCCCCAAAGGCATGCAGGTCAATAGGCTGAAAATCAAAATGTGCTGAAAATCTGAAACCAAAACAGAAAATTCCACAAACTCTCGGGCCCGGCACCTGAAATGCTAGCTGTTTCTCCTTCCACAGGTGCTTCCTGATCCACCGAGTATTTCAAGCAATTTTTTTGTCTCCGCCGGTTAATTGGCCACTGTAACTTGCCCCTGCTGGGTGTGTATGGATGAGTGGTAGAATCTGTGCTGAGGGAAATCATCGTCATTGTGTGCTGTGTCACATGACATGAGCAATCATGGTCCCACGACCATGGTTGTTCCTGGGAAATTTGTCTACAGAAGTGGTTTGCCATTGCCTTCTTCTGGGCAGTGTCTTTACAAGACGGGTGACCCCAGCCATTATCAGAGATTGTCTGCCTGGCATCAGTGGTTGCATAACCAGGACTTGTGATATGCACCAGCTGCTCATACCATTCACCACTGGCTCCCACGGCTTCACGTGACCCTGATTGGGGGGCTAAGTAGGTTGTACACCTTGCCCGAGGGTAGCCTGCAGGCTAGCAGAGGGAAGGAGTGTCTTACACCTCCTTTGGTAGAGATGTATCTCCACCCTGCCGTTCAGTTGATGGAAATAAGGGGAGAATTGGATAGGATTAATGTAAATGGGCAGTTGGTAGTCAGTAAGGATTTGGTGGGCCAAATGGCCGGTTTCCAATCTATCTGATTCTATGTCCTCTATTGGTTAAGCTTGGATCTAGTTTGCGTTTATATATTTGAAGGAAAAGGGGAATTTTAAGGTCAATTATCTTCACTTGATACATTTGAAATTGAATGAAGTCCATAACACATGCTAGCAGAATTCAGCCATCCACCCATTGAGTGTGCAGCTGTTTAATTTGGAACTACAGGCCTGAAAAATCCCCATAGGATCTTCCCCCTGACTTGGGAAGAGATCAGCTCGCAACCAACAGAACATCAGTGCCCTGCCTTGGCCAGACCTGGAGGCAGATTATAAAGTGTATTGGGGGTGCTCAGGATAGAAAGGATTGTCGTCTCCTCTGCTCACTAATCATAGAGATGTTGTTATCGTTCCTACTATCATCTGAAAGAAGAAATTCATCTGATCAGTGGTGCCTGTGCCCTGGGAGTGTGTGATGGTGGTTTTGTACCTGTGTTATGTTTGGGATACTGGCCTACAATTCTCTGGGAAGCACAGGCACCTCTTTTCCACAGTAGGGTAACACTGTGGCCCTAGCAGCTGGACTGGCAATGCTATATGGAAGTAATTTTTTCCTTCCAGTCGTCTCTTGCGATCTCCCAACATTTCATGTCGAGACCCAGATGAAGGGTCTTGATCTGAAATGCCACCTGTTTTTTTTCCCCTCCACAGATGCTGCCTGACCTGCTGAGTTCCGCCAGCACTTTCGGCGTGTTGCTCTCGACTTCCAGCACCTGCAGAATCTCTTAGATCCCTGGAGATCTGTGGCGCATTGGCCAGGATTTGTATTCAAAAGGAGGCACTTGCCCTCATCAAACATTGCCCAGTGTAAAGCAAAGTGACAAGATGTTAACTTCCCCAGGTCTGATATGTTGCCCAGGCACCCGGACTGCTGCAGGCATGTGTCACTGACAGCTTGATCATCAGCCGTTCTCAGTTACAGGATGTGAAGAATTGTCAGAAATGATGATCCAGGATTTACTGTAGGCTCCTGGAACATCTCTCTTTGTCTCTCCTCACTCAGCAGGAAGGCTCCAGGTAGAGGAAAGAGGTACTTAAAAGTTCAAAGTAAATTTATTATCAAAGTACATATATGTCAGCATATAAAACGCTAAGATTCATTTACTTGTGGGCATACTCAATAAATCCAATAATGATAACAGAATCAATGAGGACCGCACCAATAAGGTAGCCAGTGTGTTAAAAGACAACAAACTGTGCAAATACACAAAGAAAGAAAGGAAGGTAGTTGGGAGAGGATTTGGAAGGGTGAGAGTGGTTACCTGTTGCTGCAGAGTGTGTGATGTGGTTCACAGCAGTGAAGAGCGAAGTGAAGGCGAAAGGAGACAGTAGAAATGTAACGAAGTCATAGGTTCCACTTACAGTGGCAGGCAAAAGTTTGGGCACATTTGCCCACTTCAGGATCATAGTTTATCTATTTAAGTGTCTGTATAAATGTCTCTTAAGTGTAACGATTGTATCTGATTTCACCACTTCCTCTGGCAGTGCATTTCAGATATTAATCTCTCTATGATGAAAACTTTCCCCTCAGATCCCCTTCAAACCTTATTTTTCTTGTTCATGATATCCTAATGACAGGAAAGGAATTTTGGCTAAATTTTGCAGGTCACCCTTGGGCAAGGTGTAACACCTGCTTAGACCTTCCCCCCCACCCCGACGATCAGGGTGACTTGAAGCCATGGGAGCAGGTGGTGGATGGTCGTACGAGCTGCTGGCACAATTCACAAGCTCTGGTTATGTGACCACTGACACCAGGCAGACAATCTCTGAAGAGTATTGAGAATGACTGGGGTCACCCGTCTTGTAAAGGCACTGCCCAGAAGAACGCAATGGCAAAGTACTCCTTAAAAAAAATTGCCAAGAACAATCATGGTCGAAGATAGAGAAAAGAATTAAAGACAGATGGGAGATCATGAGATCATGATCACCTACGTCATACAACAAGGCAGATAATGATGATGTTGATAATCCTATCTATACCTCTTGTAATCTCATATACTTCTATCTGTTCATGCCTCTCTCGCCTTCAACACAGGGATAATAAGCCCAGTGAATCCAATCTCTCCCGATAGCTAAAGTCCTGCAGTTCACCTTAGTGAACCTGTCCTGCACTCACTCCAGAGCAACCACGCTGGCTTACAGCACAGAAGAAGTTGAAAATGCCACAGAAGAATTTGAATTGCAGAGCTGCAGCTCAGCAATCCAACAGAGGTGAGTGAATAGGCCATGGATAATAGAGCAGAGGCAATTCCAGAATGTCACATCTTTAGAGTTTGGTCCTGTGCACACCACAATATCAGACAAAAATGTTGATTATACTTCTTTATCCACATTCATCAGATTCTGTTAAACTCTTCATTCATTGGTTATTAACATACTTATACAAATCTTAAAAATATCTGCAGATGCTGAAAATCTGAGATTAAAAACAGGAAGTACTCAAAAAGTCAGGCAGCATCTGTGGAGAGAAAAACAGTTAATGATGAAAGATCTGACAAGCGGTCTTCAGCCTGAAAAGTTAACTACCTTCTTTATTCCAAGAGGTTGCCTGATCTGCTGAGTATTTTTTCCCAGCATTCCCTGTTTTTCTTTCAAGCTTCTTCTTAAATCTATCTGAGCCTTAGTTGTTGCCTGTGGAATTTATTTTATAATGTTGTCCCTTAGGAAAAGTTCAGTCAGGTAGGATCCCATCCTGTCTTTCCCGAAGCCCAGATTGATTCCCCACTGGCAGAATACCCTGTTGTGCAGAGGAGAGCAGGGCTTGCAAGCCCACGGCTCTAGTCATACATACAAACAGACACATCTCCTTGTCAGTCACTGAGATACCTGTAGTATTTATACCATGGACAAAGAGAACCACAGTACAGTCGTGGAGTAGTTAGCATATTGTTTCACAGAGTCACCGATCACAGATAGGAGTTCAATTCCCTCACCTGTCTGTGAGGAGTTTGTACATTCTCCCCATGGTGGTGTGGGATTCCTCAAGGTGCTCCTTTTCCTTCTTCCAGCTAACCTCTTTCCATTCCCCCTGTCGTTTTATTCTGGCATCTTCCCACTTGCTTCTGTGTCCTGAAGGAGGACCTAGGCCCAAAACGTCAACTGTTTATCCTTTTCCATAGAAGCGATCTGATCTATGGAAAATGGGGGGATATATGGGAGGCAGGGTTTAAGACATTGTGGGCCGAAGGGCCTGTACTGTGCTGTACTAGTTTATGTTCTATGTTCTATCTGCTGGGTTTCTCCACCATTTTGTGTGCGTTGCTTTGGAATTCCAGCATCTCCAGACTTCCTTGCATTTAAAGAACATAGAACAATACAGCACTGTACAGGCCATTTAGATAGATAGATACTTTATTCATCCCCATGGGGAAATTCAACATTTTTTCCAATGTCCCATACACTTGTTGTAGCAAAAACTAATTACAATGTTGTGCTGACCCTTAAACCCTGCCTCCCATATAACCCCCCCCCCCCCACACACCTTAAATTCCTCCATATACCTGCCTAGTAGTTTCTTAAATTTCACTAGTGTATCTGCCTCCACCACTGACTCAGGCAGTGCATTCCACGCACCAACCACTCTCTGAGTAAAAAACCCTCCTCTAATATCCCCCTTGAACTTTCCACCCCTTACCTTAAAGCCATGCCCTCTTGTATTGAGCAGTGGTGCCCTGGGGAAGAGGTGCTGGCTGTCCACTCTGTCTATGATTGGCTGCTCCTGTTTCCTCACACATTCCACAGAAGTATGGTTAGGACGAGTGAGTTGTGAACATGCTGTTTTGGCACCAGAAACATGGTGACACTTACAGGCTGGCTAACACATCCCATGCTGATTTGATTTGATGCCAATGATGCATTTCACTGTTCACTTCGATGCTTCAATGTACGCGTGACAAATAAAACTAATCTCTCTCTTTGGTCAAAAGCAGAACAGTAGTACAGTGGGAAGCTGCAGGTACAGGTAGCAATCAAACAGTTGCTGAGCAAATGAGTCTGGTCATGAACCACACCTGATAAAGTTCTGTTCAATAAGAAGCAGCCACGGCAAATATTTATGAAGAATCTGGTGACGCACTTATCTTACTAGAGAAAGCAGTGACCTGTCAGAGAGTAGGCACTTATGTGATCAGTAGAGCGATAACAAGGGGATTGGGCATCACCTTTAAACAGTAAGGACACAGTGGTGGGCAGCTGTGCGTTAAGCTGTGCAAGGCACTTTCAATTGTTCTCAAACCTTCCATGACAATGTTTTAAAATTGTATTTGCTTAATGGTAAGAAAGAGAAAATCTCACATTCAGGCTTTTAATTCAAGTTCAGCAACACTCCTCCATTTTGTTTCTGGCATTAGCTAACGGGAAGGATGAATGGATTCTGCAGGTAACAGGCTGCCCAGGTACATTTTTCTGTCCCTTCAACCAGGTGCAAGTGAGCTAGCTTCTGAGTTTGTCTTCTCGGCTGAGATTGAGGACTTAGGTGGGATAATTAATAATTCATCAGTTAATAACTCATCAGGGGTGATTGGTAAGTTTGTGGCCTAAGGTAGAAGGAGATGAGTTATTAACTTCAAACTTTCTGCAATATCACTCAAAGAGTTGAACTGCATGTGCATGTAACAAGAGCTGTATAACTCATCTCCTTCTGTCTTAGGCCACAAACATATCAATCACCCCTGCTGTGGACACTTTCTGGAGGTCCAAGATCCGTATGCTCCACGACCGCTGGACTAAGTGTGTAAATGTAGGAGGGGACTATGTTGAAAAATAAATGTGCTATGTTTTCTAAAATTGACTCCTTCTACCTTAGGCCATGAACTTATCAATCACCCCTCATATTTAAATCTTACATCCATCCCACAACGTGAGGAAGTAAAAAACTTTGTGTTATGACTCCGTTGCAATGTACAGTCATGTGAATTTATAAGCCTAATGACTTGGAGAAAGAAGCTGTCCCATAGCCTGTTGCTCCTGGCTTTAATGCTGTGGTATCATTTGCCAGACAGAAGCAGCTGAAACAGTTTATGGTTGGGATGACTGGTGTCCCGGATGATCTTTCAGGCCTTCTTTATGCACCTGCTACTGTAAATGTCCTCAGTGGAGGGAAGTTCACATCCACAAATACGCTGGATACTGGCCGTACCTCTCTTGGCAGTGCCCAGCAATCAAGGTTGGTGCAGTTCCCATACTAGATGGTGATACAGCCAGTCAAGATGGTCTCAATGGTGCCCCTGTAGAAAGTCTTGAGGATTTGGGGGCTCATGCCGAACTTCTTCAGTCCCCTGAGATGGAAGAGATGCTGTTGTGCTTATTTTTGCCACATAGCCAGTGTGAGATCTTCAGTGATGTTGCTTTGGATTTTCAGCATCTGCAGATTTTAAGACCATAAGACTATAAGACACAAGTGCAGAATTAGGCTATTTGGCCCATCAAGTCTGCTCTGCCCTTCAATCATAGCTGATCCTTTCTTCCCATTTCAGCCCCACTCCCCAGCCTTCTCCCAGGAACCTTTGATGTCATGTCCAATCAAGAATCTGTCAAGCTCTGCCTTAAATACGTCCAAAGACATGGCCTCCACAGCTGGCTGTAGTAATAAATTCCACAAATTCACCACCCTCTGGCTAAAGGGATTTGTCCACATCTCTGTTTTAGATGTACACCCCTCGGTACTGAGGCTGTGCCTTTTTGTCCTTGACTCTCCCACCATGGGAAACATCCTTTCCACGGCTACTCTGTCTAGACTTTTCAACATTCGAAAGGTATCAAGAAGATCCGCCCCCCCCCCATCCTTCTAAACTCCAGCGAGTAAAGACCCAGAGACATCAAACGTTCCTCATATGATAACCCTTTCATTCCTGGAATCATCCTTATGAGCCTCCTCTGAACACTCTCGAATGGCAGCATATCTTTTCTTAGATGAGGAATCCAAATCTGTTCTCAACACTCAAGGTGAGGCCTCACCAGTGCCTTATAAAGCCTCAGCATCACATCCTTGCTCTTGTATTCTAGACCTCTTGAAATGAATGCCAACATTCCATTTGCCCTCCTCATCACTGACTCTACCTCCAAGTTAACCTTTAGGGTGTTCTGCACAAGGACTCCCAAGTCCTTTTGCATCTCATATTTTTGGATTTTTTCCAGTTTAGAAAATAGTCTATATATTTGTTCTACTACCAAAATGTATGACCATGCATTTCCCAACATTGTATTTCATTTGCCATTTTCTTGCCCATTCTCCTAATCTGTCTAAGTCCTTCTGCAGCCTACCAGTTTCCTCAACACTGCCTGCCCTTCCATAAATCTTTGTATCATCTGCAAACTTGGCAACAAAGCCATCCATTCCATCATAAAGATCATTGATACACGGCATAAAAAGAAGTGGTCCCAACACCAACCCCTGTGGAATACCACTAGTCACTGGCAGCCAACCAGAAAAGGATCCTTTTATTTCCACTCACTGCATTCTACCAATCAGACAATGCTCTAACCATGCCAGTAACTTCCTGAAATGCCATGGCTGTTAACTTGATAAGCAGCCTCATGTGTCGCACCTTGTCCAAGGCCTTCTGAAAGTCCAAGTATACAACATCCACTGCAACCTCTTTATCTATCCTATCTGTAATCTCCTCAAAAAATTTCTACAGGTTTGTCAGGCAAGATTTTCCCTTAAGGAAACCATGCTGACTTTGTCCTATCTTGCCCTACGTCACCAAGTACTCCATAATCTCATCCTTAACAATTGACTCCAACATCCTCCCAACCACTGAGGTCAGGCTAACTGGTCTAGAATTTCCTTACTACTGCCTTCCTCCTTTCTTATAGTGTGGAGTGACATTTGCAATTTTCCAGTCCTCTGGCACTCATGCCAGAGTCCAATGATTATTAATGCTTCCACAGCCTCTACCACTACCTCTTTCAGAACGCTAGGGTGCAGTTCATCTGGCCTGGGTGATTTATGTACCCTTAGTTCTTTCAGCTTTTTGAGCACCTTCTCCCATGTAATGGTAACTGCACTCAGTTAATTTCCTTCAAACCCTTCAACATCTGGCACACTGCTAGTGTCTTCCACAATGAAGGAATACTGATGCAAAATACTTATTTAGTTATCTGCCATCTCCTTGGCCCCTGTTCATATTTCTCTGGCCTCTTTTTCTAGCAGTCCTATATCCACTCTCATCTCTCTTTCATTTTTTGCCTACTTGAAAAAGATTTTACTCTCCACTTTGATATTGTTTGCTTGCTTGCTTTCATATTTCATCTTTTTTCTCCTAATGATTCTTCTAGTTGCTCTCTGTAGGGTTTTAAACGCTTCCCAATCCTCTGTCTTCCCACTCATGTCTGCTTTGTTGTATGCCCTCTCTTTTGCTTTCACATTAGTTTTGACTTTCCTTGTCAGCCACAGTTGTACTGTTTTGCATTTTGAGTTCTTCTTTGTTTTTGGAATACATCTATCCTGCACCTTCCTTATTTTTTCTGGACGCTCACACCTTTGCTGGTCTACTGTCATCCCTGCGAGCACCTGCTTCCAATTTACTTCGGCTAACTCCTCTCTCATACCACTGTAATTTCCCTTAATCCACTGAAACACTGCTATATCAGACTTCCCTTTCTCCCTATCAAATTTCAGGTTGAACTCAGTCATCAGGAACAAGAGAAAATCTGCAGATGCTGGAAATCCAAGCAACACACACAAAATGCCGGAGGAACTCAGCAGGCCAGGCAGCATCCATGGAAAAAGAGAAAACAGTTGACGTTTTAGGCCGAGACCCTTCATCAGGATTTCTTCAGAACATTTCAGGCCAATGCCTTTCATTTCATGAAGTGCCATTACCCTCAAGTCAAAGGACTTGAGCACTCAGTTTCCACTCCCCCGACAGATATTTCTCACCCGTTGAGTTCCCCACATTTTTTATCTTATTTTCACTCTTCTTCCTGAAACACCTTTATATTTTCAAAAGCCTGTTTCTCCTGTCTTTCATTAATTTGCATCTTTCAGGGTAGTCTTTTAATTCTATGTTGCAGTTGTCAAAAATGTGCTCCTGCCTCATTTTATAATGATGAATCACAGGCTATCTGTTCTCCTTGCGCTTCCTTGTTGAATATAATTGATAGATTTTCGGTTGACAAATCCTCGGCAGAAAGTGCACAGCTAGGGGCGTTCCAAACTCATCTCTCTCCGGCTTCACCATTACATCAAAGTCTGGTTCATTCAGCGGTTCCCAACTTTTTTTATGCCATGGTCCCCTCATATAAACCAAGGGGTCTATAGACCACAGATTGGGAACCTTCATTCCAATTATTTATACACACCCCCTCATGTTGGCCTTATCTAAGGTCTTGCAAATATTATCTTACCTATTATGACTTTTTAATTAAATGGAATTGTATTTTACTTCCTTTAAGCCTCCAAACTATTTTCATACACGGACCTATCATTAACAACAAATGTCTTTATAAAAACAGGTGTTGGCCTCGGGTGTTTTTCCATCAATTGAGTCAAAGTCAAGTTGATTCTCATTCACAGACGTACACGTATGCACAGCTCAATAAAAAATACTTATTTGCAGCAGCATGACGAGCACACAGCATCAGACAAACAGCATTCACAAGAGAAAAGTAAATTATTCATAAATCAGACACAATATGCTTTTGTTCTGTGTGTCCATCATCAAATAGCCTCTAACAACCAGTTCCTGCTCCTGGCTTCACGTGTGGCTACTAAGCCCGGCAGAACCGTTTCACCTGACAGGAGAAGGGGGTGAAGAAGGGCTATTAGTGCCCTAAAACCAGATGCTTTGGGCAGGTGAGGCTTGTCAGCCATGGTTCAGAGTTCATCTAGAAGAAGGAAAACTCTGACCTCAAACTTCCACTGCCTTGCGGCTACACCCATTAATGGGAAAAGCTTTGGGAGTAAAATCCAGAGCAAGGGTCCCTAAAGCAGTCCTATGTTGAGATTAACGCTGACTGATAACTCCTGCGACACTGTTGGTGCCAAACTGTATCGGCCTCTGCCTTTCCTTTGGGTTCATCAGATGCGTGGAAAGGGGTTGCTTACTATAAGGGCAACAGCTTACTCTCTATATCATACTGCCCAGAAAATTCACCCCACCCTGCACAAAAAGAGTCATTCAGCATTTCAGTCATTCAGCATACACCCAACACAGTCATCGAACTCCAAGCTCCTTCCCCCGTACAAAACGTAACAAGAGCATCGACCAACCCAAAGCACCCTCCCCACACAAAAATACTAACAAAGCGCAACTAGAACATTGACTCCAAAACCCCTTGACCCCTTCACAAAAAAATTCAATGAGAAAGAACAAGCAAAAACACAGAATAAAAAAAACAAAAATCCACAGTCCATTGTCCAAATCCATAAATGCAGATCCCTAGTAATATCCTCCAGCATCGTCAAAAGAGAGAGCCGCCACTTGAATGCAGAAGCCTATTCTCAGGGCAGAGCGAGCCACCACATAGTCAGTTCCTTCATCACGTCAGTAGCTTCCTCTTGGTTTTCACTACCTTCAATCATGCTAGTCCTGGGTAGAGACTCAGAAATACAGTCACACTAAGATGATGAAAGATTCTTCATTCTTGTTTCCGTAACAATTTTGTTTGACAGTCAGCATTGATAGCCCTGAACCGAACCCCCAAATCTGGAGGACCAGTGGACCACTCTTAGTCTGGCCTCTACCCTTTGACCTGCTTGGCATGGGTGACCTTGCCAAGAGCCAAGGCATAAAGCCCTGACTCCAGCCAACATAGCTCTCGGAGTCATTGAAGCACGCAAGCCTCCAAACCCAACAATAAGGTTGTGGTCCTCTTGGAGGTGGCATCCAAGATCATTCAATTCAACAAGTAAGGCACACTTGTTTATATTTGTCATGCTTGGATGGAAAATGTGTTATCGATGGTACATGGAAAAGCCTGCCTTGGAGCATCGTACACTTGCTCTTGCTGATGAAAACTTGTTGACTACAATCGTTGACTCTGCTTTTCTCTCTATTGTTGCTGCCTGACCTGCTGCCAACTGGTGAATCTTGGTTGTTTTCTCCCATTTAATTAATAGAAGGGAAGCTCACGTGGGCTCCCTTGCCTGAAAAATATCTGATTTGTGTAGAGGAACAAACAGTTGATATCTTGGGCCAAGACCCTTCATCGGGACTGGAAAGGAATGGGGGAAACAGACAGAGTAAGAAGTTGGGGGAGGGGGAGAGGGATGTGGAAGGTGGTGGGTGAAACCAGGTAAGGAGGAAGGTGTGTGTGTGGGAGAGGTAATGAAGTGAGTGTAGAGGGTTTTTGTATGTTACTTCATATGTTAAGCAAAATGGCTTCTTTGTCATGTTAAAAGTAGGAATGCTTCTTTGTTATGTAACTGCAGAGAGAGAGCTATCTCTCACAGCTTGTTTGGGTTATAGTTACTGATAATGAGAATTGTATTCATTTGTTAACCGATTGGGATAGATGTTATTCTTTCTTGTGGGTCTGTGAGCTGTGGTTTTGCGGACTTTTGGGGACTTGGGGAGGAGATTGCGAGAAAGGTGGACGGTGCTGGAGGCGCTGTGGTCAATCACTGTGGATGGTCCCAGGCTCGCGGGTCGTGAAGGTCGGAGAAGATCGAATAGTGGACCAAAGACTTCGATGGCTGAGCTCCAACGATTGTGCACTAATTGACTGAAACCTGATAAGTTCTGGCACCTTTTCTTTCTTTTCTTTGCTTTCATATATATTGTATCACTATTAATCACTTAGTTCTAGTAAAATTTATAAAGTGTATATTGTATACGTACCTGGTGTGCGGTTTGATATTGTGTGTGCAAGATTTTGCTAGTGTGCATTTCACAGCATCCACGTATACGGGAGGTGCAGTTTGGCAGGTGGACGGAATTTCCCCTAGACATACACCAGCCGATCGCGGGAGCGTTACATGAGAAAATGGGAACTAATTGATGGAAGAGGCAAAGGCTGAGGAATAGGGAATCTGACAGGAGAGGCTAGACGACCATGGAAGGAAAGAAAAAAGGATGGGCATTGGCAGGATGAATGTTCAGACACTTTTTAGGGATGATGGAAAAATGAAGGATTATGTAGGAAGGAAAATTTCAATTGATCTTAGAGTAGATTAAAAGGTTGGCACAAATGTTATGGGCCTTAAGGACCTGTACTGTGCTGTTCAAAGTTCTAAGTTCCATTATTAATACTCCCCCACCCCCGGCCAATTCAGACATCTACCACCACCATCACCACTGTTCCACGCCATCAAGTCGCACACGCTTTGTCCAAAAGATGCAGAGAAATTTCATTCATGAAAGGTCCAGCAGGTTTTCATGATAAACCTTCCTGTGAGTTAGCAATCTCTTTGCCATGGCTCTCTTCAGGTCATCATTACTGGGAGCTCTTACTTCTGAGAATCTGAGAGATCTTCAAAGTGTTAAGTACAGATAGTGTTGAACTGGATGCCATTACAGCTCAGAGATAGCTGAGAAATCTCTATTGGCGTCTACCTCCCATCAGCTGCAAGTCTGGAGTGTAATGGAATAAACTTCACTTGCCTGGATACGTGCAGCATCCATCTGGACTAGAATAATCAGAAGTCGCCAGTCAGTCACACTAAGCTGCTCTTTCCCCATATCTCTAATTTTTGTTCCACATGTTCCCAGCACGTAAGGGCAATTATGAAGAAATCACCAAAGCATGTCTACTTCCTTAAGAGTTTGCCAAGATTCGGCATGACGTCTAAAACTTCGACAAATATCTATAGATGAGTAGTGAATATATAGACTGGCTGTGTCATAGCCTGATATGGAGAATGGAAAATCGTACAAAAAGAATCGTAAGGCCCTCCCCCACCATTGAGAACATCCACACGAAATCAGCATCCATCATCAGGGACCCCCACCACCCTGGTCATGCTCGCTTCTCGCTGCTGCCATTGGGAAGAAGATATAGGAGCCTCAGAATTTACACCACCTAGTACAGGAACAGACAGTACCCTGCAATCATCAGGCTCTTGAAGCAAGGGGAATAACCTCACTCAACTTCACTTGCCCTGTCATTGAAATGTTCCCGGAACCCATGGACTCACTTTCAAGGTCTCTTCAACTCATGTTTATAATATTTATTGCTTATTTATTTTTTAGTTATTATAATTATTTTTCCTTTTTGTATTTACACAGTTTGTTGCCTTTTGCACATTGGTTGAACCCCCAAGTTGGTGTGGTCTTTCATTCATTCCATTATGGTTATTATTCTATTATGTATTTATTTGAGTGTGCCTGCAAGAAAATGAATCTCTTGTGGGCTGTATATGGTATATATGTACTTTGGGTAATAAATTTACTTTGAATTTTGAACTTTGAACATATTGAATTCCCTTTTGAGGGCTACCATTGTATCTGTTCTTATCGTCAAATAATCAGTACCAGCTGCCTAAAGCACACAAAAAGTTCCACAGATGTACTGTGGAGAGCATTCTGACAGGCTGCATCACTGTCAAGTACGGGGAGGGGAGGGCTGCTGCAAAAGATCGAAAGAAGCTTCGGAAAGTTGTAAAATGTGTCAGCTCCATCATGGGTACTAACCTTAGCAGTAGCCAAGACATCTTCAAGGAGCAGTGCCTCAGAGAGGCAGCATCCATCATTAAGGACCCCATTGCCCAGGACATGTTCTCTTCTCACTGTTACCATCAGGAAGCAGATACAGAAGCCTAAAGCCACACTCAGCGATTCAGGAACAGGTTCTTCCCCTCTGCCATCCGATTTCTGAATGCACACTACCTCACTACCTTTTTATTATTTCTTTTTCTGCACTATTAGTTTTAATTGAACAGCTTAATATACATATGTACTTGCTGTAGTTTATTTATTTACTTTTCTCTATATTTATCATGCATTGCACTGTCCTGCTGCCACAAAGTTAACAAATTTCACGCCATATGCTGTTGCTGTGATATTAAACCTGATTCTGGTTCTGATAAAGTGACTCCAACTGCTCTCTGGAAATGTCATACTATCAAGGGCAATTAGGTTTGCTTGAGTGGCTCCCATTCATCACTAAATACGTTTATTTGTTCCACCACTGTCAGCCCTGTATTACATCTACAAAATGCTTTCTGGTTAATCTTCCAGGTATCAGAAGTTCAATAAACTTCAATCAATACTTGATAGCAATGTAGACAGAGGTTTAATGAATAAATAGACAGCCTCAAACATCTTGCCATAGAGAAACAAATTGTGTTCCCCAGCTGACAGGATTTAGGAGCCTAAACTCCTCTTAGCTCCCTTTAACCAGGGCAGGGATATCATCCAGACATCTGCATAGATGTAAGGGCATATCAGGATCGGGATTGCTTGCGATATATTTGCTGTTAAATAGTTTTCCAAGGGACCTGAAACTCACTCAGGAAAGTGAACCAGTTACAACTGGTTACAGTAAATCTGTGAGGACCTCAAACCCATAACTTCAGCTGAGTGTGTAAAAACAAACAAGGAAAATCTATTGTTTAGTCCTTGGTTCATTCTTGCAAAAGAGTCTGTAGAGTAGAACTATAATTGACATTACCAACGTTCTGGGAAATGTTTGGCTTATGCAATTGGTATGTTGCCCTTTCTTGCATCATTCAGCATTTCATCTGTCACTTTATGAAAACATGAACACACGTGATTTTCTCTTTCTGCCAATACATCATTACAATTACCCATACATTATAGAGGTGTGAAGCAATATCTTCTGAAGCGATATTTCCTCATGGGGCATTACAATTACTGGTACATCTGGATCTTGCGTTATCTTGGTCAAAGTTCAGGGTAACAATGCTTCCTCATCAATCTCAGCTGTTGCCTATGCAATCTTGCTGCCTACCAGTTGACAGCCATCTCCATCTGAATAACCCTGGTTGTCTTCCGAAAACACAAGAGGTTCTGCAGTTTGCTGGAAATCCAGAGCAATACGCACAAAATGCTGGAGTAACTCAGCAGGTCAGACAGCCTCCATGGAGAGGAATTATGAAGGGTTCTGATGAAGGGTTTTGGCTCAAAATGTCGACTAGCTTATTCCCTTCCATTGATGCTGCCTGACCTGCTGAGTTCCTCCAGCGCTTTATGTGTATTGGTAATATTTCAAAAACAGCTCATTGTCCGTAAACTTGTGAAGGGCCCTTGGATATACTAGGTAAGTGATAAAATAAAGGGTGTATATTGCCCCTTTCCTTTGCAATATTCACTAGCTAACTAGATCTTGTAAATAACTGCAGGTTGATTGTGTGTGATTTTTTGCTGTGGCTGATAAGTTCCAGCAAGCTTCCTTGGTGGAATTAACTAAATGATATAATTAACCTTTGCTTCTTTGGATTATATTAGATACAGCTACTTGCTGTATTTCTGCCCGAGTAATGGGTGCAGCCTGCAAAGCCTTTAGTTGTTTGCCCTGCTCCCATTACCTGCCCAGGAAAAATGCAAGGAATTGTATCTAGTCATGTCTGTCTCTGTCTCTCTCTCTCTCTCTCTCTCTCTCTCTCTCTCTCTCTCTCTCTCTCTCTCTCTCTCTCTCTCTCTCTCTCTCTCTCTCTCTCTCCCTCTCTCCCTCTCTCCCTCTCCTCCCTCCCTCCCTCCCTCTCCTCCCTCTCTCCCTCCCTCCCCTCCCCTCCTCTCTCCCTCTCTCTCTCTCTCTCTCCTTCTCTCTCTCTCTCTCTCTCTCTCTCTCTCTCTCTCTCTCTCTCTCTCTCTCTCTCTCTCTCTCTCTCTCTCTCTCTCTCTCTCTCTCTCTCTCTCTCTCTCTCTCCTCTCTCTCTCTCTCCTCCCTCTCCCTCTCTCCCTCTCCCCCTTTCTCTCACAACACACATCCTCTCTCTCTTTCTCTCTCACACACAACAACACACCCTTTCCTCTCTTTCTCACACAGCACACACACATACAATCTTTCTCTCCCTCTCGCTTTCCACACACACACCCTCTCTCTCTTTCTCTCCTTCTCTTCACACACACACACACACAATTCCTCCTCTTTCTGTCACTCAAACACACAGACCCTCTTTTTCTCTTTAAAACACACACACAACACACACCCTTCTCTCTCCTTCTCTCTCTTTCTCTCTCACATTGATGCACCATCAATAACTCTTGGAGACGGGAGGTGGACGATAGGCTTTTATTAGCTGTAAGAGACCACGATTAGCAGCAAGAGACCACCACACAACACCCTGGAGACTGAGGGAGGAGCAGTGCCTCCAATCACCTTTATACAGGGGTCTGTGGGAGGAGCCACAGGAGCAGTCTGCAGAGGTGTGTGTCCAGACAGGTATATGTAGTTCACCACACACATACAACACACACACTCTCTCTTTCTTTCTCTCTCTTACTTTCTCACACTTAAACACACCACTCTCTCATACCCTCTCTCTCTCACACACACTCTCTCTTTCTCTTCCTCTTCCTCTCTCATACACACACTTTTTCTTTTTCTCTCACTCTCTCTCTCTCTCTCTCTCTCTCTCTCACACACACACACACACACATTCTCTCTGTGCTTTTGGGACACCTTGGGTTACAGAGTCACCAAAACAGGCTTCTTCCATGGGATGCAGTCCACCTCCCATTAACAGCCAGTCCCACTTCTCTCTTACTGCAGACTGCTTGATGCTCATCACTTTCTTCTCTTACTCCCGTCACTGCATTCTGTTCACTCCTGCTCACATCCTTCACAGGGGGGAAGTCATGTGCCAAATCTGGGGGATACCTCTCTCAGGTGTTATTTGATCAGTTCCGGTGGTGTTTCAGAGCTCAGCTGATTCAGAGATTTTTATTTATTTATTGAGATACAGCACAGGAATAGGCCTTTCCAACCCTTTGAGGCACGCCGCCCAGCAATCTCCTGATTTAATCCCAGCCTTATCACGAGGCAATTTACAATGAGCAATTAACCTACCAACTGATACGTCCTTGGACCCTGAGAGGAAACTGGAGCACACACGCTGGAAATCCAAAGCAACGCACACAAAATGCTGGAGGAACTCAGCAGGCCAGGCAGCATCTATGGAAAAGAGTAAACAGTCGACGTTTTGGGCCAACACCCTTCATCAGGATTCACGATGAAGGGTCTTGTCCCGAAGCATCAACTGTTCACTCTTTTCCATAGATGCTGCCTGTCCTGCTGAGTTCTTTCAGCATTTTGTATATGTTTCTATGCATCCGTACAGGATGGTTTCTATGGTGTGTCAACAAAATTAGAAATAAGTTGGGTGGATTTTTAAGATAATTTATTTCCTCTTTGACAAAGCCCTACCCAGCAATTGCATACTTCAATTGCTAAAAGCAAAACTACTTGGAAGGATGAAAGCAGCAACTGAAATATGAGATTTTTTATTCGAAATCGTTTCTGGCATCACTCAATTGAGTCCCAAAAACTGTTCTTTTCCAGGATGCAAAACTATACCCTGAATTGGAGGTGAATCCTAGTTAGGCTACAGTTGAACAGAAGTCTGATTAGAAATAACAGAAGTCTAATTATTTTCTCCCCCTTGAATGGAGATGGAGAAATGATGAAGACTTTAGTTGTCATCATGCTTCTTATCAACATACCATCATACATATGAAAGCATTTCCATCAAAGTACCCTCCAGATGACTAGAAAATCAGGTTTTTATTGAAACTGTACACCTCACATAAATCCCACTCCAAAATAAATATGTGGACAAAACAGCTGTGATGCATTTGATAGACAAAACTAATGATGGTTCCACCACAACTAAGAAACACTATCAGGTGTGGCCTTCTCTTTCCACACTAACCCAATCCCTGACAGTTGTCTCAGCTGAAGGAATCCTTATACTATTGGTTCCCTCCATCCTTGTTTTCCTAGTAATTCATTTGTTATAAAGCACTGTCAGAGAATGCAATGCCACAGAAGAAACTATGTAAGATAGATCTTCTATTTAAATAGGAACAAATTTGGGCTCCAGCAAACCTGAATATTCAGTTCCAAAGTAGTAGAAATATGTCTCCAGTAATCTCTATATCATTGTAATGTGAAACATCAGCATAATATTTAAGATTTCTTTGGTGTTACACAAAAGTTCTAATGTTTCACTGAAGCACAGTTGGGCACAGTATCCTTGAAGATCATTATTTGGTAGTCTTTCTTTCTCTTCCAATTCAGAGAGGCTTGGAAACTGGACACAGTCACAATGGCCAATGTTGCACTCACTGTAAATAGGGGTAACATGGATAGGAATGTGACTGACTTGACTGAAAAAATTCACATATTTTCCTTGCACCTGAAGACTGATTTCAGTAAAGTTCAAGAACAGTTCTGACAAATAAGCAATGATATGCCCTAATGTTCTTGATTTTGATCACTAAATGAAGCATTTGAGTCTTCAAAGAAATTTATCACAGTTACAGGAATCACATACAAGTCTCTCAGGCAGTTTTTTTTTTGCGAGCCATCTGACGTCTATGTGCAACACCAGACATTCAAACTGTTCATCCTTCTGAATACAAAGCTCTTGAAATAGTCGAGAGTTGGGAGCATGGGACACGATTTTTTTTACTGCTGTGATAATCGTATTTGATGATTTGTGCAGCAATTCACTTGGAGTTCTTCTGTGTGAAAGGATGCTGCATGTTTATTACGCAGTGAATGGTAAATATGTTAGGTGCAGCTTTTTTCAAGGAAATAGTTAACCCCATGATGGTATCCTGTCATTGATGGCATCCCATCTATTGCACAAACAAGGATGTTGGTGAGCGGAATGTCCTTCTCTTTGAAAAATTAGGAAACAACCCAAAATATCACTCCCCCTTTGTATCTGTTTATAGTCACCTTGCAAATAACAAGAGCCATGCTTTCATCTTTTATGAAGCAAATGTAACCAAGAAGCCAAGATTTGTTCTCTGGCAAAGTTAACTGCAGAGCAAATTCTGTTGTCCTATGTACGTTGTACAACATGTCATCCACATTCTCGGACATCTCACCTATTTGCCTGAACAGTGTTGTTGCTGAGTGGAGTCACTTTAATTATTTGGTCTGGTGACTTATGCAAACCTGTACTCAGCACCTTCCTTACTACTGGCAGAACCAGTTCTCCCAAATGTATGGGCTTTCCAGTTTAGCAATGAGCAATAAAATGATGTATGACCAACATAAACAATCACTGCAGACACACAAAATGCTGGTGGAACACAGCAGGCCAGGCAGCATCTATGGAAGAAGCACTGTCGACGTTTTGGGCCGAGACCCTTCGTCAGGACTAACTGAAAGAAAAGATAGCGGGTCTCGGCCCCAAACGGTCGATTGCGCTTCTTCCTATAGATACTGCCTGGCCTGCTGCTTTCCACCAGCATTTTGTGTGTGTTGCTTGAACTTCCAGCATCTGCAGGTTTCCTCGTGTTGGCGGTTTTAAAATAAACAATCACTGCTTTGTTGTGATGTGCTGGCAAACATATTTGAAGTGTTCTGAAATTCTTGTGAAGATCCTAAAAGTTTTCATGAAGTGACTGAAAATAAGCCAAGTTCTTGTTTGCTTTGTCGGAGTTCAAATGGTGACGGAGTCTGGGCAGTTTTATTGCCTCATTTGAAAAATGGTTTTCACACAACAGACACACTGCTGCTGTTGGTTGATTGGTGCAGGTATAAATCCATATTTCTATACAGTCTACACTTCTCTGTTTGGTCTGCTTCTACCATTTTCGTTTATGGATTAAGAACCACGATCAATCACCTATTGTTTAAGTTCAATCTCAAGCACTGCAATCAATAAAGAGTAAAGTTATGACATCATCGTAGCTCAGACAAAATGTGACTTTGCCTGAAGGTACATAAAGTGGGGCAGAGATATCTCAGTTCGGCTGTGGGCTAGAGAAATCTGGTCAAGACAATTTGAAAGGGCAGATTCTGAGTTATTACCCTATTGAATGCCATATGCTATTTCACAAGAATGTATCATTTAGATGACATTCTAATCTCCTCAACCTCCTAATGAAATATAGCCGCTGTCTTGTCTTCTTTATCAGCTGCATCAATATGCTGGGACCAATTTAGATCTTTAGAGTTATTACTTGACCTAGGTTGAAAACTATTTGTTATTTATATCAGTGGTGGTTATTGACATTCCTGCTGAAGGCTGTCCCAGGCCTAGCAATTTCCAACAATGGTGACAAAGAGAAACCTTTGGTGCAATAGGTTGACACGTCAGGAATATACGACTTGAAAAGATGATGGAAGAGATTGCACGAGAACTTTTGAAAAGCAAATAGAGATGAATGAAATAAATTTGCAGGGAAATGGTGAAGAAACTAGAACCTGTTCCTTCTCTCTTAGAGAGGAAACAGATACAAAAAAAGGGTGAAATAGCTGTTCTCTGCATTGTGAAATCAACATGTCCAGAAATTGGATCTCTTTTTCACTGTGTGGCCATGGGGTGGAGAGCATGGCCACACATACTTTGATTGCAACTTTGTTGGAAAACAACCTTGACTGCTAAGAGATAACATATTTGCTCACCCTTTGCCAACGAAATCACAACCTGTTAATGTCCTCGTCGTCCAGATCATGGGGATGGTTATTTGCGCAGGGGTTATTGGTTAGAAAGAGAGAGGAGGGGAGTGGGGGGAGAGAGAGAGAGAGAGAGAGAGAAAGGATTAAACATTCAAGTATTGCAGGCTTTGCAGTGTAACCATTCAAATCAGCCAGAGATTAAAGATGACAGGTTGCATGGTGCATACACCTCAGCAACACCTCACCTCACCTGTGATAATATATCATATCAGCTTTCTCATCTCAGCTATCAACACATTGTTCTTTGTTATGATCACTTATATCTTGGTGTTGTTTTCCCTTTCTTGTCTGATTTATTTGCAATGATTAAATTCGTAATTCTTTATCCTCTGTTGGGACTTTTAGAGTTCTTCCATGAATTGCAAAAGCTCCTTCCTCTCTGTCTCTTTCAGCTCCTCTTCTTTTCCATTTAATTAGAGACAGTTAAAATCTTTCATAGTCATTATTCCATGTCATTTCTCAAATGTATTCTTGAATTTCCTAGTCCTCCTCCTTATCAGTATTATACAATCTGTAATTAACTCTACACCCCCCTCCCAACTTTAGTAGGGTGGCAAGGTGGAGGTATGGTCTCTGTCAAAGGAGGTATAAGGCACCTCTTTGCTTTGCTAATCGTAGGTCACCCTTGGGCAAGGTGTAGTACCTGCTTATCCCCCGATCAGAGACACATGGAAGCCATGGGAGTAACTGGTGGAGACGGTCATATGAGCAGCTGATGCATATCACAAGTCCTGGTTATACGACCACTGACACCAGGGCAGGACAATCTCTGAAGAGTATTGATAATGGCTGGAGTTCACCCGGCTTGTAAAGACACTGCTCAGAAGAAGGCAATGACAAGCCACCTCTGTAGAAACAATTTGCCAAGAACAATCATGGTCGTGGAAAGATCATGATTACCCACATCATACAACATAGCACACAACAAATGAACCCCCTTTAAAAAATGTGTCAATTTACTCTTTAGTCCAATCTATTTGAATTCTGTTTCTAAGCTTCCAATATATAACATAGAGCCTCTTCTATAGTTAATATAACATAATTAATCCATAAAGCTACATCCAATTCCACTAACTCCACTTCTTTTCTTTGTACACCTACTGAATCCACAACCCCTTTGGTACTTTGGGCCAGACCCTATCCAGAGTATATCTTTCATTTATCAGTTATCAAGACACGAGGAAAATATTCAAGCAGTAGAAAAGTGCAAGGAAATGCTATCAGGCTCATCACTGAGGTTAGAGGGTAGACTGATATGGAAAAAGTTGATCGAAACTCAAACAATTTATCCTTCGTAGGAGGCAACAGAGAAGCCTTGGCAATGCCGTGAGACACAAAAAAATGTTAAGGTCAAACACAGCCAACTGCTCAAGGTAACACTTGAAAATAAGATTGATGGGGGGGGGGCAGTTGTTTGGAGGAAATAAAGCACTATTTACAGGAAACTCTCTCTTGCCCAAGTAAGGAAGCAGGGGGGCAATTCTATGCGTAATTTGGATGAAGCACAGTACCTGAGGTTGGGATGATCTAAGCGCTGGGCCAGATTGAAAAGATCAAGGTGTCGCGGCGGGAGGCGAGGGACAGCCCAGTGTTCAGCTCAATTGCTCCACGAGGTTTACTCATCTCTGCGCTGAACTGAGGCTGTGGCCTGCACCTAATGGGCTACTAGATCGGCTGCAGTTATGACTGGCTCATGGCTGTGGACTCAGTTTCGTGAACTTCAGCTGTCTGCTTGCTTCTGTTGTTTATACAATTTTTTCTGCACACTGGGTTAGACGGTCTTTTTTAAAAATGGATTCTATTGGGCTTCTTTGTTTTGTGGCTGCCTGTAGGAGACGAATCTCAAGTTTGTATATAGTATACATACTTCAATAATAAACACATTTTGTACTTTGATGTTTGAAGCAACTTTGATATTTTAAGTAAAACTGCCCTACATTTGAAGAAAGTTTGAGTAGTTTAAGCCTAAATTCATTGCTGCTTATAAAAATGAGAGATGATCCTGTTGAAGAATATCAGATTCTGAGGAGACTGACAAAGTCATTGTTCAAAGGAGGCTTCCCCAATCTAGGGTAACTTGAACCTCCTCCTTCCCTTTCTCCTATGGTCCACCCTCCTCTCCTATCAGATACCTCCTTCTTCAGCCCTTCACCGTTCACATCCACCTGGCTTCACCCTTTACCTTCCATCTAGCCTCCTTTCCCTCCCCCTCACCTCTTTATTCTGGCACCTTACCCTTCCTTTTCAATCCCGAAGAAGGATCTTAGCCCGAAATGTCGAATGCTTTTTTTTCTTTTCCACAGATGCTGCCTGACCTGCTGAGTCCCTTCAGCACTTTGTGTCTGTTACAAGCAGGCTTAGTTTCAAATGAGGAGTTTTACATTTAAGAATATGAGGAGGGACGTTCTTCGCCAAAATGGTAGCGAATCTTTGAAATTCTTCAGTCTAGAAAGGAGTGGAGTTGAATTCATTGAATATACTCAGAATGGAGTCTTGGCAGGCACGAACTACAAGAGTCAAGAAAGAGAGTGCTGCTGAGGGCAATATTAGATTTGCTGCGATCTTGCGAGAAAGCAAGTGTGTTTCAGGAGTTGATGGGCTCTCTCCTGCTCCTGTTTCCTATGAACTTACAGTAGCAACTGCTAGTTGTGTTTATCCTCTCTATTAATTACTAGGATAATCTGCTGCAATTTCAGATCAATGCATTTAATAACATACCTTGAGTAAGAAAAGCTGGTAGTCATGACATTATCAAAAGACACATTCACAATAATGCTTTGCCCATCTGCCAAATTAAACCCTTCAGTTGAAATGTTGAGTCAATATTCCAGGAATGTTACATCCTGTCAAGCAGATCACTTGACTCCAACTTGAACAATAAATTTCAAGGGGCCTTTCTAACTGAAGCAACAATTGATATTTTAATTCAGTACAGCATGCTTACTGATTATTATGTGGTCTCCTCTACATCAGGGAGCTTAAATGCTGATAGAGTTGACCGCGTTATTAAATCCGTAAGCAAGACCCCAAGCTTCCTCCTTGTGTTCCCAATCTGAACTCTGCCTCTAGTGCTACAGGTTATATGCTGACGGTAATTGGGCAGGGTTTTATTTAAACAAGTTTGTTATATGAAATGCATTGGGATGGACTGTTTCTTGAATAGAGATGACACCATGCAGTATCACAAGCTTTTGATTATAGCCAGCTGCTGTTACTGTATAAACTGCAGTCATGATTACAGAGGAAATGTCCCTAGATAAATAGACATTTGACATTTAGGTGTTCAAGGATGAGGGAACACGAGTTCAACAAAACTGCCACATCTGAGCACAGCGAGAGTTTATCATGAAACACACACCTCCATCTTTTACCTTATCCAAATCAGCAGTTCAGTCCATCCTATGATTCAAGAAGTCTTCTGGTGCGATCGTGCTAGAATTAAGCCATGTTTCATTCAAACATAGAACACAACAGTCTCTCATTTCTCTCTGATGCAGCAATATTGTCCACAGGGCCTCAATTTTGTTCTCTAGCAACTGGACATTTGCTAATAATACGCTTAGTAGAGGAGGTATCCTTCCTGTGCTTCAAACTCACTTGGAGTCCACCTTCCTACCTCACTTCCAGCCATGGCTAAGAACCTTCATCCACTTAAAGGACCCTCACTGCTTGCTTGAGAGTTAATCCACCAAGTCCTTCGTAAGATTGTGAAATCTTTAGATCATTAAGTTGATTTAAAAGTACATTGCTTAAAGGGAAATTAAATGCTGCAGATTGAAGTGAGAGTGATTCAAAAGAGGTATACTTAGAAGTTCTGTGCGTAGCCTGCAGAACGTCACCATGGTTCACTGGCGGTGTTGTAATTTGTAGATTGTTCAATAAATGTTTAACAAGTTCTGCTCTGTATGACTTCGCTGGCTATAGTCCACCAGGATGGCTATATGATCAGACAACATTGTATAAGATGTTTGTGAGGCCTAATTTGGATTATTGTGTACAGTTTTGGTCACCTACCTACAGGAAAGATGTAAATAAGGTTGAAAGACTACAGAGAAAATTTACAAAGATGTTGCTGGGACTGGAGAACTTGAAAAATCGAATAGGCTAGGTCTATACCCTACCTATATACCCTATCTATACAAAATTATGAAGGGTATAGATAGGGTAAATGCAAGCTGGCTTTTTCCACTGAGGTTGGTTGGGACTACAACTAGAGGTCATGGGTTAAGTGTGAAAAGCGAAATGTTGAAGGAGAATATGAGGGGAAACTTCTTCACTCAAAGGGTTGTGAGAGTGTCGAACGAGCAGCCAGCGCATGTGGTGTATGTGAGCGTGATTTCAATGTTTAAGAGAAGTTTTGATAGGTGCGTGGATGGGAGGGGTATGGAGGGCTATAGTCTGGTGCAAGTTGATAGGACTAGGCAGTTTAAATGGTTTGGCATGTACTAGATGGGCTGAAAGGCCTCTTTCTGTTCTGTATTTTTCTATGACTCTACGGGCATCAGAAAAGACAGAATAGCATCCAACATGGACTCTGAAATTGAAAAATGGAAGCAAATATGAAGTGGTGAGACCATAAGACCAATTATATAGGAGCAGAATGAAGCCATTTTGCCCAATCGAGTCTGCTCTGCCATTTCATCATGGATGATCCATTTTCCCTCTCAGCCCCAATCTCCTGCCTTCTCCTCGTATTCCTTTATGCCCTGACTAATCAAGAATCTATCAACCTCTGCCTTAAATATACCCAATGACTTGGTCTCCATACTGCCTGTGGCAATGAATTCCACACATTCCCCACTCTCTGGCAAATGAAATTCCTCCTCATCTCCAATCTAAATGGACATCCTGTGGCGACCCAATTACTAGTACACTCGAACCGGCTGACAATTAGCCAGAGCCAGAGACAAAGATACATAGCCTCAGGGAGTTTCAGTTACGTGCCTCTCCAAGTTTCGAGTGGGGGGAGACAGGCTTTTAAGCAAGACTGTGTTTGTGAAATAAACTTATTCCGTGGTTGCAGTTTACCGACTCGGTGTCGTAATTTCAGCGCTGCGCGTAGCACACCGCTACAATCCCTCTATTCTGAGGCTGTGCCCTCTGCTTCTAGACACCCACAACCTAAGAAACACCCTCTCAACATTCAGTCCGTAAAAGCCTTTTAACTTTCAACAGGTTTCAATAAGATTCCCCTTCATTCCTCTGAATTCCAGTGTGTACAGGCCCAGAGCCATCAAATGTTTCCAATACAATAAACCTTTCAATCCCAGAATCATTTTTGTGATCCTCCTTTGAACCTTTTCCAAAGACAGCACATCCTTTCTTGGATAAGGGACACAAAACTGCTCACAGTGCTCCAAGAGTGGCCTCACCAGTGTCTTATAAAGCTTCAATATTACATCCTAGGTTCTTAAAGAAGGAATTACCATTACAAAAAAATAGGTCCACATCCTTGTGGTTGTCAGGGAAATAGGAGGCAAGTCCTACTGCTAAGAGAATTTAGAAGTGGAAAAGAAAAATGTGGTTATTAGCAGAAAGGTGATAAACGCAAAAAGCCTGTGCTGGTTTATTAGGAGGCAAGGTGTTACAGAAGGCAACTCATTTTGTAAAGGATAAAGATAAAATGCTGCAGGAAAAATATATTATCTACTAAAAAGTGGAAAACCTTCAGGATAAAACCGTCAGGAAATGATCTTATAATAGCACAATTGATGTAAGAAGCTTCAGAGATCTATGTGTGAAGGATATAGCAACAGAGAGATTCATGAAAGAATTATTATTGATTGAACAGAAGAATGATGCAGTGAAATCAATGAGAAAATGAAAATCAGAACTGAAAGTGCAGGAAATCTAAAATAACAATGAAAAGTATAGGAACCACCCAGCAGATCGAGCAACATCCACGGAAAGAATAGCAAAGTTAACATTTTGGATCAAATCTATCTGCCTTTTTGGGAATGAGTTGCATTCAGGATTGGAATTGAAGGCATAGTTAATTTAAAAAGTTTTGCAAAGTCATTGGAATACAAAGAATAAGAAAACAAGCATGCCTTAATTTGTGCAGAGGGAGGGAAGGCAGGAAGAAAGGAACAGAATTTCCTCCAGACACAATAAAGAGAAAATCTGCAGATGCTGGAAATCCAAGCAACACACACAAAATGCCGGAGGAACTCAACAGGCCAAGGCCCTTCAGTAGGACTGGAGAAAAAAAGCTGTGGAAAAAAAATTACTTCCAGTAATGCACCCCCCCCCCTTCATTATTCCCCATCCTCTTTTTCCTCTCTCACATCTCCTTGCCACTCATCGCCCCCCTCTGGTGCTCCTCCCCCCTTTTTTCTTTCCGTGGCCTTCTGTCCTCTCCTATCAGATTCCCCCTTCTCCAGCCCTGTATCTCTTTCACCAATCAACTTCCCAGTTCTTTACTTCATCTCTCCCCCTTCAGGTTTCACCTATCACCTTGTGTTTCTCTCTCCACTCCCTCCACCTTTTAAATCTGCTCCTCAGCCTTTTTTTCTCCAGTCCTGCCGAAGGGTCTCGGTCTGAAACGTCGACTGTTTACTCTTTTCCATAGATGCTGCCTGGCCTGCAGAGTTCCTCCAGCATTTTGTGTGTGGGTTGCTAGAATTTCCTCCAGCCTGATCCATGGTCAAACTCTTATATTCTGTCTGGGTAGCCCCCAACCTGCTGGCATGAATATTGATTATTCCTTCTGGTTTAAAAAAATTTCCATCCCCCTCCCCTATTCTTCTATTTCTCACGCTGGCCTCTCCCCTCTTCTCACTTGCCTATCACCTCCCCCTGATGACTGTCCTCCTTCCCTTTCTCCTATTGTCCACTCTCCTTCCCAATCAGATTCCTTCTTCTCCAACACTTTACCTTTCCCACGCAACTGGCTTCACCTGTCACCACTTAGCAATCCTCCGTCCCCTCCCCCACTGTTTTTACTGTCTTCTTACCCCTTCCTTTCCACTCCTGAAGAAGGACCTCGGCCCAAAACGTCAACTGTTTATTCATTTCTATAGATACTACCTGGTTCCGTGGTTGTCAAGCCGAGGAGTGGTAGTGGGGACAAGCTCCCACTACCTAAAAGGGCTCCTCACGGCATGCGCCTCAAATAGCCTCTGACAACCAAGTCCATCTCTTGGCCTTCTCATCTGGCTTAGCCTCTAAGCCCGGCGGAACTGTTTCTACTGACAGGAGAAGGGGCGAAGGCGGGTCCCGGTGCCTTAAAACCAGTGCTTCGGGTAAATGGAGCTCATCAGCCTGGAAAGGCAGTCCATCTAAGAGAGGGAAAACTTTGATTTCAAACCTCTGCTGCCTTGCGGCCACACCCACTCATGGGAAAGGCTTCGGGAGTAAACCCTGAGGACAAATCCGGAGCTGGAGTCCCTAAGCCAGTCCAATGTTGCCTTCAATCTCATTCTGGCAACTCCTGCGACGTCACTGGTCCAAGCTGTATCGGCCCTTGCCCTTCCCTTGGACAACATTGGTGGTGTGGAGAGGGGAGACTTGCTGCTTGGGCAACTGCCGGTCTTCCATGCACTGCCAACACAGATGCCTTGTGCAGGAAGGCACAGAGTCGACTGTACTTCCTTAGAAGGTTGGCGTCATTCAATGTCTGTAGTGAGATGCTGAAGATGTTCTATAGGTCAGTTGTGGAGAGCGCCCTCTTCTTTGTGGTGGCATGTTGGGGAGGAAGCATTAAGAAGAGGGACGCCTCACGTCTTAATAAGCTGGTAAGGAAGGCGGGCTCTGTCGTGGGCAAAGTACTGGAGAGTTTAACATCGGTAGCTGAGCGAAGGGCGCTGAGTAGGCTACGGTCAATTATGGATAACTCTGAACATCCTCTACATAGCACCATCCAGAGACAGAGAAGCAGTTTCAGCGACAGATTACTATCGATGCAATGCTCCTCAGACAGGATGAACAGGTCAATACTCCCCAATGCCATTAGGCTTTACAATTCTACCGCCAGGACTTAAGAACTTTTTAAAAGCTATTATTAATGCTTTTTGAGATAGTGATTTAGATGCATATCATATTTTTTACTGAGTTAAGTATTGTATGTAATTAGTTTTGCTACAACAAGTGTATGGGACATTGGAAAAAAGTTGAATTTCCCCATGGGGATGAATAAAGTATCTATCTATCTATCTATCTAACCTTGCCCAGGCCTGCGCCCTGGAGAGGACACTCCAGCATCGCCTCACCGACAGACTGAAGCAAGATTCTCCAGGCACAGATCCATGGTCTCGCGAGACTAATGGGTGCCATCCATCCAGATATTACCTGACCTGCTGCGTTCCTCCAGCATTTTATGTGTGCGTGTGTCTGTGTAGCTTTGGATTTCCAGCAACTGCAGACTTTCTCGTGTCTATGATTCCTCCAGGTGTTCAGTTTTCCTGCCACATCACAGAGGTGCAGGTTAGCAGATTAATTGAAGACTGTAAAATGTCTCTGCTGTGTAGATAAGCGCTAGAAACTGGGGCAGGTGATGGGAATGGGCAGATTATAACATGGGATTAGTGTACATGGGTGCTTGATGGTTGGCACAGATGCAGGGCACTGAATGGCCTGTTTCTGTACTGAAGAACATGAGGAACGTAATAACCCCAGAAGCAAAGATGAGGTACTATTCTTTGAGCTTTATTTGGGTATTGTTGAAGCAATGTAGGAGACTAAAGACTGAAAGCTCTGTATGGTAACGACAAGAGACTTGTGAGCACCAAATGCAATACATTAATGTGGAAGTACAGGTGAACTGTTCTTTCACCTGAAGACCATTTGGGTCTTTGGATAATGGGAAAGGAAGAGAGAAAAGGAAGAAGTTTGTACTTGTTAATATCTGCTCTTAAGTGAAAGGTAGAAGTAATTTGGGACAGATGTGTCAGGAAACATGAAGGACGATTGCAAGAGTTCTACATACAAACTACAGAGGACGTTGGCAGAAAACATCAAGCTAATATTATAGAATTAGAACTACATTTACTATTGAGCTACAGCGCAGAATAGGCCCTTCCAGCCCTTTGAGCTGTGCTGCTCAGCAACCCCTGATTAAACATAAGCCTAATCACCGGAGAATTTACAATGACCAATTAACCTACTATCCAGTAGGTCCATGGGAGGTGGGAGGCAACCGGAGCACCCGGAGGAAAACCACATGGTTATGAGGAGAACATACAAATTCCTCACAGGCAGTGGTGGGAATTGAACCTCGGTTGCTGGAACTGTAAAGCGTTGAGCTAACCACTACACTACCGTGCAGCTCAACCTCTCCCGTCTCACGACGTCTTTGTTTTACATGAATTATGGAAGAGTCGAATGATTTTATCGTCGGTTTTTGATAAAGGGTTAAACTTATTTTTTGACTAGGAATTCAGTTAGATGGAAATGCGTCAGACAGCATGATACTCCCTCACATAGCCTCGCAGCGACTTTGTTTGTTTTCAAGTAGTCACTACATTTAAGGACACTATTTATTTTATCAGCTTTCTCCACAGTTTGGCTACAGAATGTCTGTGGAGAAGGAACGACTTCCCCTGTTGCCAAAAATCTCAGAACTTTTTCCCACCACAACAAAATCTTATTTCAAGGTCGATGGTACGGGCTAATTTCACTAATTAGATTAAGGTGCATGGCATTCTAGGGAACGAACAAAAAGATATGATCAAAAAGTGAGGAGTTAGCATAACTAAGCTGCTGTCATGATATTTTCTCTCATAAAATGGAGGATTTGGGGCAGCGGATGGCATTTTTTGTCAAGTAACCAGGATTAAGACAATTGACCTGCAAGGAAATGGCCAACACTGGGATGAGTTGTGTTCAGAATCAGAGATTGAGCTAATTACACAGGAGCTGAAATTAATGCAAATCAATTCATTTGATTGGCTATTTTGAAGAGGTGATCAAGAAAATTGATGAGGGCCGGGCAGTAGCCATTGTCTTTAGCATGGCTTTGACAAGATTTCACATAAAAAATGTGGAGGTAACAATGAAGAACAGGAAGATATCTTTATAATATCCAGAAGGAAGTGGAAAGCTGGAGGAATACAGGAAAAAACAGGAGGGAGGTGGTGATAATATCAAGATTGGGCTTTGGGCACATAAGGGTTAATTAGTACATTGCTTTAGTAAAGAAACACAATAATGAGAGATGTGAGTATTGTAATCAACTAGGAGTCTAGGAAATAATCAAGAGAGAGGATGTTTGATTTTAAAGTTATCACAGAATAAAATACAATAAGATAAGATATAGGAGCAGAATTAGGCCATTTGCCAACTTTTTCATGGCTGATCCATTTCCCTCTCAGCCCCAAACGCCTACCTTTTCCCTGAAAAGACCTTAATATATAGGCATCATGGTAGCATAGTGTTTGGCACAATGTTTTACAGTACCAGCGACCCAGGTTCAGTTCCTGCTGCTGTCTGTAAGGAGTTTGTATGTTCTCCCCGTGACCGTGTGGGTTTCCTCCCAGAGTCCAAAGGCGTACCAGTTGGCAGGTGAACTATTCATTGTAAATTGTCCCATGATTAGGCTCAAGTTAAATCAGGGGTTGCAGGGTGGCACACATCAAAGAGCCAAAATAAATTATACAATTTAAAACAATATTTTGCAGAAAGGATTATAGGATTATTGCTTTAAATATTTAGTGCAGTTCCTTATAGAATTTGATACAAATATAAATATACAGGATTTAGATATCCTGACCCACACTCCAGTTCAGAATGTGGCGGTAATGCACCTTAAAGCTGTTTGCCAACCACCATAAAACCTCAGGAGAAGACAAAGAAGATCTCACATGGAAGGCTGGTCTGGAATGTTAGATCACAAAGGATTCAGGGTAAGGTAGCCAACTGGATACAAAATTGGCTTGGCGGGGGGAGTCAGAAAGTGATAGTGAGAATTGTCTTTCTTTTTCAGATTTGAGGCCTGGAAACAGTGGTGTGCCACATGGATCTGTGCTTATCAACTGTTGTTTAGTATATATATATATATATATATATATATATTGTTATGATACCAGCCCCCTCCTTTGTGAGAATTGCAAGAGCCCTAGTGAAAGGGGGGTCAATGACCCGAGAGAGAGAGCAAGAGAGAGAGAGACAGGCTGAATGGACACAGGAAATGGAAAGACATTCCACTGGGACAAAAGCTGGTGACTGTGGCATTGTTCTCAGGAGACACCTGGGAACTGCAGACGTGCCAACTCGCAGGGACATTGTAAAGCCCTCGGGCAAAGTGGGCTGGTTGAGAGAGAGATTGCATCACCTGCAACCTGATTGACACCTGAGATCCTGTGAGGCAGTATAAAGAAGGGTCTGAAAGAGGACGACCCTCAGACGCACCAAGGAGACACCAAGAAGCACGATAACGCTTCCCGTGGGAACGGGAAGCCATTTTGAAATAAGCCACGTGCGTTAAATTCCGAATGCGGGGTTTGTGGCTAGAACCAACGGAAGATCGCTTTTATTTAACACCAGGGAAGCCAAATCCTCTGAGGCCGAGGATTTGATTCATAAAGACAACGGCAAGTGTTCTCTTTTCCTAACAATCTCTCTTCTCTCTCTCCAACACGTGAAACCAAAAAGGGAAAAGCCTGCAGACTTCAGAGTGACTCTTTATATTTCCAATTGGACTCAGTATTATACCCTAGACAACGAAAGAGCTTATTTCTGAGTGATTATTAATGTACCTGCGTTTTAGATTGAGTATTGACGCATGTTATCTGAATGTTTGTATTAACCTTAATTTTTGTGCCCCTTTATTAATAAAACTTTTGAAAATAGTACCATTCGGCTTCAACTGACATATCTATCTTTGCTGGTAAGTGAAACCAGTTACTGGTTTCATAACAATATATATATATAAAAGATTAGGAACCTGATGGCATGAACATTGATTTCTTGAATTTCTGGTATTGCACCCCCACCCTGCCTTCACAACTCCTCATCCCCCTTTCCCTCTCTCACCTTATCTCCTTGCCTACCCATCACCTCCCTCTGGTGCTCCTCCCCTTTCTTCCATGGCCTTCTGTCCTCTCCTATCAGACTCCTCCTTCTCCAGCCCTGTATCTCTTTCACCAATCAACTTCCCAGCTCTTTACTTCACCTCTCCCCCTCCCGGTTTCATCTCTCACCTTGTATTTCCCCTGCCCCCCCCCCCCACCCACCATCTTTTAAATCTACTCCTCTCCTTTTTTGCTCCAGCCCTGCTGAAGGGTCTCGGCCCGACACATCGTCTGTAGATGCTGCCTGGCCTGCTGAGATAGTCCAACATTGCGTGTGCATTGCTCGGATTTCCAGTATCTGCAGATTTTCTCTTGTCTGGGAACCACTGATCTAGATCAACTGGAAAAGTGGGCCAAGGAATGGCAGATGGAGGACAGGATATACACAGTGAATGACAGGGCCCTGTGGAAGGTTTTAGAACAGAGATCTAAGGGTAGAGGTAGATAGCTTCCTGAAAGTGGTGCTAAGCGTAGACAAGGATTATTCGTTTATTAATGCCATATACAGCGAAAAGCTTGGCTTACGTGGACTTTATGCAGATCGAATTATTACACTGTGCATCGAGCTAACAGGAGGTAAAACAATAACAATGCAGAATAAGGTGAAGTGCAGGTGAGCAATAAAGTGCAAGATCATAATGAGGTCAATTGTAAGGCCAAGAGTCCATCTTAGCGTACAAGGGGTCCGTGTAAGAGTCTGGTAACAGTGGGACTGAAGCTGTCCCTGAACCTGGTGGTACATGCTTTCAGGCTTTTGTATCTTCTGCCCAATTTGGTGGGGTTGGTGGGGGGGGGGGGGGGGGAGATAGAGAATGTCTGGGGTTGGTGGGGTCTTTACTATGACAGCAAGAAGTCTAAACACAGTCCGCAGAAGAGAGAATGGTTCCCGAGCTGTATCCACAACTCTTTGCAGTTTCATGCAGAGCAGTTGCCGTGCCAAGCTCTTGTGCATCCAAACAGGGTGCTTTCTGTGCAGCATCAATGCGTGTTGGTGCACTGCGGCTTGGTTGATGGAAACGTGTAGCGTAATGGTTAGCACAAAGCTTTACAGCACCACTGTCCCAGGTTCAATTCTCACCGCTGCCTGTAAGGAGTTTGTGCGCTCTCTTCATGACCGCATGGGTTTCCTCCAGGTGCTCTGGTTTCCTCCCACAGTCCAAAGACATACCAGTTGGTAGATTAAGTGGTCATTGTAAATTGTCCCGTGAATAGGCTCGAGTTAAATCAGGGGTTTCTGGGTGGCGCAGGTCAAAGGGCTGAAAAGGCCAGTTCTACACTCTATCTCAATAAATAAATAAATACCTTCAGCCACTTGAGGAAGTAGAGGTGGTGAGAAAGGTGTATGGCACTCTTGACTTCATTGGTCAAGCCACTGAGTAGAAGAGTTAGGAATGGCGTTACAGCTCTATAGACATTGGTGAGAAATGGACCTGGAATATTGTGTGCAGTTCTGGTCACCGTGCTGTCAGAAGGGTGAGATTAAGGAGAGGATGAAGAGTAGCTCCACAAGGATATCGTTGGAACTGTAAGTATTCAGTCGTAAGGAAAGATTGAATAGGTTGGGACTTTTTTTTTGCTGGAGTGAAGGAGGATGAGGGCTGACCTTAAAAAAAGTTTGCAAAATCAAATGGGGCACAGATAATATCAACAGTCAGTCCTTTTTCCAAGGCGGGGGTCCAAAATTAGAATGAGTGGATTTACGACAAGAGGGGAAGGATTTCAAGGGGAGCTGAGGGCAACTGTTTCCACACAGATGGAGCGAGATACATGGAACAGGCTGCCAGAGAAATGGTAGAGTTGGATACAATTACAACCCCTGAAATACTTTGGAACAGGTACAGGGATACAAATAATTCAGATGGAAATGGGCCACAGAAGGCAAAGGGGTCTAGCTCAATAGGACATTTTGGTCACCATGGGCAAATTAGGCTAAAGGGCTTGCTTCTGTACTGTCTAACTCTATGACATGAAACAAAGCTGCAGATGCTAAAAATTTGAAATAACAGCAGAACATTTATTTTATTGATTATTATTATTTTTTCGTATTTGCACAGTGGTTGAACACCAGGGTTGTATAATGGAGACACGTCTGTACTTTGATAATAAGTTTACTTTGAAATTTGAACTTCCAAGCAAAAAGCTGGAAATCACTATGACCTGAGAGAAGGAGAAAAACTGATGGAGGCATTCAGCCACTCAAAAAAGCAAAGTAAATGTTTCATGTTGAAGGCTCTTCAACAGATCTGGAATAGTGAGGAAACAAGTTTGTTTCATGTTGCAGGGAGACTGGGAGCGATGAACTATCTCTTGAGTTCAGAAGTCAGGGGGTTGCATTGCAACTTAATAAAACTCTGCTTAGGCCACGTCTGGAGGATTGTGCACACTGCCGGTCGCCCCACTATAGTAAGGATGTTGAGGCTCTGGAGAAGGTGCAGAAGAGGTTCACCAGGATGTTGCCTGGTTTAGAGGGCATTTGCTATCACAAGAGGCTGGATAAACTTGGGCCGTTTTCTCTGGAGCGCCGGAGGCTGAGGGAAAATCCGACAGAGTTTTACGAGATTATGAGAGGCATGGACAGAGTGGACAGAGAGTATCTGTTTCCCGGGTCGAAATGTCTAATACCAGAGGGCATACGTTGAAGGTGAGAGGGGGTAGGTTCAAAGGGGAAGTGAGGGGTAAGTTTTTTACTCAGAGAGCTGTGGATGCCTGGAATGCGCTGCCTGGTATGGTGGAAGAAGCAAATACATTGAAGGCTTTTAAGAGATGTTTGGATAGGCACATGGATGTAAGGAAGATGGAGGGATATGGATGTGGTGTAGGAAGGAGGGAATAGTGTTTGGGTGTTTTTGATTTGCTTCTTAGCTGGTTCAGCACAGCATTGTGGGCTGAAGGGCCTGTTCCTGTGCTGTATTGTTCTATGTTCTATGATAGGATATAAATGGTTTACCAAGGTGTCTTATAAATGAGGGAAATTAGGGAGAGAGAAAGCAAACAAGGGGGCACACAAAGGCTGTCAAATGTGGATTATAACACTGGCAGAAAACAAGCCAGAATGAGGATGTTGGAAACGCACTAAAAGTACGGCAACATTGGTGGAGAAAGAAAACCTAAGTTGATATCATAGATCTTACTAGCAGAAGTAGCCAATTGTAAAACGGTGAAATCAAGCTAAATCATGATCCTATTGCAGGGGAGTTGAGGACCAGAGGGCACAGGCTAAGAATAGAAGGATGTCCCTTGAGAACAGAGGTGAGGAGGGATTCCTTTAACTAGAGCAGGGGTTCCCAACCTGGTGTGCCTGCACCCCCAGGGGGTGCGAGATGGAATTTCAGGGGGTGCGACAAAGAGTGGCTTGTGTCCTTGAGTGATGAGTCACGAGTCATCACTCAACCAGCTGCCAGTGTGCCTTGAGAAGTGGTAGTAACGTTTGTCCCAAGCACACTCCAGTCTCCCGCTGCCCGAGTCGAGAGAGACGTAAACTCACTCCAGTCTCCCGCTGCCCGAGTCAGCATTGAGGATTCTCATTAGTGTTACCTGGGAGTTACACCTCAGAGTCGAGGAGTCTCATCAATGTTAGCTAGAAGGTTACATCTCAGAGTTAGAAATCATCTCATAATGCAAAAATCTTTATACATCCCGAATCAATCATCAAGTAACGACTTCGCGTTAAAACCAAACCCGCAGACGGTAGGTAAATTATTCAATTATAAAATTTTAAAAAGCCGCATTTTGATAAAAAGCAGCTGAAGTCATTCATTCGTATTTGTCTCAACGCATTAAAGAAGTTTTTGAATTTCAAAGGTTTTTTTTCTCTTAAAAGGTTTTTTTCTTGAATCGTTGATAATTTTGAATCATGTTAGTTGAGGAGGTATCATGGTTAGCACCGAGGACTTTGAATCGTGTGATGGGAGTTCATATCTCCGGTAATCATCGGAAATAGAGAGTAGCCTAATAATTTGCGTCACGTCCCCGTGGCATTTCCACCTGGCGATTTATCTTGGCTTAACCGCAGATAATATAATATAATATTTGAAAGAGTATTTCTCGCGATAGTTTGCTATAGGCATGTCTGGTTGAGTAAAGCGGTCATCCCGGACTTAGTCAGATAGTTTTTCTCATATTAGCTCATATTTTTCTCTTTACCCTTAACCCTTCATTAACCTTTCATCATGTCAAAAAGAAGGAAATGGAATGATGACTATGTGTGCTTTGGTTTCACGTGCACAACAGGAAATGATGGCTTGCAAAAAACCCCAGTGCATTCTTTGTAGCGTTGTGTTTTCCAACTCAAATCTGAAGCCATCCAAGTTTCAAGAGCACTTCAAGAACAAGCATGGCGGAGCTGATGTTGAAGGACATGATGTTGGGTCATTGAAAATCAAAAGAGCTCGTTTTGATTCACAAGGAACTCTTCCAAAATTAGGTTTCATTTCTGTTGAAAAACCACTACTTCTTGCTTCATACCAAGTGGCATATAAAGTGGCCAAATCTAAAAAGCCCCATACAATTGCGGAAGATCTCATCAAGCCATGTGCACTGGAAATGACAACAATTATACTGGGCAAAGAAGCAAGAAAAACATTTGAACAAGTGCCCCTATCAAATAATGTCATTCACAACCGAATCAGTGATTTGAGTGAAGATATTTTGGACCGTCATCTCAGATGGCAGAGCTACTCCTCTTAAAATCTCTATTCAGTTGGATGAGTCAACTGATGTCTCCAGTTGTAGTCAACTCATCACATTAGTGAGGTATGTCAATGATGGTGCTGTGAAGGAAGATTTCCTGTTTTGTAAAGATCTGAAAACAAACATAACTGCAAAGGATGTGATGCAACTGGTATAGGGCACCTGCAATGCTTGGAAATAAATCTGGCTTTTCTGCATTGATGAACAAGAAGATTCCAGACTTGCAAGTTACCCATTGTTTTCTTCATCGGCATGCTTTGGTATCAAAAACATTGCCTCCAAATTTGAAGAAAGTCGTTGATACTTGTGTGAAGATCATCAACTGGATCAGGGGGCGTGCTTTGAACCATTGCATCTTCAAATCATTTTGTGAGGATCTGGGAAGTGAGCATCCAGTTTTGCTTTTCCACACTTTGTCCGTTAGTTGTCACGAGGACAAGCTTTAACCCGCTTCTTTGAACTGCGGGAAGAAATCAAAGTTTTTCTGGAGAAGCGAGAATGTGATCTGGTTGGGGCAATGGAATCACAGGAATTCACTCAAATGCTGGCTTACTTAGCTGACATTTTCACTCGTATGAATGACCTGAGTGTTTCTTTTCAAGGAAAAGGGATAAACATATTGAAGACTTGTGAAAAGTTGAATGCCTTCTAAGAAGTTATGCCTTTGGCATCGAAGGATGGAAAGAGGTATTCTCTCAAATTTTCCTTCACTAGAAGAGATGGTTGATAATGCTGGATCCATAACTCCTACTGTGCATGAAGAAATTGTGGCTCATTTGGAAATGCTGTCAGAATCGTTTGATGGATATTTTGCTGCTGGAGACCTGAAGATTTCAGAAGAATGGATCATGAATCCATATTCCTACAATCTGGAGAAAATGTCAGATGATGAAGAGCTGAAGGAAGATCTTATTGATTTGTGGACAAATCGAGCTCTTGAAATGCAATTTGAAAGCAAGACTTTGGAGGATTTTGGTGTGCAGCTCTGGATATGTTCCCAAGACTTGATGGAAAAGCACTCCGTGTCCTCACTCCATTTGCAACAACATACTTGTGTGAATCCGGATTCAGTTCTCTTTTGTCAATCAAGACAAAATCTAGGAATTGCCTGAATCCACAGGCAGACCTGCGGATCGCAGTCAGCAAGAAAGTTCCACGTTTTGACAAAATCATGAATGAGAAGCAGGAGCAAAGAAGTCATTGAATTTTATGTTCACAATTGGGATTGATTTTACTGTTTACAATTCTTTCTGAATAAATTAGAATCTAATTGCTCAGTTTATATTTGCATTTTATGCACTGAGTTAAAAGCTTGTTTTTTTAAGTTCAATTTGTTCACCCACAGTATTGTATGTGGTTCAAAAATTAGAAATTAGACTTCTTCATCTTCAAATATGATATTACTTTTGTAGGGGGTGCGAACATTAATCAAACATTTCCTAGGGGTGTGGGGCATAGAAAAGGTTGGGAACCACTGAACTAGAGGGTGGTGAATCTGTGGAATTCTTTGCCACAGACGGCTATGGAGACCAAGTCATTCGGTATACTTAAAATGGAGGCTGATATGTTCTTGATTAGTAAGGGTGTCAAAGGTTATGGGGAGAAGGCGGGTGAATGGGGTCCAGAGGGATAACAAATCAGCCGTGATGGGATGGTGCAGCAGACTTGATGGGCTGATTGGCCTAATTATGCTCCTGTGTCTTACGGTTAACTGGAATTGTTGAATATGAAATTGAGTCCTGAACTCGTAACGTGCCCCAATGGAAGATGAGGTGCTCACACAAAATACTGGAGGAGCTCAGCAGGTCAGGCAGCATCTATGGAGAGAAATAAATGGTCGACATTTCAGGCTGAGACCCTCCATTTAGGATGGATGAAGCGTCTTGGCTCTAAACGTCAGCTGTTTTTATTCCTCTCAATAAGATGCTACCTGGCCTGTCGAGTTCTGCCAGAATGTTACGTGTGCTGCTCTGGGTTTCTGGCATCTGTGGAATCTCTTGTTTGTAAAGATAAGGTGCTGTTCCTTGACATTACATTGTCCTCATTAGCATTCTGCGAGAGATCACAGACTGATTGTTCAAACTGGGTGTGGTGGTGAGAATTAAGGTGCTCGAAAATTCAGAGTAACTGAGCTTAGTTACACGATCTGTGTTTGTTGTCTCCAGCTTAGAGGAGACCATATTTTTAACACTGAATACCTTACCCAAGATAATAGGAAACACACATACATTTACAGGCCACTTTATTACATACAGCTGTACACTGGCTTGTTAATACGAATATCTAATCAGCCAATCATGTGGCAGCAACTCAATGCATAAAAGCATGCAGACATGGTCAAGAGGTTCAGTTGTTGTTCAGACCAAACATCAGATTGGGGAAGAAATGTGTCCAAGTGACTTTGACTTTGGTGCCAGACAGGGTGGTTTGAGTATCTCATAAACTACTGATCTCTTGAGATTTTCATGCAAAACAGTCTCTAAAGTCCATAGAGAATGGTGCAACAAACATCCAGTGAGTTGCAGATCTGTGGGTGAAAACACCTTGTTAAATGAGGTAGGTCAGAGGATAATGGCCAGACTGGTTCAAGCTGACAAGAAGGTGACAGTAACTCAGAAAATACAATCAGTGGTGTGCAGAAGAGCATCTCTGAATGCACATGTTGAACCTTGAAGTGGATGGGGCTACAGCAGCAGAAGACTACGAACGTACCCTTAGTGGCTGCTTTATTAGGAACAGAAGGTACCTAATAGTGTGGCCACTGAATGTATATCCCGCTGATTCACCAGGAAGGACTGTTTAAGGCAGACGGGAATGAAGGGATGAAGTTACGGTTAATGAAGAGTTAAAAGTTGTATTAGATAGATAGAGTACAAAGCCTACAAAGGTGCATGGTACTTTATTGTGGCTTGCAGTTTTTCTTATCAAGATATCTTCTATCATATAATTCTCATTTTTAGTTTCATGCATCATTTATTGTTACATTATTTGTAGCATTCTACATTATATTAACAGCAGCGTTCCTTAGTTTCCATTAAGTTTTAAAAGGTCAATTTCCACCCAATTTCCCTGGGGAATCAAAATGTCTGTCTGTCTGTCTGAGTTCTGCTTCTCTAAGAGCCTTGGCTGGCTCAACCTCGCTTTGGTGGGTTCAGAGACGAACACAGATTAGGGTTGTCAGGAAGGACAGCACTAGAAACTCAAACTATTACAAAACAACAAATTTCATGACATATGACGGTGATAATAAACCTGATTCAGATTCTGAGCCTGATTCTTTAGAGTGTTGCTCCCAACACTGGGATTAAAGGATTGCACCAGCGTCTGGTATGGCAGGGCAGGGGGCTACTGCACACAGGATCGAAAGAAGCTGCAAAGAGTTGTGAACTCAGCCAGCTCCATCATGGGAACGAGCCTTCATAGCATCCAGGACATCTTCAAGAGCGATGCCTCAAAAAGGTGGCATCCAACACTAAGGAACCCCATCACCCAGGTCATGCCTTGTTCTCATTGCTACCATCAGGAAGGAGGTACAGAAGCCTGAAGGCACACACTGAATGATTTTGCAGCAGTTTCTTCTCCTCTGCCATCCGATTTCTGAATGGACATTGAACCCATGAAGACGACCTCACTACTTTTTTATTTATGTTTTTGCACTACTTATTTAACTAATTAATATATATATATACAATTACTGTAATTCATGTTTTCTCCATTATCATGTATTGCATTGTACTGCCTCTGCAAAAACAACAAATTTCACAACATGTGCCGCTGATATTAAACCTGATTCTGTTTAGGAGAGTAAATAGACTGACAAGGGTGAATTAGTGTGTGAATTCAATGCCAACTGGAAAGGGAGTATGTAACCATGTTTCTGGTTATTTATGACTAATGCACAACAGCTGGGCAATGTACTCAATTTGGCACTGACTTTCAAAAAAATATTATTTTGCAAGGAGCATAAAAGAAAAATAAAGTAATTCTACTTTGTGACATATTAGACTGTAAGACACAGGAGCAGAATTAGGCTATTCAGACATCGAGCCTGCTCTGCCATTACATCTTGACTTCCCAACCCCATTCTCCTGCTTTCACCCCATAATCTTTGATGCCCTTTCTAAACAGGAACCTATCAACCTCCACTTTAAATATACTCTATGACCTGGCCTCCTCAGCCGTCTATGACAATGAATTCCATAGATTCAATGCCCTCTGGCAAAATACATTCCTCCGTATCTCTGTTCTAAAGGGATGTACGTCTATGCTCATTAGATTAAGCAAAGCCTAGAATTGTTCAAGTAACTCAGATTAATAGAATGCTGATTAAAGGACGTTAATATTAGCAATTCTAGAAGGCAGCCCACACTACCATCACAGGGCAGTTAAAAGAGGGCAAGAAGTGCTGGTTTTGGAGCAACACGCTGACTCTGAAAATGAACAATTGAATGGTAAAAATAGTGGTTTGTTTAAGACTGAGCTATGAGAGTGGAAGCTATTACACTGACAAGTTCTCCTCCATGCTTGATAATATTTTCCTTCGTTAAGTCAGAGATCATGTCCTTTACTTGTGAGAAGCACACAATAACAGCAAGACAGCAATTAAAATTGTTTATCCTCTTGTCCATGGAAACCCACATCATAGAAGCAGCTCAGATTGTCCTACTCATTAGTACCATCTCTCAGTCTGCTCACTGCGAATAGGCTCAAATCTGAATTCATGGCACAAGAGGGCTCAGCGGATAAGGGGAAATAAGATGAGTTGAGACACAATTCATAATTTTAATAAGACATGTAATAACATAATATTTTGTGAGGAAACTATTTTTTTAAAAAAAAGTCCCCAGCTATAAAAAGAAACCACCACGTACCTTCCCATTTTGAGAATAGGTTCAGAATGCTTGAGAAAAGCGAAACCGCCTCCTTCAAACACATAGAAAGCTTGTAGTTTGCTTAATAAATACAAAAAAAATTTGCAAGAGATCCAAGAAGCTAATTCTTCCTCTTAGGGTCTGAAATGACTGGCTTCCACTGCAGGTTGGTGTGTTCTGAAATGTTGTTTTGAAGCTAATGTGAAAACCCTGAAAACTCCCGTACAGGTGACAAGTTCAAAGTATATTTATCATCAAAGTACATGCATCTCACCATATACAACCCTAAGATTTATATTCTTGTGGGCATATTCAATAAACCTATAGAATAATAACCATAACAGAATAAATAAAAGTGTTCAACCAGAGTGCAGAAGACAACAAACTGTGTAAACAGAAAAAGAAGAAATAGTAATTATAAATAATCAATAACTATTGAGAATATGAGATGAAGAATCCCTAAAAGTGAGTCCATTAGTTGTGGGAATATTTGAATGATGGGCAAGTGAAGTTATCCCTTTTGATGGTTGAAGGGTAGTAACTGTTCCTGAACCTGGTGATGTGAGTCCTGAGACTCCTGTACCATCTTCTTGATGGTAGCAGTGAGAAAAGGGCATGTGCTGGGTGGGAGTCCCTGATGATGGATGCTGCTTCCCTGCGACAGCATTTCATGTAGATGCACTCTATGGTAGGGAATACTTTACCCATGATGGACTGGGCCAAATTCATTACTTCTTGTTGGATTTTCCATTCAAGGGCATTGGTGTTTCCACATCAAGCTGTGATGGAACCAGTCACTACGCTCTCCACCATACATCTATAGAAGTTTGTCCAAGTTTTAGATGTCATCAGAATCAGACTTTAATCGCCAAGTACCTGTGCACATACAAGGAATTTACTTCCGGCAGATGTTGTCTCTCTGCTCATAACAATAATAATGATAAATATAAATGAAAATATAGATTATGCATACAGGTAGTGCAATCCAAGTAACAGTTAGCCGAAAGTTAACCGGCAGTTAACTGTTCAGCAAAGTGATTGCAGTAGGGAAAAAACTTCTCCAGTGCCTATTAGTCTTAGTCGGAGGGATCTGAAGCGCCTACCAGACGGAAGCAGATCAAACAGTCCGTGCGCAGGATGGGAGGAGTCCTTTATGATGTTCCCCGCCCTCTTCTTCAACCTGGAAGAGTACAGGTCCACAATAGAGGGCAGGGAGGCTCCAATGATGCGCTCCGTAGTCCTCACTGTGCGCTGTAGTCTGGTTCTATCCTGCTTGGTGGCGGCTCCAAACCACACAATGATGGAGGTGCACAGGACAGACTCAATGACTGCAGTGTGGAACTGCAGCAGACATTCCTGAGTGCCGAATCTCTGCAAACTCCTAAGGATGTAGAGGCACTGTTATGCTTTCTTCATAATTACACTCATGTGCTGGGCCCAGGACAGGTCCTGCGAAATAGTAACACCAAAGAACTTAAATTTGCTAACCTTCTCTGATCCTCCGATGAGGATGGTTCACGGACCTCTGGTTTCCTTCTCCTGAAGTCAATAATCAGCTCCTTAGTATTCCTTACATAGAGGTTGTTGTAACCAGATTTTCAGTCTCCCTTCTCTATGCTGATTCATCACCACTTTGATTTGGCACATGGCAGCGGTATCATTAGTAAACTTGAATATGGCATTGGAAGCTGTGTTTAGCCACACATTTACAGGTGCCCCCCGCTTACCGAATGTCCGCTTTACGCCACTTCGCTTTTCCAAAAGACCTACATTAGTAACCTGTTTTTGCATTACAAAGAGGATTTTTGCTTTTACGAAAATTTTTCCCATATAAATTAATGGTTCTTCACTTTACACCATTTCGACTTAAGAAAGGTTTCATAGGAACGCTCTACCTTTGTAAGGGGAGGGGGGACACCTGTATAATGAAAAGCAAGGAGAGCAAGGGACTAAGCACACAGCCTTATGGTGCATCTGTGCTGATGGAGATTGTGGAGATGTTGGTGCCAATCCGAACTGAACAAGGTCTGCAAATGAGGGAATCCAGGATCCAATTGCACAAGGAGCTATTGAGGCCATGATCTTAGATCTTATCGATTAGTTTTGAGGGTCTGATGGGATGAATGCTGAGCTGTAGTCGATAAAGAGCATCCTGGTGTGTGCATTTTTGCTATACAGATGTTTCAAGGCTGAGTGAAGAGCCAATGAGATGAAATATGCTGTGGACCTGTGGTGCTGGTGGGAAGATTGGAGCGGTTCTCAGGCCAATCTCTCTAAATACTTAATCACTTTGGAAGCAAGTGCTACAGGATGATAGTCATTGAGGCAGGTCCCCATGCTCTTCTTGGGCACCAGAAGAACTGAAGCCTGCTTGAAGCAGGTGGGTACCACACACTGCTGGAAATGAAAGGTTGAAGGTCTCAGTGAACACTCCAGCCAGTTGATCAGCACAGGTCTTTAGTACTTGGCCAGGTACACCGTCTGGGCTGGATGATTTTTGTGGGTTCACCCTCCTGAAGGCTGCTCGCATGTTGGCCTCAGGGACTGAAATCATAGGATCATCAGGGGATGTGGGAGTTCCTGATGGCTCTTTCACGTTTTGATGGTCAAAGCGAGCATAGAAGGCATTGATCTCATCTGGACGTCAGGCCCTGCTGTCACCCAAGTCGCTTAATTTAACTTTATAAGAGGTGATAATATTCAGGCCCTTCCACAACATTTGAGCATCCTTCATTGCTTGAGTAAACACGAGGGAATTTGCAAAGCTGGAAATCCAAAGCAACACACACAGAGTGCTGGAGGAACTCAGCCGATCAGGCAGCATCTTTGGTAAAGAGTAAACAGTCATTGTTTCACCAGTCCTGATGAAAGGTCTTGGCCTGAAATGTCAACTGTTTACTCTTTTCCATAGATGCTGCCTGACCCACTGAGTTCCTCTAGTATTTTCTGTGTGTTGCTTCATTGATTCAAGTTTAGTCAGGAATTGTCCAGAACTGCGACTTCGCCCATGAGCTGACTTTCCAGAGACCTCTTGCAACTTTCTTAGTCACCAGACCTGAATGCCTCTGATCTGGCTCTCAGCAGACTGCAGATTTCATGGTTCATCCAGGGCTTCTGATTGGAAAAACTCTGAATGATTTTGTGGAGACACTCTTGTCTACAGCTATTGTAATAAAACGGAAGGTGTGGAGAGTTGTCCACCTTTCCTCTTTCCTATTCTCTCGAGTACTCTGGTTTCCTCCAATAGCAAAAACATATGTTAACTTGTTGCTTATTGTAAATTGTTCCTAGTGAAGGTAGGCAACAAGAGAACTGGGAGAGTTGGTGGGGAATGTGAGAAAGAGAATAAGATACAGGGAGACAAGGCCAATTCTGACAACTGACATGGATTCATTGGGCTGAATGCCTTTCTTCTATGTCATAAGGATATGTAAAAGATATGATTAATGAAGAAATAAAAACTCTTTAAAGTATTCTTCAAAAAAATCTATCTGAAGGACAGTTTGTGATGCACAAGGGCACAACTTACTGACAAAACTGGATTTGGCAACCTATCAACCTTTCACAAAAGCTAATATCCTGAGCCTATTTGGCAAGCTGATCATGAAGAAACATGATACAGATTGTACATCCACTAATGAATATACCAGGAGAGCAAAACTTGAGTAGTCAAAAATGAAATGGTTTCATACTTATTGCAGTGGACTATGAGGATAACCAATGGAGGAGGGGGGATATGAGGAGATGAACATTGGGACTGCTAGGGCCATCAACAGATGGAACTACAGCTGAGTAGAGGTTGATATAATGATAAACACAAGAGATACTGCAGATACTGGAAATGTTGAGCAACACAAAATGCTGGAGGAACTCAGCAAGTCAGACAGCATCTACAGAGGGCCTCCACAGATGGTGATGCCTGAATTATTGAGTTCCTCCATGTAGTTCAGATTGAGTTCCAATCTAGTCGTTTGACTTGAAGAAGCGTGTTGGATCCAGACTGACAAAAGAACACACACAGCGGATTTCAGCTACGTTGGGAATTTGTGAGGGTATGTATAAAGTGACCTAAAGGTACTTTCAGTGATCTGTAAGAATTATAGGTACATTTGCCTTACAAATCGCAGAGTTGAACCTCGGAAATTTGAAAACAGTTAGAAAGACTGAATTCCTACATATCCTAAGGGGACTTTGCATTTTAAGAGAGATGATGGTCAATAGAAGTGCTTATATTTCTGAATGATGGAAAACTATGCTGGGAAGATGAAAGAGGGATGGGCACAGGATATTGGTAAGATATAGAGTCCATTCAAAAGGCATTGAAATGATTTAAAGGTTCTATAAAATGTTGGAAACAGGAGAAGGCACTACAGATGTTGGAATTAGATCAACAGAAAGGTTGTAAGATTGGAGGAAGGAGTTGAAGAGAAGTATTGTTGCCAAACCACTGAAGGAATTACATGGAGAGATATGAGAGGACAGATGAAAAGAAGGGTAAAAGTATTTTTCCATATTACAATGTGAACTGATGGCAAATGTCCATGGATCCAGGCATGGCACAGGGAGCTTGAGTGATATAATGCCGAAATTGAAAGTGCAGAGGAAGAAGTGAGTAATGCAAAGGCTGCTTTTGGGACTCTAAAGATTCAAAAAGATAAAGAGGGAGTTTTTGCAAGTAATCAGAATCAAAGTGCAGAAATGGAAGCACAAGTCCAGCAGCGATAATAAGAATCCAGTCCTGTTAAATGGTTTTGGCTCAAAACATCATCTGTTCATTTCCCTCCATGGATGCTGCCTGACCTGCTGAGTTCCTCCAGCATTTTGTGTGTTGCTCAGGATTTGCAGAGTTTCTTGTGTCTGCATATCTATGATGGAACCCTACAGGACAGAAAGGTGAATGTTGACTGGGGACCACCAGTTATATATCTGCTAGACAACATAGGTACACAGATTGATGATGGAATAGAGCATGAGAATGTCCACCTTCCACTGCTCTGGGGGTCAATGCCAGGAAAAGATGGAATGTGTTTGTGGTAACATTTAGTAGGTTACGTTGTGGTGACATTCTGCAAATGTCTGCAGAGAATTATCTTGTGACTTGTGTTGATATTCCTGACAATAAGTTGCTGTTGTTCTTGGGTACAATTCATTCTTCATATTGTTGGTGAACTTAGAGGCATTAATCAGTTCCCCCATGCAATTCATGTTTGATATATTGTGAATCTGGGACCAAGGACAAACTGCATTGATACTGGACTTGTTTGCAGCTGCCATTCCAAGACCCATTTACTTTCACTGTGATTTCAGTTGATCACCCAATTTTTCATCTGTGAAATACATAATACACCCAATCCCATACGTTTTAGAGGGCAATTATTTGTATCTCTTTATTTGAGATATAGCCGACTACAGTAATATCATCTGTAAATTAGTAGGTGGCATCAGAGTGGAATCTGGCCAGAAATGATATGGAGAGTAGAGTAAGAGACTGAGGAAATAGCCATTTGGAGCACCAGTGTTGAGAATAATCAGGGCAGAGTTGTTGCTGTCTAACCTTACTGATTGCAAGGTATTAGTCAGGAAGTCAAGGACTCAATTGCAAAGTGAGTGCTGAGTCCCAAGTCTACGAGTTTGCTTGAAACTATAATTCTGGAGTTGGAGCTATAGTCAATAAGCGATGGTTTAATGAAAAAGTCTTTAAAGTTCTCCAGAGATGAGTGTAGATCTGCTTTGGCAGTAGGCAAATTGCAGTGGATAAAGGTTGTCTGGGAGACCGGACAACATGCCAAAACCAGTTTGCAAAGCACTTAATGGTGGATGTCATCAGCACTGGGCAGAGGTTATTAACCAACATAACCTTGCTTTTCTTGGGTATCAGGATAATAATTGTCTTCTTAAAGCAAGTGGGAACCTCAGAGAGAAGCCAAAATGAGATCTAAGGACATAGCTAGGGCCACCATCCAGGGTAGATGATTTCCATGGGTTCTATCTCCAGCAGATTGACCTTGTGTCTGCAACAAAAAGCTGTGCATTGAGGCCAAGTGGGTGGTTGCGTTACAATACCCTTCCGTTCAAAACATGACATCAATTTAATCAGGAAACGATCAAGTTTTGTTGGCAACACTGTCCGACGTTGTTTTGTAGCCCGTTATAGTATGTATGCACATCTTCCTTATCAGTAACCTGAAAGCACTAACCTCTGTTTATCATCTTAGTTATCTCTAGGTTGTATACCTTGCATGGCTTAACCAGTGAAAACCACTAGTACTGTTTGCTGTTGCCACTAAAACTGTTAAGAGGAGATAGCTAATGGCTGCAATCACTTGCAGAACTCATTCCAAAGGCCTGGGTTTATACTTGGAAAACACAATGGAGCAATATTGCTGGATGACTCTGGCTACATTGAGTGAATGAGGTGGTGGGAATCTCTTCATGCAGGCACTCAGGCAACTCCTCCACATCTATATTGAAGCAGAAGTGCAAAGTCATCCTCTAGGCTAGACAATACAGGAGTAAAGCAGCTGGATCACACATTTAATGATGAAAAACTATGCTGGTTAGAGCTAGACTGATTCCAAAGGGAAATACCAGTCCTGACATGGCTTGCAAGCATGTTAGCCGTGACTGTACCTGGTGCAAGTCCAAGACACATAGAATCTAACAACATGACCTGGGTGAACTTGAATTCCTCCCAGTAACATGCTAGGGAATCCACCTCTCCGATTACACACCAGCCACACCCAGTCTAAAGTCCCTATCAAATTGGAGCCTCTCTGAAGATAAGGAAAATAATTTTATTTTAAAACTCAATTTTAATTGAACTACTTTTAATTTTAAACATTGAAATACCAAAACCTTGCAGTAATTTTTAAAAAAAATTTTAAATGGTAGTTGAAGGCTAAGCCACTGTACTTGGAACAGCTGAGGCTTCATTTCTGGAATTGCCTCCTGTTAAAAGTTGTTAGGAATGAGGCAGCTTTCTATAGAGAAGATTAAGGAGAATAAAAAAGGACGTTATGTGTATATTAAGGTGAAAAAAATAAGCAAAGCATAGAGCCTCTTAAAGAACAAAGTGGACATTGTTGTGCAAAATCATAGATGGGCCAGGCTCTCCTGTTTTTAGCATGAAGGCTATGTAAACTTCAAAATTCAAGGTAGTTAATGAGAATCTTTTGGGGATAGTCTGCAATACAGCGAGGTACTGGATGTCTTAAAGCCTATGAAGATAATTAACTCTCCAGAGCCTTATTAGGTTTATCCAAGAACAATGTGGGAAGCTAGGGAAGAAAGTGTTGGAGGCCCAGTTGAAATCTATTCATCATTGTTTACAGCAGCTAAAGTGCTGGAATTTGTGTGTATATTTAAGGTGGAAGTTAATCATTTCCTGATCAGTCAGGGCATGAAAGGACTTGGTGAGAAGGTAGGGGTATGGGGTGGTGTGGGATCTGGGATCAGCCATGGTGGAATGGACTCAGTGGGCTGAATGGCCCAATTCTGCTCCTATGTCTTATGGATTGAAAAGGAGCTAATGTTGTGCCTTTAAGGGTTGGAAAGAAAAATGTGGGAATTGTATTTCCAGTAAATCGAACATCAGTGGTAAGCAGGTTACTACAGGAAATTCTGAGGGATAAGACAAGATGTAGAATTACAATAGTTATTAGGGACAGTCAGCACAGCATTATGCTTGGGAGATCACATCTCAAATTTTTATTTTTTTTCCCAAAAACATGGTATCCATTGAGTTTTGAGAGCAAGGTAGCTGACAAAGTCTAAACAGCCTTTGATAAGGTCCTATGTAGTAGGCATTTGTAAATTTAAGTAATTTGGGATCCAGGGAGCACTAGCAAATTGGACCGCAGTTGGCTTGATGGTAGGAAACAGAGGATAAGATTTAATAGCAATCTGAGAGGTAATTATTTTCACCCACAGAGTGCTCATTATATGGAATGAGCTGCCAGTGAAAGTAGATTATCACCAAAAAGGTGGTTACTGGAGATGTACATAGATAGAAAAGGTTTAAAAAAAGATATGGGCCAAATGCAAACAAAACGGAATAAGCTTAAATGGAATTCTTGGTCACAGGCCAGTTGGGTCTAAGGGCCCATTTCCGTGTTGTATGATATTTGGGGATAAAATCCCCCTCACTTTTCCAAAGCGAGAACAAAAATCTAATTCTTACTTCAAATCCATTCCATGATTTGTAACCCTCCTCATATGGAGCCAACTCCTTGCTATTGCATCTTAAGCCTTAAATTTATATAAATGTTACATTTCTGCTTAGCTACCACTGCTCCAAAAAAAAAAACACACCGTAGCCCTTTCATCATCGCAAAATTCTTGTGGTCCTACCAACACTTTCATAAACCTCTTCTGCAGTCAGTGGTGTAAGGCCAATGTGAATTTCCACCTACACAACCCCTGTCAATCCTAGTTCTTTATTATGCACTTAAAATGTAACTAAAATTACCACACTATTCACCTTAATGACTCTTAAAATTACTACACATTAGTAGATTTCACATTAAGGAAGTTTCTCTTCAGGGATTTTTCCTTCACACTTAAATGTATTAGTCCTTTACGTAATGGTCCATCAGATTGGAAGGTCCTCAGTTTCTTACCTTGATTTATTTAAATACCTCCATCAGCACTACTTCCCACTTCCCCCAATCTCTTTTTACAACACCGTAAATAAATCAAGAGACTGAAACATTGGTTTTCTGTTTTTTTAAATTTAGATTTTTATGTACTACAGAAATAATCTTATTAAATATGTAGTTAGTTTCTATAAAAACATACAATATTGTTTGACATTAAATTCTAACACATGGACAGTCCAAACTGAGACAGATCCAAGTTAGGCATTCACAGTTATCAGATTACTCATTCCACTGAAGTAGGATCTTTCCCTTTCACTCATCACCTCAAAGTGGAGGGGTCTTCGGCAGAAGTTACATTCAGCTGAGGAATGGGACTTCAACTCCAATCCAACCTCCTTCCATGTAAGCAACAGTTTTTCTGTTAATGAAACAAAAGATATACTCAGTTGTACAGAATTCAGCAAGTTAAAATTCTCACCACAATTATTCAAAAACAAAATGAAGCCCAGCTATTTGATACGTATTCCAATTTCAAAGTAACCCATAAATTAGACTATATTTAGGAAAACCAAAAACAATCCACTTTGAAGTACAGGTGTCCCCTACTTTACGAATGTTCACTTTATACCACTTCGCTTTTACAAAAAGACTTGCGTTAGTAACCCTTTTTGCATTACAAAGAGGATTTTCGCTTTTACGAAAATTTTTCCCGTATAAATTAATGGTTCTTTGCTTTACGCCATTTCGGCTTAAGGAAGGTTTCATAGGAACGCTCTAACTTTGTAAAGGGGGAACACCCGTATCCAAAACCAGTAGCTTTTCTTCTCCCCCACCCCCCCCCCCCACACAATTGCAAATACCCGAGTAGGAAAGCAATATACAACATTCAGTTTACCCATGTGCTAAACCTATGTAAATTGGATGCTTAGTTCATGGAGTTGGTAGCATAGAGAGTGGTGTGGTTAAAGGGACAGGCAAAAGAGTGGGGTTCTCGTCTCGGGATTTGACACCAAAAAGGGGGAGGTCAGTCAATCGGGATTGTAAGTCAAAAAAAATAATTTGGATCTGGTACGCAGGTAGCCAGACAGAAAAACCAGCAAAGATGGACGTGTGTGAATTTATGAGCACCAAATCAGACTTGTTAAATTTGGCGAAGGGGTTAGAGGTGGAAAACGAGCAGAATAAAGCTGAGAGGCAAAGACAGCATGAAATTTGGATCAGAGAGTTAGCAGCAGCCGAGAGAGCGGCAGCGGGGAGAGAACGAGAGAGAGAGAGCAAGAGAGAGAGAGAGACAGGCTGAATGGACACAGGGAATGGAAAGACAGCGACGTGCTGGATACCGCATTCCACTGGGACAAAAGCTGGTGACTGTGGCATTGTTCTCAGGAGACACCTGGGAACTGCAGACGTGCCAACTCGCAGGGACATTGTAAAGCCCTCGGGCAAAGTGGGCTGGTTGAGAGAGAGATTGCATCACCTGCAACCTGATTGACACCTGAGATCCCGTGAGGCAGTATAAAGAAGGGTCTGAAAGAGGACGACCCTCAGACGCACCAAGGAGACAAGATGTAGACAAAGAAATCAAGTAGTACAGAAAATTAACATCAAGAAATCCTACTGCTATGTACCAACTTTAATGATCTTATCTTCAAATTTGTCCTTCATTTGCACCTTGGACTATGCCATTTAAGCGAACTCCCAGCAACAAACAAGCAGCTGGAGGAACTCAGCAGATCAGGTTGCATCTATGAGGTGGAGGGCGGGGGGGGGTCGGTTGGGGAAAATGGCCGGATATGTTTTGGCTCAACACCATCATAGTCCCAGCACACCAGCTAGTACAGGATGATGTAGCACAAAAGGTCAGCTATAGTGACAATGCTGTCTCAGGTTGTCAAAACTGTTTAAATAGAACTTTCAACATTCACACATTTAAATGTTCACGTTCAGGGGCCAGTACAATATTTCTAAAAATTTTTGGTGCTTAAAGAAAAAAAAACTTAAGCAGGTAATTTTGTTGAAACAAATTCTTACAGGGCTCAAAAGTGGGTGAAATAAAAGGACTGCTTCCCATGGTTGACACTCTACTCGAACGGATCTGCTAAATTTCCATTTTATGGAGATACTGGTCAGCAAATCCAAAGACTAAACATAAGCCATATTACAATTCATTTAATACAAAGAGATCAGGTATAATCCTCACTGAGGTCAAATCATATTTAGTAATCATAGCCCAACAGTACTTCACCCATACACATATAATTGCATATCCAATATGGAAATACTCAATTCATGATTTAACCAACCTGGCAAGTCAATTTTAGTGGTACTTAAAAAGTCAAAGGTCTTTAAATTTAAAGTAATTTGTTCAATCTGCTTGTATCTACCCTTAATTATCACTTCAACACTTAAAGATACCAATTTCAAAATTTTCCTTTTATTTCCTCATGATAACACCCTAAAACAGTAACATTGCAGAGACAGAAACTTAATGAGTTTTATGTGAAATCATAACCATCTATTTGCTTCTATAATCTACACCAATAGCTAACCTGGAATTTATTCATATAGTTTTCAGTCTTCTCAATCTCCAATGACAGAGAATGATGGCAATGACCTCTTTTTTGCCTTGTGATCAGCCCCATTTCTCGAGTATATAGTTTTTGAAAGCAATGCATCAAATTTTCATCATCAAGATGCAGGGATTCAGCCCAGTACATCACAGGTAAAGCCCTCCCTGCTATTGAGCACACCTATATGAAACACCGTCATAGAAAGGCAGCATCCATCTGAGATGCCAACCATTCAGGCCATGCTCGTTTTTTCCCCCTTCACTGCTGTCATCAAGTAGAAGGTACAAGAACCTCAGATTTGCACCACCAGGGTCAAGAACAGTTACTCCCTCTCAACCATCAGGCTCTCAAAACAGAAGGGGCTAACTACACTCACTTGCTCCATCATTAAAATGTTCCCAAAACCAATTATCTCACTTTAAAGACCATCGTATCTCATTCTCATTAGTTATTGCTACTTATGTTTGCATTTGCACAGTTAATATCATAAAAATTTGTTGAGTATGCCCAAAAGAAAGTAAATCTCAGGGCTGTATTATGGTGATCTACAAGAACTCTGACAACAATTTACTTTGAAAACTTTGGAATTTCTTGCAAGGCCATCATTTATTGGTGATGTTAGAGGTCACAAGTGGTCGATGGTTGCCTGGCTGGAAGCAGTTTAATATGATGATTTTTGCATGGCTATTTCAGAAAGTGTCAGCTACATTGCTGTCACACATATTAGACAAATGATATGCATTTACCATTGCCAAGTATCACTTTTACCTATCTTTCAAAAAAAAAACACACAAAACTGCTGTATTGTAAATTTGAATATTTTCTTACTCTAGGCTTTTGACCCATCACTCAGGGCAGAACATTGGTTCAAAGTTCAATGCATTTCACCCATTTTGTTAATAACCCTTTGAGTTTGCTTTGAAACTTTCTTGATTGAACTAGGCTCCTATCTTAGTATGGTGTTCAAATTTCACTGGCATTGACACAAAGTCTACTTACCAACAAAATAATTCATCATCTGAGGAGTGTGATGAGGAGTTGGGGCAATACGCAGGAGCTCTTCACCACGCGCAACAGTGGGGTAGTTGATAGCTTGTACGTAAATGTTGTATCTACTCAGCAGTTCATCGCAGATCTGAGTGTTTTTAGCAGCATCTGCAACCTAAAGTTGGCATAAGCATAACACAAAAATCAATGAATGTCCAATTCAAACCTTCATTTCTTAAACCTAGACCCTGTAGACAAGTTCTTCTTAAAATATATATTCAAACAATTAGTTGGTTAACTAAGATGGATCAGAAGTGGAATGAGCAAGCAATTTCATGTTTATGTTCCTCAAATATATCCGAGGAACTAACCCGGACACAACATACTGATGTAGCTATAAAGAAGGCAGGACAGTGGCTATAGTTCATTAGGAGTTTGAGGAGATTTGGTTGGGCAACTAAAACACTAAAACTTCTAAAACTGTGCTGTACAGAGCATTCTAACTGGTTGCATCACGGTCTGGTATTGGGAGGGAATACCGCACAGGACTAAAATATGTTGCATATACTTGGAAAATTAGTGAGCTCTATCATGGGTACCAGCATCCACAGTATCCAAGATATCTTCAAGGAGTAGTGCCTTAGGGAGGTGGCGTCCATCATTAAGGATCTCCATCACCCAGGACAATTCCCTCTTCCCACTGTGACCATCAGGAAGGAGATACAGAAGCCTGAAGGCACACACTTAAAGATTCAGGAACAGCTTCTTCCCACCTGCCATCCAATTTCTAAATTGACATTGAGCCCATGAATACTACCTCACTACTTTATTTCTGTAACCTTGCACTACTGTTTTACCTTAACTATTTTCAAGACATACATACACACCTATTGCAACTCAGTTGTTTTTGAGTATTGTCTTTGTTTTTTTCTGTATTTAATTGTACTGCTGCTGTAAACAACACATATCATACACTATACCTGTGATAATAAATCTGATACTGATGGCTCTCATTTTGGCAACTTTAAACTCTCAATAATTCCACTAGAATTCCCCTCTCCCCACCCATGCTATAAATAATTTACCAGTTACGGTAATTAGATGCGAAGTTACTTAGACTTTGGCATTGTAGCTCTTAGCTGCCAAATGCAATCTGAGAAAAATGATCTCATCCATTACCCAGCTTAGCGTACAAAAAGATTACAATTTCAAAATAGGAAACTGCAGGAAAAACTGGGGAATTTTGCATAATTTACTCAGAATTAGGGCATGTGGTACATAATATATTCAATCCACATGCTGGCTGCTAAAGAGCCACACAGATGAATGTGCTTCTTCTGGTCCAAAATCTTGTATTTATACTAAGTCAAGATTCACCCAAATCTTTCTGAAATGTCACATGGTTCTGGCCCCACCACTTTTTCTGGGAGTGAGGTCTAGATCACCCCCATCCTCTGGGTGTGCAGTTTGCCCCCAATTCTTTTCCAATTTTTCCTTTCACAAGTGTGGCACGGGAAAGGTTTACAGGTAAGGGGGAAGAAGAGCCAGACAAGGTGTGGTAGATGTCCAAGATGAAGGAAGGAAGATGATGAAACTTCCCAAAGGAATACTGAGAAAACAGTTATTAATCAATACTTACTCTGACTGGGATGATGTGACTTGGGCAGTGGACCACAGGTAAACCAGCATCCATAAGTAACTGACGCATGTGTTTTACATTTCGTTGATGCCGACGGCGTAGTGCTCTTCCCTCCTCGCTTTTCAAGATTTGAACAGACTGCAAAGCACCAGACAGTAACATTGGCGGAAGTGAGGTAGTAAAGATGAAGCCAGCAGCATACGACCGGACAGTGTCTACAAGGGATGCAGTACTGGCAATGTAGCCTCCCACACAACCAAACGCTTTTCCTGCAATAAAACAAAAACATACAACCATTTGCAATCTCATTTAACTAGCAGTGTCTGGAAAGGTAACAAATCAACCCAAATGCACAGATCCAATTAAAAATTGGCAAAACAAGAAAACTTAGATGCTTACTGAGCAACACAAGAAAGTTTTAATCTGTTTTTAAAAGTTTAAAAATCAGATTTTATCTGTGAATTTAAAATGTGTCCATTGTTATTATTCAATAATACCATACTTACGTTTCATTTTATATTTCAACTTTACAGGCCTTGTATTTTCTACACTCAAATTTAAAATTGACACTACTGCTCAAGCCAAAAGTGAACATCAATCCCCTACTTGGTGGGACTACAACTAGAGGTTATGGGTTAAGGGTGAACAGTGAAAAGTTTAAGGGGAACATGAGGAGAAACTTCTTCACTCAGAGGGTGGTGAGAGTGTAGAACGGGCTATCAGCACAAGTGGTGCATGCAAGCTCAATTTCAACATTTACGAGAAGTTTGGATAGGCACGGATGGTAGGGGAATGGAGGGCTACTGTTCCCGTGCAGGTCGATGGGAGTCGGCAGTTTAAATGGTTTGGCATGGACTAGATGGGCTGAAGAGCCTTTTCCTGTGCTTTTTAATGACCGACATATGATACCCCCATCAATGCTTAACAATAGCCGATATTAACTAACCTCATCTTCTCACTGCTCACTTGGACACAATGCTACTGAAAAGTTAAGATAGCAACACCCAGTTCCAGAAAAAAGCACATTTCCCCAATTTCAAAGTACAAATTGTACAAAAGTCATCACCATTCTGCACAAAAGCAGATTACTTTAAAAATTTACAAAGGCTAAAAACAGGCTGTAATTCACATCGAAAGCGCCTGCTTAACAGAACTTAGTAAATAGTCTGTCAACTGCATACGACTACTTTGTTGCAACCATTCATTTACACATTCTACATTGTCAGCTCCATGTCAGTTGAAATTTTGATGAATGATACTGGAGTTTGAAATTGTAAAGGCTCAAGCAAACTTGGTAACAAGAACTTTAGTTAGACTTTTGAAGTAAACAGCTATCTAGGTCATTGTGATATTTGATGCAAGACAATTGAAGCAAAAGAAAAAGAACAATTCACTTGGCAAATCTCCAATAAGAACTCCCACTGACAAAAACTGAATAATGCCAAGATACTTTTTAAAAAAAAAAATTAAGCCACAGCACCTTGTATTAGGTGCAATGTTTAACTGTGCACATTGTTGGGGGAATAAGGATATATTGTAGCACACAATAGTTTGAAGGTTTCGAGCTGCAGAAGCCACAATTTACAAAATTCTTAATTATAACCCCTTAGAATCAACTTAGTCCTCAACAGGTTGAAAAGCAAACTCAAAAGGCTCTAGCTAGATCAGTAATTCTCCAGATTACCCCACATATATTTAAATTCTGGGTTCAGCTTCTCAGACTCCAGGAGTTCATTTGTATTCCAATCAGTTGCCCGTCACAAAAGGATTACAGATAAGTGGTGCAGACAAACTACAAAATAAACTTTTAAACATATACATTTGAATCTATTTAAGGTGATTAGATGCTTAAGCATCTACACTTGTTTAAGCATCTAAAGATGTCCTACACTTTAGAGGCAAATATTCCTGTTGGACAGCAAGTTAGTTTGAAGATACTGTTCATTGAAGGTTACTGGAGACTGGAGTCACATGGAATCTCTTGCCATTAGAAATAATTAGCAGATTTACAACATCATTCACTGTATGAATCTCAAAACAAAACCCCACTTTGTGGAACAAAATCCACAGCTGGTATGTTGAAATCTAAACACCAATTTTACTTTCAATTGCAGAAAACAAAGAAAATTCTTTTGTTTTCTCCATATTTATCTATTTTCACTACATGCACTCAGCTCACCACCTTTACTTCCCATCTCCTACATAACATTTCCTTAAAGTTGAAATAACATGGTTTAAACTTTTCCCCTCTGTCATTTATCTAGTGAAGTCAACACTTGTGATTCAGCTGCAATGCTCAAAATGATTTCGAAGTTAGTGACATGAGCTTTTTTGGCAAGGTTTATTAAGGAGCAATTAATGAGGTACATTAAGTATCTCGGATGACTGATTTTAGTAGCATATACTGTTCTTTTAAACAATGTACAAAATTGCAATTTTATTCCATAGATCAGATTTTCAATTTAACCTCGTGTTTAATGAATGCTTTTCTTGATAAAAGAACAGACACCAGGTTTGTAGTAACATCTCTGTTTGTGGCCAGCTTACCCAATGTTCCAGATATTATATCCATTTTATGCATGACCCCATCCCGATCTCCAATCCCTCCACCACGTGGACCATATAGACCAACTGCATGGACTTCATCAACAAAAGTTATTGCACCATATTCATGTGCTACATCACACATCTCCTCTAATGGACAGACTGCACCTGAGGGAATGAATTTGAACAATTGAGAAATGTTACTAATAATCTACAAATCAAAAAAAAACAATAGTGTAATTATCACATCTTTTGTTTAAGAACCAGAAGTTCTTTAAAACCAACTTAAACAAATTTTAGTTCAAAGCAGTAAAACAGTTTGCACAGATGTGGTAAACCACAATAGCTGGTTACCCAGCATTCGGAGTAACATATAAAGTCTACACGAACACACATAAAATGCGAGAGGAACTCAGCAGGTCAGGCAGTATCTATGGAAATGATTTCAGGCGGAGATCCTTCTTCAGGACTAGAAAGGAAAGGGGGAAGGACACCAGAATTTTTTTTAATAAGGTAGGCAGAAGGGGAGAAGGATAACTAGAAGGGGACAGGTGAAGCCAATGGGTAGGAAAGGTAACAGAATGGAGAGGAAGCAATCTGATAGAAGAGTGGACTATAGGAGAAGTGGAAGGGGATACTGGGGAGGAGATAGGCAGGTGAGAAGGGGATAGAGTGGGGAATAGAGGGAAGGAGGAGGAAAAAAAATTACCAGGAGAAAGAGATACTCATGCCATAAGGTCAGCAGCTACCCAGACAGAATACAAGGTATTGCTTCTCCACAGAGGGTGGACTCATCTTGGCACAAGAGGCCATGCACTGACACAATCAGTATGTGAATCAGTATTAAAATGTTCCGCAAGAAGTTCCACTTCTGGCAGATGAAGCAGAGATGCTCAACAAAACAGTTTACAATTTATGATGGGTCTCACCACTGTAGAGAAGGCCACCTTGGGAGCACCAGACAGAATGGACAACCTCAGCAGGTTCACAGGTGAGGTGTTGCCTCACCTGGAAGGACTCTGAATGGGCAGGTGTAGTATTTAAGCCACTTGCAGGGATAAGTGCTGGGAGGGAGATTAATGGAGAGGGATGACTGAACAAGGGGTGCCTGCAGAAAGTGGGGGGTGTGGTTTGTGAGTGAGAGGCAAAAATATGTTTGGTGGTAGGATACTTTGGAGATGGAAGTTGTGGGGAATACTGCACTGGATATGAAGGTTACTGGGCAAGGACAAAAGGAACTTTTAACACTGTTCAGACAGCGAGAAGATGGGACAAGTGCGAATGTTCAAGAAATTGAGATGCAGCTGAGGGCATCACCAATGGTGGAAGGGAAATACTGTATTCTGGAGGACATGTCTGATGTTCTGGAAAGGAAAGCCACATCCTAGGAACAGATGCAGTAGAGTCAAAGGGACTGAGAAGAGAAAATAGCAGTTTTACATGAGACAGGGTGGGAAGAGGTATAGTCAAGATAACCGTGGGAGTCGGTGTAAAAGATGTCGGTCGACAGTTTGTCTCCAGAGATGGAAACTGAGAAATTGATGAAGAGGAAGGTGGTGTCAGAAATGGACCGAGTGCATTTAAGGGCATTGTGGAAGTTGGAGGCAAAGTTAATGAAACTGAGCATGATGAGCTCAGCATGGGTGCATGAAGTAACACCAATGCAGTCGTCAATGTAGCGCTGGAAGAGTTGGGGAGCATTACTGGGGAAGGCTTAAAATATGGTCTGTTCTACATAGCCAATGAAGAAACAGGCACAGCTAGGTCACATACGGGTGCCTCTGGCTACTTACTCCTTGAGCCTGGAAAAAGTGGGAGGAATCAAAGGGAAAATAGTTGGGGGCAGAGACCAGTTCTACCAGACAGAGGAAGGCTATGGTGGAGGGGAATTGGCTGGTTCTTTTCGTGAGAAAGAAACTGAGAGCTTGATGGAAATAGAAGTGTATAAGGACAGGACATCCATGGTGACGGATGGTCCCTATACAAAGTCTACAGTGTCTGAAGGAAGAAAATGCATTTATTTCTTGATTGATCTCAAGGGAATTTTAGGGTTGTCTCCCCCAGAACACTTCTTTTGGATTTGATCACCCAGTTCACAACTTTTCAAAGTTCTCCATGAGAGAATGGGTTTCCTAGCAGCTGCCTTGGGCTCTGTGGTCAAAATAGCTTCAGTCTTGAGAGAAGTATGAAAAATATGATAAAATAACATTCATTCTACAGTTACTTTATATTCAAATTTGAATGCCTTGCATACCATCCATTGAATGGACGGTTTCAAAAGCTACAATCTTTGGGGTGGCTGGGTTTGACTTCTTCAGTAGTTCCCGCAGATGATTAACGTCATTGTGGCGAAATATAAATTTTGGAGCTCTGCTATTCCGGATTCCTTGAATCATGGAGGCATGGTTTCCAGCGTCAGAGTAGATTTCACATCCTGGCCATATTAAAAGATAACAAGAGCTCAGTACCAGAATTTGAATTATTAGGACCATTCCAACAAAGAATATACAGTATAAATCTAGAAAAATCATCCTGTGCAGTTGCATTGATGGAATAATGAGACTTCCATAAAATCCCCAAATACAAAATCACTCTCACTCTCTTCCTAAAGAGAATGAGATTTCTGCTTCACTTAAAAATACAGTCAACATCCATGGGGTCAGCTTTTATTACATAATAAATGGCTCCAGGATAGCAGTAATTAGATGTTAAAGCAGGAAGAATAGAAGCAGCTTCTGTTCTCACCAGCAGTATGTACATCCAACATAGTTACACTGAATAGCAGAGATTCTGGTCCATTTTGGTGTTGGCGCGTGGCCTAGTGGGCAAGGCATCAGACTAATAACCTGAAGGTCACTGGTTCGAGCCTCAGCTGAGGCAGGGTGTTTGTGTCCTTGAGCAAGGCACTTAACAATACATTGCTCTGCGACGTCACCGGTGCCAAGCTGCATGTGTCCTAGTGCCCTTCCCTTGGACAACATCGGTGGAGTGGAGAGGGGAAGGCCTGCAGCTTGGGCAACTGCCGGTCTCCCATACAACCTTGCCCAGGCCTTCACCCTGGAAACTCCAGGCGCAGATCCATGGTCTCCCGAGACCGACGGATGCCACCACCACCACGGTCCATTTTATCCAACAAATTGGACACACATCACTATAGACAACAAATACTGAATATTTCTATGTAGTTACGAAAGAAAATGGAAACAAAGACAGACAAATTTGAGAGATGGGAACACATCTGAGAACAGCGTGATCAACGATGGAATATTGGTTCAGACAGATCGGGTACTTGGAAATGTTTGCCTAGAATATTCCAGTTTTGACATATAATATTGTTGATTCATACCTGGAAGCATTTTGGCCAATGTAAAAAGTGTAGAGTCATTTGCTACAAAGCATGATGAAAACAGCAGTGCTGCATCTTTGCCATGGAGATCAGCTAATTCAGTTTCCAAATCAACATGGAACTTGCTTGTTCCTGAAATGTTTCTGGTTCCACCAGCTCCAGCACCGTGGCACCGAAGGGTATCCCTAAAAACACAAAATGAGAAGTTTATCAGGCAGGAAACAAGAAAGACCATTTTACTAGCATTTTAAATAGTATTTTGTAAATGTGACATAAAATTTTGCTTTTTGTTTATGCATTTGAAAACGACAGATGTCATGGCAAGGGTCCATGCAAAATTAAGTCATATTCAAAACATTAGCTCCTCCTGCCTTGTAGGTACATCAACCTGGTTCATATTTTTGGGTTAAGAAAAAGCTTGTATTGAATGCCTAATTATTTAATGTATAAAGTTTTAAAGTACAACAGGCATGAAGTCTCTCAAGAGGTTTTAATAAAATCAATCCAAGAGCAATACATCAAATGATAAAACATAGATGTTGCATCATAAATAACTTCTCTTTAGGGACAAGTAAAATTCAGAAACTCACATTATGGACCCTACAACACGGTGATGGCGGCTCATTCCAAGGTAATCGTTGCTGCACCAAACAAAAACTTCTTTCTTGACACTCACGGAATCAGAGTAGTCATCTGCCATTGGAAAAACATCAGCACGACGATTCACCGTTTTGAAAACACGGTAAGTGTGATCAGTTTTCTTCTCATCAATCTTCTTTTCAAAGAATCCATCATATTTGAAAGCTGGAACTGCTGCAGAAGTACATGAGGAAGTTTCTATAGGTTAGAAATACATACAGGGAGGAATTTTGAGAGCAAGCTGAAAAAGGTTGGCACTACCGACTGCCCATTTCCATCCTTTGTTTACACTCACATTTTGGTATATTGTCCTGAAGGAGATGAGAAACTGCAGGCTTTTGCTTCACCGTCCCATGCAGAGTTTTCAATAGGCCATCTTTATCATGTCCATTGGCTGTTTTAATGTTGTCTGCAGTTGGATTAACAGACAATTCTGCAGCGATGAAAAGTTAAATTAAAGACTTTAGGTGAAAACTACAACTTTAACTATAAAAATAGCTATTTCAGTAGCATTAAGCAAAGAGTACAGATGACCCCCATACTACAGATGATTTAATTTTCTGGAAAAATGTCCATAATCACCACTTTCTTTTGGAAATGTGTACCCCTTTGTCCTCAAATTCTGCCTGGCAAACAGAAATGCCTTTCTACAGGATTTCTTTCATATCAAGTTATTTCATCAGTGATGACAATGTAACCCACCAGTGTTACTTAACAGATTTAGGGAATGGACATAGTTCATGAAAAAGACAAATTTGTTCAGTTTTTAAGACACTTAGTACTGTAAGGCAGTAATATATGAATATGACATCACCATATTGAATGGGTAAGCAGTCGCAGACAAGTCCTCCTTTGTCATGTCCTCTCAAGTCTGAGGACACGTGAACAGACATTTCCCAGTACAGCGCTGCTGTGCTCCTCATACGCAACGCAGTTTCTCAGAAGAGCAAGGCTCCTGAATTAGGGAAGGGCTTAGGTAGTGCTGATAACAGGCAACGGTATGAGATTTCAGAACTGGCATAAATTGTAGAATGGATCTCAGGGAGTAATGTGTGACTTAATGGAAATGAAATAAATGGCCAAGGAATTACTGCAAGGTGATGGCTATCATAAACGCAGCTCCCCATAATACTGCACCTCTCTGTCCTATAATCAAGAATGGAGCTTTGCTGCACATAAAACATCCATTTAAGCTGGTAGTGGTAGGAAACACTCTGGAAAATCATCTTGTGTCGACATAACAATGCTTCTTCCAGCAAGTTTTGATCAACAAAAATCAAAAGAACATTGTTAAAAAACAGACAAAAAATTTACCCTCTCTCATTGTGTGCATTTGTTGCACATCCTCAGAAAGTTCTTCGCTGGCTTTGCGAACAACACTGCTCTTGCCATGGCTCATCTCAGCAGCAAGGAATGGACACTTAGAAGCAGCAGCCTGTCCAGCACTGGGGACTGGGTGCCCCGGTGGAAGCTGGGGTCCAGCGGCACTTGAAGCTGGAGTCGAACTATTAGGTTCTGTAATAAATTAAGGAATTCTTGAAATGAAGACTCAGAAACAACAAACAAAACATTCCTTACAAGTCCAAGAACTTCAATAAATTATTTGACAAAATACTTGAGTTGAATTTACTAGCCTCCAACCTGATTGCATGAATATCAATTTCTCCTTCTAGTAAAAAAAATCCCTTCCCCCCCCCAGTTTCCACTCTGGCCTCTATCTCTTCTCACCTGCCCAGCACCTACCCCTGGGTCCTCTCCTCCTATGGTTCACTCTCCTCTCCAGCTCTGTACCTTTCCCATCCACCTGGCTTCACCCATCACCGTCCAGCTATCCTCCTTCCCCAACCCCACCTTTTTATCCTGGTATCTTCTCCCTTCTTTTCCAGTCCCAAAGAAGGGTCTCGGCCCAAAACATCGACTCTGTTCATTTCTATAGATGCTGCCTGACCCTGCTGAGTTCCTCCAGCATTGTGTGTGTTGCTTCTGGTTGAAGTTGTTATAATTAATTTGCAGTCAATTATGCAAACCCATGAAACACTGAGTTGTGGAATACAAAACAATAACCCTAAAAAAAAAAACTGCATCAATGAAACATTTCCCACATATTTCCCAAAAATTTAATAAGCTTCCTATCAAATCTGAAATCTATGTGGAGTTGAATGTGATGCTGCTTTTTCGCTCACTGAAATCATACTACTGCTCAACGTTAATATATTGTTAGCTTGGGATTAAAAGTCAAGGAAACTTTGGCATTGAAGTATTTAAAATCAATGGACGCCAGAATATCATTTTTCCATGTTATTTTCAGTTTATCCATTTCACTCCCCTGAAGCTTATTTTATGTGGGTGCTCGATAAATCACTCAGCAAAAGAAAAAAAATTCAATTTTACATATCAGTAGGAACAAATTTCATTCCATTCTGCAGTCTTATTCAACACACACACAATGTGCTGGAGAAGCTCACTGGTTCAAGCAGCCTCTATGGGTGGGAATGAACAGCTGATGCTTCAGGATCAACCTGAGGGATCAGGATGAAGGGTCTTGAGCGGAAACGTTGACTGTTAATTCCCACCCCTGGATGCTGACAAACCTGCTGAGCTTCTTCAGCACATTGTAAGTATTGCTCTAAATGTTCAGCATCTGCAGCACGTCTTGCATCTGTGCTGTCTTATTATAAATATAGAAGTCAGAATTAAAATAAGGAACTCATCCTCCTTAAACAACACTTACTTTCATTCACTGGTGTTGTTTCTTTGGTCTGTTGACAGTGAGCAGCTGAGGTTGCTACGGTACGCACTGCAGGCTTGACTCCTGCCCTCATCATCATCACAGGGCAATGGCGTGCATAATAGATCAGTGACTTGCCAGCATTTTGAAGAAAAGTCTGAGACACTCGTGAAAGGAATGGGCAACGGCGAACAACAGCCTCCATTGTAGCCCTTAACCTACAGGAAGAAGAAAATGGCTTACGTTCAAATAAAATGACAATGAACTAGTCAGAAAGGATGGAAAACGTTCTACAGTTACAACCCTTCCCTACTTTGCTTACACTTCCAGCCATTTGTGTCACTAAACATTTTTAAACTTAAAACATGCAAGAGCAGATAAATACCATTATCCACTTTTCCCAGTGTGTGATCCAACAAAAACTTGAATTGACTCACTTCCATTAATTCCAGTACAGAAGCACAAAATTTAATGCATAGAGATTACAGCACAAATGTTCCTTGTACACAAAACGAGAACAAGATGGACAGAAAGTAAACTACAGGAGTAGCATCTGTAAAGTATACCTTGGACTTCAATTCTCATGTAGAAAAAGCCAACAATAACAAGGCTATCAGGATAGACTACGAAGCTTTGGACTTCATTAAAAAGGTTATCAAATGCAAGATAATTGATCATGAAATCTGCATAATCTTAAAAGCACCATCTCAACTGCAAGGGAAGAGAGCGAAAAAAAACACCAACACTTGAATGACAAACCTGGGATGATTATCAATGAGCTAAAATTCAGTTGAGTAATAACCAGAGTGGCGTAAAATTGTGCCTCATGCCCACTCTCCGAATCAGACTCCTGGAGCCCTGTTGCTCCAAAATAAATTGTGCAAACCAGCAAAAGCTCTGAGACTCCCTCACTACTATATTTAGTTAATACAGATTTTTATCTATTAACATTCAACATTAATGTTTACTAATAAAAGTGCCATGCAATATTATTTTGACAAATTGCTTTCTCTTAAGTATAATTTCACTGCACAATTCTGAAATACCATTTCTGAAATTTAACTATATTCTTTCCTGAAAGAAATAGAAACTCAATTTCTATACAAAGAAATAAATTTCCTGTATATCTACTAACCTGTTCAAAAATATATCAACTTGATGCCTTAACAAATTTCTGTACATGTCCAGCAATCGTCCATTTAAAATACGTATAGTATTAAATTCAAGCTACAGGCTTCAGCATACAATACAATAAATTACTGTAACTGTTTAGATCTGAGCAGAAATAAAACACTTCTAGCAATACGTCTTCATGAGAACGAAGATACTGGGAAAGTAGATCTTAAAGTCAATTAAAAATCAACATGCAAAATTGGGTTTTCATATTTATTATCTGAGCACAACACTATTCACAAGCTTGAAAAACAACTCAACTGCACTGAGATTTGAAAAGTTAACTCACTTGAACAAAGTATTCCACTGGTATTTCAGATACCGAACACCAAACCCACGTTTGAAAAGGCTCATGTTTGTTGTACTCAGAAACACCACCTCACAAAACAAAAAGAAACACCAAAGCTTTAAACCTCGGCTATGCTAACTCACATCTCAAATGGGCTACGATCCAGTGTTTCCAAACAAGGGTTCAGAATTAGACAGCTGGTTCTGACATATTTGTCATCTCTTCATAGCATTTAACAATGGTGCACAGAGGTTTTGCCAAAGCTTATACAATGCAAGAAAAATTAGAACTGCCTTAAAATTGTTTGCTCCAGGTACTGATGGGAAAATAATAACTAAATTTTACAAATAAGTTTCCCTAAACTATTTCTCCAGGCATTTAAATTTTCTTTCTACAGGGTTTCCTAAGTTATTGCTATAGGGAATGTACAAATCCTAAAGGGAGATCGATGTCTAGCTCCTTTTGTGCACCTTGCCACTGAATCTGCTTTGAACTAGTTGCTATGAGGATCAGATAATCCCCTGCTACACAGCAGGTAAAAAAAAATTACGATTGAGTAATATGACCTTAGTTACAGAGAAAATAAATTGTTTAACAGATCACTTCACTTAGAAAGTATAAAATACACTTTCAGTGGAACTTGACTACATATAGCTTCAAAAGAGTGGCAAACTTTTAGTGCTGTGGCTATAGGAACAAATATTGGTCAATTATTTCACCCACTGAACAACCATGGCACAAGGCTTGAAGAATAAATTAAAATCAATAATACGTGAGGTGACACTTCACTTGAGAGTCTGTCGGGGTCATCGACAATATCCAGTACAGCCTCCTGTATATTGGTGAGAGCCGACATAGATTAGGAGACCGCTTTGCCAAGCACCTACACTCTGTCAACAACAAAAAGTGGGATCTCCCAGTAGCCACGCATTTTAATTCCACTTCCTATATGTCAGTCCATGGTCTCCTCTACTGTCGCAATGAGGTCACACTCAGTCTGGAGGAACAACACCTTATATTCCATCTGAGTAGCCTCCAACCTGATGGCATGAACATCGATTTCGCCAACTCCCGTTAATGCCCACCCTCCCTTCACCAGTCCCCACCCACTTTTCCTTCTCTCACCTTATCTGCTCATCACCTCCTTCTGGCGCTGCTCCCCCTTTTCTTTCTTCCACGGCCTTCTGTTTTCTCCCAACAGACTCTCCCTTCTCTCCAGTCCTACATCTTTCACCAATCAACTTTCCAACTCATTACCCCCCCCCCCCCCGCAAGTTTCACTTATCACCTTGTGTTTTTCCCTCTCCTCCTGACTCAATTTTTTCCTCCAGTCCTGAAACGTCAACTGCACTCTTTTCTATAGATGCTGCCTGGCCTACTGAGTACCTCCGGGGTGGGGGGGGGGGGTGTATGTGTGTGTGTGTCTCTCAGCATCTGAAGATTTTCTCTTGTAGGTAAACATAATAAAATGGTCACTGAATCCAGGTCAAGGTAGTACAAAGGAGAAAAAAAAGATAATGTAGAATATAATGTTACAATTACATTGAAAACATCATGCAGGTAGACAAGTGCAAGGGTGAGAAGTATATTAGCAGATCAAGAGTTCATCGTTATTGCACAAGACATTCATTCAAGTGGGATAGCAGCTGTCCTTGAGCTTTGTGCTGCGTGTTCTGAAGCTTTTGCATCGTCTACCCCATGGGAGGGAGAGAACAAAAAAAACCCTTCGCACGTCAGTCCTTGATTACAATGGCTACTTTCCCAACACAGCAGGAAGTGCAGAGGGCCAATAAAGGGAAGACTAGTAAAGGTTTTTCCCCATAGACTGGGCTGCATTCATAACTCTCTGCAAATTTTCAGCGTCTTGGGCCGAGCAGTTGCAACGCATCAAGATATAACTATATCAAAATTTCCTTGGCCTTCTGAGCAAGCAGTGATGCGATGTGCTATCCCGGCCATCATGTTTACTTAGCTGATCCAGGACAAAGTGTCAGTGATACACCTCGGAACGAGAGGCTCTCAGCCATCTCCACCCCAAAAGCACTGTTGATACAGATAAGAGCATGTCTCCACTCTGCTTCCTGACAGCTGTTTTGTTGACATTGATGTAAAATAAATCAATTGAATGCTGGTTAAAGATAAATGGATTAAAGTAAAAATTCTAAAATTTAAATTTGTTGGGGTTGATTTGGCAACCACATCAGGCTATACAATTTATAAAGAGTTCACTGAACTTGTGTCAGGCACTGGCATTGTTATGCTTAGACAAATTTTCCACAGAAAGATTCACTAGTTTGATCCAATGATATTAAATCATACTGATCAAAAGTGAATTTGATCAGGCTCAACAAGTAGGCTGTATTTGTCAATCCAATACTTTAGAGCACTCAAGTCTACTTTTGTTGCACAGTATGTAGTACTATTATTTTGTAATAAACCTATACAAACCAGAAACAATATTCAATCCTTCAAAAGATACAAAAGATTTCAAGCTGCTGACAAAACTCAAGGTTCTTTAAGGCCCTGTTTAAAGTCATGGAGAACATCAAGATACTTTAAGGATCACCATCACTTTTTACACAGTTCACTAAATACAGTGAATTGGTGGGCACCACAGTAGCTTAGTGGTTAGCACAACGCGATTAGAGCTCAGGGTGTTCCAGAGTTCAAGTCCAGTGCCAACTATAAAGATTCTGTATGTCCTCCCCGTGGAACTCATGGGTTTTCCCCCCAGTGCTCCAGTTCCCTTCCACAGTCCATGGACATAAAGTAGGTTAATTGATCATTTTAAATTGTTGTATTCTCGGTTAGGGATACTCAGGTTTGTTGTGGGGTTGCTGGGGCAATGTGGCTCGGAAGGTCGAAGCACCTACTTCATGTTGTATTGCTAAATAATAAATAATGTAGTGCCAGCTGAAAGCAACTTCTTCAATCATCACAATTGGCAACAAAATTTCTAAGACTGATTGCCAATTTAAACTGGAAACTACTCAAACTGCAAGATTTACTCCAAGTTCCTTAAGAACAGCTGCAAACCTAATTATCTACATGAACATTACTTTTTCCACAACACAAGAATAACTTTTTTGGAAAACAAGTGAGAATGCATGCAAACTTCAAATCTGAAGGATACAGTCTGTGTAAGAGTCTTAGATATATATAGACACACACACACAGAGCTAGGGTGGCTAAAACTTCTACACAGTACCGTAGTCAAAATACTGAAGTTGGTTTTGAATATTTTGGATTTCTTTTATTTATTTGACATCCTTTGTCATTGCGCGCTTATAGATTTACAAAAGTCAGAATACTTACAAAAATGCAAGCAGAGCATGCCAGAACTATGAAAAATACTCCTTAAAAACTGCTGAAATGTATACTCCCAAAAGTTGCCAAACATCTGGGAAATGTTTGTCATGTAACTGAAGGAAACAAAAATGATTAACATACTCTAAGGAGGAGCAAATTACAGGACGTTGGGATATGAAAAATTTGAACTGCCTCCCAGAGACTTTTCAGAAATGTTTCAACATAAAACATTTAATAAATATTAATACTGACACAGGAAAGAAAAAGCATAGAGGAAACTGAAATTGTTGAAAAGCAGTATAACCAAGGAATACTCATTTCATAATTGAAACTGTTTTAGTTCCAGGAACAGAAATGATGAAAACAATTTTGACAAGTAATGATCATCAGAGGCTAGAGCTGATGCTCACAGAATGCAACAACATCCCAATAAAACCATTCACTTTCAATGTATTGAAGACAGTAGTCAGCGTTCTCTAAACATCTAATTTTAAAAGTATGTACACTGAAATAGCACAGATAGAAAGTTCATCTCGATCTAACATACAGAACCAGCTTACTACAAATACAATAAACATGAGAAAGTCTGCAAATGCTGGAAATCCAAAGCAACCCACAAAATGCTGGAAGTTAGCAAGTCAGGTAGCATCTACGGAAAGTAATAGACGGTCGACATTTCAGGCTGACACCCTTCTTCAGCATCGAGTTGGGGTCAGATGCCAGAATAAAAAGCTGAGGGGAGGAGAAAGAGGCTAGCTGGAAGGTGATAGGTGAAGCCAGGTGGGTGGGAAAGGTAAAGAGCTGAAGAAAGAATCTGCTAAAAGAGGAGAGTGGGCTACAGGAGAAAGTGAAGGGGGGGTTGGAACCCTGGGTAAAGTGACAGGCAGGTGAGAAGTAAAAGATTAGACTGCAGAATTGGGGGGGGGGGGGAAGAATCCCTCAGATCTACTACTGCTTTGATTTTTTCTGCTCAGAAAAAGTGATTAAATCAAGTGTTGTAGAGACTATTATTCATCCCAATAATAAACACAACTGCTGCAATAGCAGTAAAAAAAATACAAAAATAAGTGTTTTAGAATATTTATTCTTGCTGTTGACTATCAGAAAATATTTTGTAAACTGGATTAACCACATAACACATTTAATAATCCATGTCAAGAAATTTTCTCCCAAATGTTTCCTGGTTGAATACGTTTTTCTCCCCATGTTGGCTAATCTGCTGAGGATTTCCAACATTGCCAAATCATTGGTCGTGTCAAACATCTTACGAATGTGGAAGCGCTGTTGTAATACACCAAGCATTCATATCAGATCACTTAAGGTAGGAAGTTGCCAATTACCCAGGTATCGCTTAATGAATTTGACTGAGGATACACTCTTAAAGAATGTTTGTTGCTACAGCCTACAAGATACATAATTTTCTGCTGAAGAGAAAGCAATGGCGTGAGAGGGTTTGTGACTTCCTAGCTCAGGAATGCTCCTCTAAACTTTGTGGAGAGAAAGGTGGACAATAGAGTTTTAGAACCCTTCCCTTCTACGACCAAGTCCTGGCCTAGACACCTCAATCGAATGCAATCCGAATGCTCCCCGTCAGCCACTTGTTGCTGGACCACCATATCAACAACCTCAGTCCTTGGTCGACCAGCTGATGTCACCGAGGCCGATGGCAGAGAGGCCCAAGGAGCCGATGTCAAACTGTTTCTAGAATAAAAGAACTGCTGGGCTCTCTTACCCGGTGTTAATGCTGGTGGCGGGGTTGGCTGGCAGAGTTCACTCTCTTCCTCCGACGGTGAGCGCTGCTGGAGACGGCAGACAAGAGAGCACGACCGAAGACAGACAGAGAGACACACAGCCTCCGCGTTGCCCTGCACTGAGGACGAACTGGCGCTACGCACCCCGTCGGCGCCGCTTATCACCGCTCCGCCGTCCGCCAACCATCGCGAGAGCTCGCCGGCGCCCCGCCCTCCGTGACATCACCGGCCCCGCCCATTTCCCCCCTCCTGGCTGAATGGGAATCTTCACCTCGTACCGTTCGTGTCTGCTCCACCTTGCTCGGCTCCTGCTCAGCTGCCCTCTGTTGAAGGCATTCCTGCAACTGCACCAACTCGCTCAACAAAGAGCCAAGTGTCTGCTGCTCAAAGCCGGACACGTCTTCTCTTTTCGCAACTTTACTTTCTTTTGAAAACAAGTGGGTTACAATACAGACGTAAGCGCAAACTGAAGAAGCTTAAAACTTTTAATGTTCAAAATAACAATATCAAAGGACATGTCTCCATGGATCCCCCCTGAGATCCATTTTCCTGAGGGCATACTGAGTAAATCCAATAACCATATCAGTGAAATCATACGAAGAGGTGGACACCCAGTGTGCAAAAGACAACAAACTCTGCAAATACAAAAGTAAAGAGAAAAAAAAATCAATATTAAGAAATAAATAAGTTATAAATATCATGAACACGAGACGAAGAGTCTTTAAAAATGCGTCCATAAGCTGTGGGAACAGTTCAGCAATGGGGCAAGTGAAGTTATCCCATCTGGTTCAGGAGCATGATGTGTTGAAGGGTAATAACTGTTCCTGAGGCTCCTGTACTTTCCTCCTCATGACAGTAGCGAGAAGTGAGTATGACCTGGGTGGTGAGTGTGTGTCGCTAATGATGGATGCAGCTTTCCATTGGTGGGGAGGGCTTTACCCATGATGGACTGGGCTGCATCACGACTTATTGTAGGATTTTAGACCATAAGACACAGGAGCAGAATTAGGCCATCTGGACTGCTCCATCATTCAGTCATGGCTGATCCTCTTTTTTTTTCTCCTCCTCAACCCCAGTTCCCGGTCTTCTCCCCATAACCTTTGATGCCATGTCCAATCAAGAATGTGGATGTGTGGGTTAGTAAGTTTGCAGATGATACGAAGATTGGTGCTGTCTTGCATAGAAGACCGGCAAAGAATACAATAGGATATAGATCAGTTGCAGACAAATGGCAGATGAAGTTTAACCCGACCAAATGTGAGGTGTTGTACTTAGCAGGTCCAATGTAAAGAGTCAGTCAGGCCCTTAAAATGGCCAATGGAGAAACCAGGAAACCTAGCAATGCGGAGGAACCCATCACCACTGCCCGTCTTCCTTATATTTCCACGGATTCTGGAAGCATCATAAGGATCCTGAAGAAATACCGGATTAATATCATCCACAAACCCATAAGGAAGTTCAAATCACAGTGGGTCAAAGATGACCCTGGATTCAGGATGGCTGGTGTTTACAGAATTTCTGTTCGTATCCATTCGGGTTACCTGGAGAAATCGACGGTAGCAGGACACTGCATTCGCAATGGCCATAGGATTGACTTTGATAGCACAAAACTACCATGCCGCGCCAACAGCTTTTGGGACTGCCTGGTGAAGGAAACCATTGGGATAAAACTAGAGAAAAAGAATTTTAACAAAGATGAAGGTCTCGCTCTAAGTAAGAACTGGAATTCGGTTGTAATCAAGGTGGGACAGCAGAAACCTGATTGGTTAGTCCTTGACCAATCAGGAGACACAGATGATGGAGGTCTATGTACCACTGGACTAAACATGCCTAGGCATCATCCTTGATGAAGGTGGCAGAGTTTGTCATCGAAATGTCAGTTAAGATCGACATTTGGACCCGAGGGATTTTCCCCTTGATGGCATTTCTGGACGCAATGGTCGTGTGCTTAAATGGATAAATGGATAGAATATTGATGATTGAGATGAGAAGCACCTTCGTCATTCTGTGGACAGGCAGCTTTATAAGATGCCAAATTGTTAATTAGTGTCATTAATATATGTGCCCCTTGTAGAGGGAATGAACTGGTAGAGTGATCTGGATGGGATCAAACTTTCCTTCACACTCATGATTTTTGCCCTGCGGATGGTGGAAAAGCTTTGGGCTATCAGGAGGCACGTTACTCATCACAGGATACTCAAGCTCTACCTATTCCTCTACCAACAGTATTGTGACATCATCACCATTTTGTGCCATGTCATACGACATAAGCAATCGTGGTCTTTGACCAGGACCGTCCTTGGCAAATTTCTCTACAGAAGGGGTTTGCCTTTGCCTTCTTCTGGGCAGTGTCTTTACAAGGTGGGTGTCCATAGCCTTATCGATACTCTTCAGAGATTGTCTGCCTGGTTCCAGTGGTCACATAACCAGGACTTGTGATATCCAGCACCTGGTCCCATGGCTTCACGTGATCCTAATCAGTTGGGGAGGGGGTGGGAAAGCTAAGCAGGTGCTTAGGGTGCTTAGGTGACCAAGGGTGACCTGCAGGCTGGCGGAGGGAAGGGGCGCCTTACACCTCCTTTGGTAGAGATGCATTTCCTCTCCACCACCCAAGTATTATATGGCTGGTCTAATTCTGTAATGTGGCTGGTGACCACACAGAGTGTTGGTGATAGGGGAGTTATTAATGGCAATGTAATTTAACATCAGGCCCACTCTTTTAGGTGGTCCATCTGAGGCACAGTGGTTACTTACTAATTATGCCATACTTGAGCATTGCCCAGGTCTCACTGCATACAGGTGCAAACTTCTCCCTTTACTGAAAAGCTGCAAACACTTGTAAAATGTTCATGCCAATTTGCCAACATCCACACTTCTAACCCAATACTGGAAGGACTGTAATCAATGAATTAAAATGGTTGGACCTAGTAGAGTATTGACTGCCAATCACCATGATCATCTTCCAACAACTCCAGACTTTGGCAGTAAGATGGGCACTCAGAGGCAGCAGCATCTATGGGGTCAACCACAGCTGCTATTGTCTTTTTGTTTAAACGTATTTTTTACTATCACAAGACCCAGCTGGACATTAAGGTCTTAAAATACTGCAGGTCTATTCCATTAGCGAGTTGCTCGTTGGCGGTGAAACTGAAGGGGCTGGACTTGGTCTGGATCATGATGCTACATGTGACAGAGAGGCACTGGTGTGCATCGGGAGATATGCAGCCTAACAGCGAGTGATTGACTTAGTCACTTTTCTTGTGATCGCAAGACCCTGCTGGACATAGATGGTGTTGAATGCTGCAAGTCCAGCTCATTGGCGAATTGCATCGGAGCTGCGTGGCCTCGGTCATAGCGAGGATCAGGCCTCAAGCCGTGGTCTCGCCTGTTTGTAGCCACCCAGGGGGAGGTGTTGGAACTGGTAACACTCCACCAGGTGCTGGAGGCAGTTTGGCCTGGCGCCCGTGCTGTTCCCCAGTGATCTCTTGGCAGAAAAGAAAATGCATTGTGTTTCACTGCACACAGCTACAACACTCATGCCTATATTTTTTTATGCAATGATTATTTACTGCTATCTTATATTTTCTACAGTCGCTGTGTACGACTGTGTTTTGTACCTTGGGCCTGGAGTAACGCTGTTATGTTTGTCTATATTCATATATGGTTGAATGAAAATTAAACTTGAACTCAAACTCCAGACTTTGAAAGGCATCCCTTTACATACCGAGGACCCTCAATGCCACAGAAAGTAAAATGCAACCAACACAGCTTTAGATTGTTTTTTAAATCTCTGTGCAAAGAAAGATAAAGACAAGGTCAGAAGCCAAGTGACCCTAGCAAAACCCAAACTGAGCAATCGTCAGGTTACTTGTGAGTAAGTAACACTCTCATTCAGAGTTCCCATTATTTTTTAAATGATTGAGAGTAGATTCACTGGGCTGCATTTAACATAAATAAAAGCAAACATAAGCACTTTAATCCTTGTGCCTGTTCAATCATTTTAAAAGGTTGTGAGAGATATTTTTTAAAAAAAACATTACCACCTCTTTCCTGAACTTGTGTAGGGATTGAGAGAGTTGAAAGCTTCAGGTTCCTAGAAGAAAGCGTCACTAATACAGTGTCCTGGTCCAAACCATATAATGCCACGGCCAAGAATGCTTGCCAGTGCCTCTATTTCGTCAAAGTTTTTCACAGTACTTTAGATTTACAATGGATTTTTAACCTTTCTTAATTATGCTCAGTTGCTGTGCCTCCGCAGGCCTCTTGGTAGAGAATTCCAGAAATTCTGGGTGAAGGCATTTCTTCTTAGGAAAGGCTTGTGTCATAGTTTGACTCTTCTCCAATACATCTTCAAAGATGACCATTCCTGGATCTACTAATAGGTTTGCTTAATGTCTGATGTGTTGAAATGAGGGTGGCACAGTGTTTAGTGTAATGCTTTTACAATGCCAGTGACCCAGGTTGAGCTGTGAAAGCCTTTGAAAGTAAGTGTGTAGGTGGCAGAGCCAGTCCAGAGTAGAGCTGATTGATGGTATCCATGTGAGTCCAGGAGCCTGATGCTTGCAAGATAACAGCTGTTCCTGAACCTGCTGGTGTGGCTTCCAATACCTCTTTTCCGATGGTAACATCGAGAAGTTGGCATGGCATGGATGGTGGGATCTTTGATGATGGATGCTGCCTTCTTGTTGCATTGCTCCTTGGTGTGAAGGAAGAGCTGGATTCATTTTCGTATTGGTAGGAGTTAACACTGTACAGTCAATGCTATCACGGACAGATGCATCCATCACAGGTACTGCACCCACCCCCTCTCCATAACATGATAGTACAGCTAAAATGGCTTACCAGGAACTTTCGGAGATCGGAGTAACTGACAGACGGCTTTACACGTCTTCAGATTGACAATCCAAGGCTTTACATTATCAGTTTGGAAATACAACCACTCTGCCATGTTAACGGCTTAATGCCTCATTTACAACCACAGCATTAAATGAAGTGTGGCGAGCAGAAAATGTTTAGGATAGCAAATTCTAATCTGAAGAGATGTCAGGTTCCTATTTACTCAAAAATAATGGAAGGGTGTGGCAACTCCAGATTTTATTTTTATTCTGTCATTGAAGTTGCAGAGTATTCAAGAGATTTTTACAGTTGCAGTATAAATGAAGTGACCTAAGAAATTACAACAGCAACAACAGTTTAAAGTTGCATTATTCTTTGTAAAGTACTTCAGACATCCCAAGTTTGCAAAAGATGTAATTTGACTAACTTCCTGTTTTTAACGTCATTGAATCCTAGCCAGCTTGCACGTACATACACTCAGTCCAGGAACCTCTCAAAATGTCCGATGACCTCCATTTCTCAGAGGGGATAGAACATTTGATTGGGAGACTGAAATCAAGCTTGAAAAGCCTTTGCAATGTACAGACAGACAGAAAGACATACTTTATTGATCCCGAGGGGAATTGGGTTTCATTACAGTCACACCAACCAAGAATAGTGTAGAAATACAGGAATATAAAACCATAAATAATTAAATAATAATAGGTAAATTATGCCAAGTGAAAATAAGTTCAGGACCAGCCTATTGGCTCAGGGTGTCTCACACTCTGAGGGAGGAGTTGTAAAGTTTGATGGCCACAGGCAGGAATGACTTCCTATGACACTCAGTGTTGCATCTCGGTGGAATGAGTCCCTGGCTGAATGTACTCCTGTGCCTAACCAGTACATTATGGAGTGGATGGGAGACATTGTCCAAGATGGCATGCAACTTGGACAGCATCCTCTTTTCAGACACCACCGTCAGAGAGTCCAGTTCCACCCCCACAACATCACTGGCCTTACGAATGAGTTTGTTGATTCTGCTGGTGTCTGCTACCCTCAGCCTGCTGCCCCAGCACACAACAGCAAACATGATAGCACTGGCCACCACAGACTTGTACAAGCTCTGAAAGCCTGAGAATGCTTCACATCAGGAGGGTTATTTAAATTGTATTCAAAATCCTCATTACTCACAGCATCAAAATGGAAATATGGTCAGCTAAAGTTTCCCTGCCTGGCAGTACCTTCCATCTTGATGCATCTATACCAGGAGTTCCTAACCTTTTTCATGCCATGGACCTTAACCGTTTACTGAAAAGTCCATGGCTCAAGCCCATGATCTACACAATCAAGGCATTACATCATACCATGGTCTCTTCCTGTCCCTCTTCCTTCATTTGAGCTTTTCACTCTGTCACATTCAAATTTCTCACTTTAATAATTTTCTCATAGCATCCTGTGCAGTTCCAGCTTAATAACTGTCTGTTTACCCTACCTTGATCCTTCCCTCCAAATAAACTCCCCAACAAATTTTCAAAGTCACTCATGTCATGTGATTATTACTCCTATTACTGTATCTCTGATTATCTCCTTGAATAGTTCACAATTCTTTTCTGGATGCAATCCAACGTTCCCTCTAATTTTGTTTTAAACAGTTGCATGGACCAATCATTGCTCTAGGCAGGGAATTTTGACACTGCCTGAAAGCTGCATAGAACTTTAATAGAATGTATAAAAGAAGGTCCCAGCTGTGCGGCAGCAAGGGCTACGTGCATGGGAGCATTGCAGTTGCTGTGCAGCCGCGCACACGTGCAACTTAAAGGGGACAGTGTTTCATTCGTACCTCTGAGTCTTCCTGGAAGCATTGCCCAATTCAGATAGTTGCACTTCAAAGACAGTTCTCAAACTATAGACTGTATTTGCAACATTTTTCATTTAGCCAAGCGCTCAATTCAGCATTTCTGATAACTAGACACTAGTAAATTCATTCCGCATCCTAACTGTCATTTGTAATTATGACATAAATTTTAGGCCCTTCATCACGTAATGTTGCAGATTAATCAATTAAAGATGGCAATGGTCAAACCTAGATCATTCCAACGAAACCACCATGCCTACAACATGCACCTTAAGTTCTCTTCCATCAAAATTTATAACAGTTGCAAAGAAATCAGGTGATGTTATGAGTACCATGTATATCCAGCCTCATTTTTTCTCCATACTCGGCTGATATTCTTCTAATGCAGATTGTCCCTTGTCTTATTAATGAATTTGTATCTTTTTCCAATTTTCTTCTCCCCTCTATGATTATCTTCCACTCTTCATCCTTATGCTGAGTTAACTGTTGACCAACTGACCTGCTTTCCAGATTCCCGTGTGAGTCAATGTTGTGTGGTGTTCTAAAAATCACCCTTTATCAAAAAAAAATATATTCCTTCATCCCTTTTAATGATTCTCCAAACAATTAAACAATCACATTCAAAAGATAATTGATAGGTCAGCTTTTTGAACTACACTCCTAAACTGTGGAATTCAAGTAAGGGATTCCTATAAGGGATGTAGATGCAGTTGACAATTTTAAATGCCAACTCAAAACCCATTTATTTAACCTTGTTTCTACCCAATATCTTTTGTCTTTAATGTTCCCCAGTCATCCTGCATCCCATGCCACTGGACCTTGACCCTGATCGGTCAAGGACATGTGGTGGCTTCCTATGCATCAGCCTCCCAAGCTAAACAAAGTCACATATATGCATTCTCTATTAAGGAAATAATACCTTGGGGAAACATCATACTCGACTGAAGTGATCAAACTGCTAATGGGATTAGGCAAATTCAATGCCACCAAGCTTTGGGTGAAGTTTTGAACTACATTGATAGCTGAAAATAAGGTGAAGGATAAGCAAGTCTGAACCATCTTTGTCTTTTATAGGCTGGTGAACCTATTGTCAATCATGGGTAAAATATTGGAATATATTCTAAGGAACAGGTTATACAAGTATTTGGATAGTCAGGGCCTGACTAGGGATAGTCAACATGGCCTTGTGTGTGGCAGGTCCTGTCTAACTAATCTTACGTGTTTTTCAAGGAGGCTACCTTTAAAAGTTGGATGAAGAGGAGGCAATGAACATCGTCCATATTGATTTTAGCAAGGCCATTGACATAGTCCCACATGAGAGACTGGTCCAGAAGGTAAAGTCAATCAGCATTTAGGAGGAAGTAGTCAATTGGATTCAACATTGCCTTAGCAGGAGAAGCTAGAGAGTGGCAGTAGATGGATCCTTTCTTGACTGGAGGCCTTTGACTAGTAGTATGCCGCAGGGATTGGTGCTGGATCTGTTGTTGTTTGTCATCTATATCAATGATAATGTGCTAAACCGATTCAGCAAATTTGCAGATGACACCAAGACCGGGGGCATAGCAGACAGCGAGGAAGGCCATCAGAACTTGCAGACTGTTCTGGACCAGCTGGGAAAAGTATCAGATGTACTGTAATTTGATGCAGACACATGTGAAATGTTGCACTTTGGGAGGGCAAACCAGGGTAAGGCTTGCACAGTGAATGGTAAAACAAAGGGTTCTGGGAATGCAGATCAATAATTCCTTTAAAGTGGAATCACAGATAGGATTGTAAAGAGAGCTTTGGCACATTGGCCTTTATAAATCAGGACACTGACTACATTAGTTGAGATACTATGTTGAAGTTGTATAAGATATTGGTGAGACTGAATTTGGAACACTGTATGCTGTTCTGGTCACCTACATACAGGAAGGATATCAATAAACTTGAAAGAGTTCGGAGAAAATTTACAAGGATGTTGCTGGAATTTGAGAATCTGAGTTATAGGAATAGGTTAAATGGGTTAGGACTTTATTCCCTGGAGCACAGGATAGTGAGGGGAGAACTTAAGGAGCTATACAAAATTATGAGGGATATTGATTGGGTGAATGCATGCAGACTTTTCACCCTATCAGGTTATGTGAGTCTAGAATTAGAGACCACAGGCTTATAGGGTGAGGTGAAACATTTAAGAGGAATCTGAGGGAGAACTCCTTCACCCAGGAGGTGGTGCAATTGTAGATGAAGCTGCCAGCAGATCTGGTAGATGCAAATTCCATTGCAGCATTAAGTAAAGTTTGGAGAGGGAGGTGGGTGAGAGAAGTATGGTCTGTGTGGAGCTGAATGGGGCTAGGCATAAAACCAGGCTGGTATAGACTAGACGGGCCAAAGAACCTGTTTCTGTGCTGTCATGCTCTATGACCATCAGTGTCTTCCTTGCTTCAGCAACCAAAGCCTTAACCTTAAGTTTTCTACCTCATCTCTAAATACACTTCCTTGCTTTAGACACTCCTTTAAGCCTGCCACTTTGAACAAATGGTTCTAATTTATCCTGGGTGTTAAAATTATGTTTGTCAATACTGAAAACAACTTATAAGATATAGAACCTATTCAATCGTACTGACTAAGTAATCTGTCTGAGTTAATACCACTTTCTGTGTGTTTGGACCATATCCTTCTAAACGTTTTTTTATTCAAGGTCCTGTCCACCTCTATTTCCTTCAGCAGCTTATTCAATATTTAAATACAACACAAGAAGTAAACTGTTCATTAACTACTCAAAAAGTACATTTATTATCAAAGTATGTATACATTATACAACCTTGAGATTCATCTCCTTCCAGGCAGGCACAAAACAAAGAAATCCAAACAATGCAAAACAAAGACCATCAAACACCCAATGTGCAGAGTTAAGAAAAAAAACATATAGTCAACAGTTAAATCATTCCCCCAACTGATCACACAATAGAATTACTGTATCCATCAAAGGATTTTCATTCTCAAAGCTTCAACATTTAAACTACTTTCATTGTCAAGTTTTGTCCTTTGAGGCCCAAGGAAAGCTTTTACCAGTATTGACATCCATGTAATGAAATTCCAATCTACTGGAATTTTAATCTTATGGAAATCCGTGTCCTATAAAATCCACACTTTATTTCAAGATTGGAGCAGCACATCTGACCACCATCCACATCTAAACAACCAAAAGATACTTTATTTCAGAATGAACTTAAGTAGAAGGCCAAAACTTCTCCATTTCACAGAAAGGCTTTCTCTTCCACCTCACTTCCTCTTTCTAGCCTTATGAGCTGCAGGATGGGAAATACTAACCACTGCTCTATGAAATCTCTTTTCCCGTTGAATAACAAAAGCCTGTTCACCATGCTCCAATTATAGTTCATAGGATATTCTCTGTTTTAGAAAGTTCTGACTGGTATACTCATTTAGTAATATGACTCTCATTAGGTCATGAATACAAAACTGCACAGTCATAGTTTGGACTACTTCAAGTTACCAATTTATAAAAGGTCAATAGCATTTGCAACAATACAGGCTTGAAGCTGTGCATATGGCTTTTTAAAAAATGTTTTTGTTGTTTTTAATTTAAATACTTAGCTACCAGTCCAAATAGAACAGAATCACATCTGTAGAAGAGTAAAGTACTTCAGAATTCAGCTAACACGGAATCAAACCACTTAAGCATGTGCAATTCTTCAATAAAAATAGAATTAAATGTCAATTGGAAGCAAAACTGATCGATTCCTAGAGTTTTCCTACTCATTCTGAAAGGCTTCAATAGAGTGTACGTGGATGGGATGTTTCCCATGATGGGAGAGTCTAACACCAGAGGACACAGCCTCAGAATGGAGGTGAGGAGGTATTTCTTTAGCCAGAGAGTGGGGAATCCACGGAATTCGATGCCACAGGCGGCTCTGGAAGCCAAATCATTGGGTATATTTAAGGCAGAGGTTGATAGATTCTTGATTAGTCAGGGCATGAAGGGATACAGGGCAAAGGCAGGAGATTGGGGCTGAGAGGGGAAAATGCACCAGGCATCAGGAAATGGCAGGCAGACTCAATGAGCCAAATGCCTAATTCTGCTCCTATATCTTATGGTCATTCTCATGAAATCAGTTGTATGGATGTGATATACATCCTAGGGCTGCGGGAGGCAAAGGGAGAGATTGCTTTGGCTCGTGCTGAAATTATTCAGCATTTCCTTGACACAAGGCGACTGGAGGACAGCAAACATTTTCCTTCTTCACGGCAGGCAGCAGGGAAAACCTAGGCAACTATAGACGTGTGAGCCCAACAGCAACAGGGAAGATACCGGAAAAATAATGGGGGAGGATCTATAATCATTTGTAAAGATAGGGACTAATTAGAGATAGCCAACAGGGTTTTGCCAAGGGCAGTTCTGTCTGATCGATTAGATTGCATTCGTTGAAGAGGTAATAGTGTATTGATGTGGGCAGGGCAGTAAATCATTAACTGTCGGCTAACTATTACTTGGATTGCACTACCTGTATGTATACCGTAGATTCCGGATTATAAGCCGCTACTTTTTCCCCACATTTTGAACAGCTTTGAACTCTGCGGCCTTTAATCCAGAGCGGCTAATACATGGTTTTTTTTCATGCCGCCTCGTAAACATTTTGCCTCGTAACAGTAGACCAATAAAATTGATGAGTAGTTCACAGAGGTCCAATGAAATTGTACGATAAATCAAGCGCACTTTCACAATTAAATTATTGTAAATCAGTCATTTGTACTCACCCTCATCAACATGGAAAATACTCGAAGAAAAGCAAGACCTGAGCGCGTCAGACCCGAGCGCATCAGACCCGATTAGACCCGATCGCGTTACGCAAGCGCGTCAGACCCGATTAGACCCGATCGCGTTACGCAAGCGCGTCAGACCTGAGCGCATCAGACCCGATTAGACCCGATCGCGTTACGCAAGCGCGTCAGACCCGATTAGACCCGATCGCGTTACGCAAGCGCGTCAGACCCGAGCGAAAACGCTGCTTTTAAGTTGAAGGGTATATATATTTTTACCAGTCGCTAGGAGATATTGGAATGTTGTTCGTGCTGTTCAGTAAAAAAGTATATGCAACGTAATTTGTGTTACCGATACGTATGTATATTTAAAAGTAGCGGTGCGGCCTAAAATCCGGTGCGGCCTTTACAATTAAAAAATTGATTTTATTTCTAAAATTAGAGCCAGCGGCTTTTAATCAGGTGCGCTCTGTAGTCCGGAATCTACGGTAATCTATATTTTCATTTATATTTATCATTATTATTGTTATGAGCAGAGAGACAACATCTGCCGTAAGTAAATTCCTTGTATGTGCACAGGTACTTGGCGATTAAAGTCTGATTCTGATTCTGAGTGATGCTATTACATCTTGGGGCATTCCAGACTTTGGAGTTGAAATCTGCTGCCATTCTTTGGCAAAACCTTTTATTATGTTTTATAACTCTAAAACATTAGACTAATTCAAAGGAAGACATGGGAATCCAGGAGTGCGGATCTAACTTCATGTTTACTTTAAGTGAGGTGCTCATATATCACATGGTAGCATGACAAACATATGTAATTCATGTATTTTTACATATAACCTGCAATTAATTATTTAAATGGACAAGAATGCTTCAAACAACATATATACAAGACTACTGAAATATTAAATACACACATCTTTGATAAGGTGTCACAAGGAAGGCTAGCTCAGCGGGTTAGAGCCCATGGGATCCAGGGCAAGTTGGCAAACTCGAGCCACAATTGGCCTGGCGGTAAGGAGACAGAGGGTGATGGTAGAGATCCATTTTTGTCATTAGCATACAGTTCGCAGTTCATGATACGTGAGCAAGAGATGAGGAGACACAATCAGCAAATTAATAGATGACTTAAACATTGGTGTAGTTTATGGTAATGTGGGAGTCTTAAGCTACCGATAATTATTGCAGTTTTAGTGAGATGGGCTGAAAGATGGCAGATGGCATTTAATTCAGACAAATGCAAGGTCGTGCATTGTGGGAGTTTTAATGAGGCTTCAATAAGCACAATGGATTGCAAAGACTTGGAGAATACTGTGGCAACTCGGAGTACAGGCCCATAGAACTTTGAAGGTGGCAACACAAATAGATAGCATGGTTAGGAAGGCACAAGGGAAATTGGTGTTCAGTAGTTGGGGCACTAAATAGAGAAGTAGACTGGTTATGTTCTAACACAATAAACCTTGGCCAGACCTCAGCTGGAGTTCTGTGTGTTCAGCAAAGAGTGGGAAACACCACATAGTAGGAACTCAGCTGGTCTGGCAGCGGCAATGGGGGAATATGTACAGCTAATGTTTCGGGCAGAGACCCTTCATCAGGAAGGATGGGATGGTGCAGTGCAGATTCACCAGGATGTTTCCCAAGACGGAGCAGTTGCATTATGGGGAGAGACAGGCGGAGCCAGGTCTTCCCGTCCTGAAGCACAGGAGGGAGATCATTTAGGTATAAAGTTGTGCTTGGGCAGGGATAGGCCCTGTAGGAAAACTTTTCTGCATACCAGATGTAGAAAACAACTAAAGATCACAAGTTTAGGGTAAGGGGAAGAGATTTAGAGGGGATGTGAGGGCGATTTACTTCACTCTGAGAGTGGCAAGTACCTGAAATGCACTGCTCGAGGGAGTAGTTAAAGCTGGGTCACTGACAGCATTCAAGTAGTGTCCAGATGACTTTGGTTCTGTGGATAATGTGCTGAGCAATAGGGTTAATACCAAAAGGTGCCCACTGATTGGCATGGATGGTTCATTTCCACACCATATGGTTCTATAATCAGACTCGTGCTGGTCTGTCAGTCATCTGGTTAATAATTAACAATGGAGTTCTTACCCAAGTTGCTTCAACAGCACCTCCTGAGTCCCCTATACCACCACTGGGCATGACAAAAGCAGAAGACACATGGGAACATCATCAGGGCATTCATACACCATTCTGACCTGGAAATACCTTGCCATTCATCATCGTGTCTAGTGTCTGGAACTCCTTCTCCAACAACATTGTGGGTGAAATCGTACCATCACCTTAAGGCCAATCACGGAGAAAGATTAAATACTGCATTTGCCAGCAATATCCGATTGCTGAAAAATGCTTGAATAAAGTGAAGATGAGATTCTATTAGCTATCAATAGACAAGGACATATTTCCATGATGTCTCACTCCACACAGCTTCCTTGGATTATGACTGATCTTTCTTTTAACTTGCAAAGAGGACTTGATATAGGTCTCTTGTTCAAGAAACAGAATGGCTTTTTTTTCCTCCTCTAATCTAAAACTTTTGTTGCTTTTCACACCATTCTCTGCTTCCTTTATTAATTCCCCGATTTATTTATTTAATTACTGAGATCCAGCACAGAATAGGTTCTTCTGCCCCTTTGAGCCATGCCACCAGCAATCCCCAATTTAATCCTAGCCTAATCACAGGACAATTTACAGTGACCAATTAACCTAGTAACCTGTATATCTTTGGACCGTGGGAGGAAACTGGAGCACCCAGAGGAAACCCATATGGTCATGGGGAGAATGTACAAACTCCTTACAGACAGTTGAGTCACTGGTACTATAAAGCATTGGGCTAACCATTACACTACCACTTGTAAATGTTCACAACATTCAAGGATTTGTCAGGGGACTTAAATGGATTTGCCACAGTCATCACCAACTTCATTCGCATGGACAAGTGTGTACCGTCATAAGCATTTAGAGTCTTCCCCAAGCAGAAGCCTTGGATGAATCAGGAAATTTGAAATCTGCTGAGGGCTACTTAGGGCTGGGGACACCGAGTTAAAGTTGAGTTCATTGTCACAAATACGTCTATGCACAGGTGGAACAAAAAAGTTACCCGTAGCATCATCTCCGGGTCCTGACCGGATATTCCCCAGGACCTTGAGGGAAGTTTGTGTAGAGATAGCAGGAGCTCTGACGGAGATCTTTCAGATGTCATTAGAAACGGGGATTGTGCCGGAGGATTGGCGTATTGCTCATGTGGTTCCATTGTTTAAAAAGGGTTCTAGAAGTAAGCCTGGCAATTATAGACCTGTCAGTTTGACATCAGTGGTGGGTAAATTAATGGAAAGTATTCTTAGAGATAGTATTTATAATTATCTGGATAGACAGGATCTGATTAGGAGTAGCCAGCATGGATTTGTGCGTGGAAGGTCATGTTTGACAAACCTTATTGAATTTTTTGAAGTAGTTACGAGGAATGTTGACGAGGGTAAGGCAGTGGATGTAGTCTATATGGACTTCAGCAAGGCCTTTGACAAAGTTCCACATGGAAGGTTAGTTAAGAAGGTTCAGTCGTTAGGTATTAATGCTGGAGTAATAAAATGGATTCAACAGTGGCTAGATGGGAGATGCCAGAGAGTAGTGGTGGATAATTGTTTATCGGGATGGAGGCCGGTGACTAGCGGGATGCCTCAGGGATCTGTTTTGGGCCCAATGTTGTTTGTAATATACATAAATGATCTGGATGGTGGGGTGGTAAATTGGATTAGTAAGTATGCTGATGATACTAAGGTAGGAGGTGTTGTGGATAATGAGGTGGGTTTTCAAAGCTTGCAGGGAGATTTATGCCGGTTAGAAGAATGGGCTGAACGTTGGCAGATGGAGTTTAATGCTGAGAAGTGTGAGGTTCTACATTTTGGCAGGAATAATCCAAATAGAACATACAGGGTAAATGGTAGGGCATTGAGGAATGCAGTGGAACAGAGAGATCTAGGAATAACAGTGCATAGTTCCCTGAAGGTGGAGTCTCATGTAGATAGGGTGGTGAAGAAGGCTTTTGGAACGCTGGCCTTTATAAATCAGAGCATTGAGTACAGAAGTTGGGATGTAATGTTAAAATTGTACAAGGCATTGGTAAGGCCAAATTTGGAATATTGTGTACAGTTCTGGTCACCGAATTATAGGAAAGATATCAATAAATTAGAGAGAGTGCAGAGACGATTTACTAGGATGTTACCTGGGTTTCAGCACTTAAGTTACAGAGAAAGGTTGAACAAGTTAGGTCTCTATTCATTGGAGCGTAGAAGGTTGAGGGGGGATTTGATCGAGGTATTTAAAATGTTGAGAGGGATAGATAGAGTTGACGTGAATAGACTGTTTCCATTGAGAGTAGGGGAGATTCAAACGAGAGGACATGATTTGAGAGTTAGGGGGCAAAAGTTTAAGGGAAACACGAGGGGGTATTTCTTTACTCAGAGAGTGATAGCTGTGTGGAATGAGCTTCCTGTAGAAGTAGTAGAGGCCAGTTCAGTTGTGTCATTTAAGGTAAAATTGGATAGGTATATGGACAGGAAAGGAGTGGAGGGTTATGGGCTGAGTGCGGGTAGGTGGGACTAGGTGAGATTAAGAGTTCGGCACGGACTAGGAGGGCCGGAATGGCCTGTTTCCGTGCTGTGATTGTTATATGGTTATATCATCTGAGCAACATTCACAAGATAAACATAAATTAATTCAAAGATTCAAAGTACATTTATTATCGAAGTATGTATGTCGTATACAACCCTGAGATTCATCTTCCCCACAGACAGGCACAAAACAAAGAACCATGGAACCAAACTGTCCAAAGAGAAACATCAAACCCACTTCCCTCCTCCCAAGTGCAAAATCAAAATTGTGCAAATGGTAACAAGAACAAGGAAAACCCAGAATGTAAAACAGAAAAATCACAAAATATATTTCAATACAGTTCAGCTCAGTGTTAGTTATCTGAAGGCCGTCTTGAGGATGTTTCCTTTGGTGGCATTATTCGCTGGTGCCACCTTCCATTATATGTTTTTTGAATTACGATTGAACAAAAAAAAAGTCCATTTTAGTGCAAAGTTGTCGAGTGGTTCATGGTGCTGTTAAACTGTGGTGATTGGGGTTTTATCGGTTGGTTCAAGAACCAAATGGTAGAAGGGAAGTAACTGTTTTTGAACTTGGGTGTCAGGCTTCTGTACCTCCTGCATGATGGTAGCTTCTAAAAGATGGCATGGCCCAGATGGTGGGAATCTCTGATGAGGGACGTTATCTCCTTGAGGCAGCACCTCCAGCAAATACTACCAATAGATGGGGGAAGGGTGAGATACAACTCCTGCAGCTTCTTACAGTCATGCACATTCAAACTGCCATATCAGACCATAATGCAACCAATCAGGTTATCTCCTGTAGAAGTTTGTTAGCACATTAAATCATTAATATTTAGAGATAATAAACAAGATTTATGACCGTATACCTAAATATAATAAAGTCAAAAGCCTTGGTAGGGTACTTAGATAAATATACACATTATAAAATAATTGGATGGTAATAAACCGTGATTACTGGGCATTATATTCAATGTGTGTTACTAATGATGATGAGGCCTCCGTCAGTCAGAGTTGACCATGGATGTTGCATCATAGCTGTCTGGATATGCAAGTCAGGGCAGTACAATATGGAGAACAAGCTGCTGCCCCTGTAGCAAGCAACCCCTCTCTAAGCATCTGATGAACCCAAAGGAACAACAGAAACCGATACAGTTTGGCATCAGCGGCATCACAAGTGAACTCAAGGTAGGACCGCCTTAGGGACTCCAGCTCTGGATTTTTCCATCAGGGATTACTCCCAAAACCTTCCCCATGAGTGGGTGTAGCCGCAAGGCAGCAGAGGCTTGAGATCGGAGTTTCCCTTCTCCTAGATGAGCTGCCAGCCACGGCTGACGAGCCCCATCTGCCCGAAGTGACTGGTTTTAAGGCACCAGTAGCCCGCCTTTGCCCCTTGTCTGTAGAAACAGTTCTGCCAGGCTTGGTAGCCAAGCCACACATGAAGGCCAGGAGCTGGACTTGGTTGTCAGAGGCTATTTGAGTCACACGCCATTGGGACCATTTAATAGGTAGTGGAAGCTTGTCCCCCATTCCCACTCCCAGCTATAATAATCTTAAGAAGCATTATTATTAACACCTATAAAATTACTTCATTATTTCTTAAACATAAATTTTGGCAGAAAATGTTTGCCAAGAAATGACATATGTTACCCCGATGGGTTACTTTGAAGAGCTTTACAAGCAAATAATATAACAGTAGTCTCTGGCCAGGTGGAATGAACATCAATTTCTCTAACCTAGTAAATGTGTCCCCTCTCTTTTTTCATTCCCCTATCTGGATCTCCTTCAACCCTTCTCTTCTCCTCACCCACCCATCACTTCCCTGGTTCCCCTCCTCCTTCCCTTTCTTTAATGGTTCACTGTCCTCTCCCGTTAGATTCCTTCTTATTCAGCTCATTAACACTTCCATCTATCACCTCGCAGCTTCTTATGGCATCTGCCCTCACCACCTTCCCTCATGCCCGGTTTCACCTGTCACTTTCTGGCATCTCTGGTCCTGGCGAAGGGCCTCAGTCCGAAACATTGACTGTTTATTCTCCTCCATAGATGCTGCCTGACTTGCTGAATTCCTCCTGCATTTTGTACATGTTGTTAACGCTGAACATTGTTATTTTGAATATTGGTAGAGATTTCCTTAATCCCCATCAGGAGACCAAATATCCAATTTTACCTACAAAAGAATGAGACGAGAAATTGTCAAACTTATGAATTTTCATAATTCGGTATTAAATGCAAGAAAATAAAACTTTGCAGAAAGAAAGCAACAGCACATTTTTTTGAACTTTGCATCTGTACGAATTTGGACCAAAGTTCTGATGCAATTCATTTCTCAATTAATCTAATATATATATTCTTGCCAGGGGAAGGAGGACTTTTCTGATTGAACTTCAAATACAGTATTGATATAAACATTCTTTTTCTGTGCAACTTTTGAAGCACTGTGGATATGCTAACAGTGGTTACATTCCATTGCAAGCAATTTCATCCAAACTATTAACAATAATATATAATTTAATCACCATTCAGTTCAGTACCAATCACACTCAATGGTAATTCCTTACCCACGTCATTATTAACTGCTTTGTCTCATTCCTGCCTTGCCAAGGGCACAGTAGGATCAAAAACAACTATATATATTTCGCCAATCACCTTTCCAGATCTTAGCTTCATCCCACCCCCTCCGGTCTTCTATCATTTTGCATTTCCCCCCTCCCCCCACTACTTTCAAATCTCTTACTATCTTTCCTTTCAGTTAGTCCTGACGAAGGGTCTCGGCCCAAAATGTCGACATCGCTTCTCCCTATAGATGCTGTCTGGCCTGCTGTGTTCCACCAGCATTTTGTGTGTGTGTGTGTTGTATATATATTTAAAACTGCATGTGGTTCATATTAAATATATTGTAACCCCTTTTCACTTTCCCTTAGATATCTCCTTAAACAATGATAAAATAAAAGATATAACCAAAGGGAAAGAATGCTTTTCATAGTTAAAGGAAAGTTTTGTAACATTTACATTCACTTAAACAGAAAAATGTTTGTAGGAGTTCCAAAAGATAGTGTCAACGATAGACTGCTGCAACCATTTGTGCACTCAGGGACTTGGACTATATTTAGTGTGTAAGTATATTTTATCTTATATGTGCCATCTGTGCTTTGTGCTATGTGTGGCCATTGGTTCTGTGTTTTGCACCTTGCCCCCCGCCCCCATTAACTCTGTTTCATTCGGCTGTAATTCATGTGTGGTTGCATGACAAATAAACTTGAGCCTGAAAACATTTGTGCTGGTTACTTAAAGAAGGTAGATAGCTGGTGACTAAGTACATGGCATCGGGTTATTGCTTGCAAATATTGCCTATTGGTAGTCATCATCTCCACATGTTCAGTTCCACGTGAAACCTTGCCATTAAATTGTGAGAACTATGGCTGTCTGAACTAATTTCAGTTATGTGTTTTTTTTTGCTCTGCTCACTGTAAGCTCTTAAGGGAATTAAGATGAGTGTGGTGTGAGAGAGTGGGTGGAGAAGGGAGAGAGGAGAGGGAGGCAGGGATAGAGAGAGGGGCAGATAGGTGGATAGATGTACATACCCATGTGGGAAATAGTAATGTGAACCAATTTGGAGTATTTGTACATTTTCAAATGCCCATTTCTCATCAAACGTTGTCATTTTCATGTTTCATCTCTGGGAGGCACTGTCCGGTGGTTTGTTGTGATGTTTGAGAACTTCTCTTCGAGGATGAGTCACAAGCGGTACGCTTTCGCCTTCTGGGTGCAGGTTAGCTTGTCGACGCTTGTGGTGTCTGGAGATCCGGAGTTGCTGGGAGTTCCAAGCAGGTCGTGTTTGCCGGCAGACAGCAGCGGGGTTCCGTGCATCCGCCCGCCAGTGACTTGCTGACTCCTCGCGCGTGTTTGTGTACACGTCCTGTGAAAATAAACTGAAAAAAGTTACATTATCGCTGTAACTCAATGGCGTCAATACGCTTGTCGATTACCAGCGTTTTGGGGTGCTTCGTGATCTTTGTACCCCTTGGTGAGTTTTTTTTTAAAAAAAACATTGTAATTAATGTTTCACGTTGACCTAAAGAGTTTTCGAGACCCCTTTGTTATGTTTCAGTTCAGTATTTGAGATGAGTGCTCGATTGTTTTTCAACCGCATCACTTCTCCGTGGTTTAGTGAATCCAGGCTGCATTTTTAAAGAAAATGTAGATTATTCCAGAATTCAGCAACTCCCATTTCCACCTCCCTCCCCAAAAGGGTCAGGGTCGACCCTTCTCGTTGATCGTTGTGAGTGGTGGCTGGGCTTTCGGGGCGAGGAGGAGGACTTGCCCCTGAGTCTTCTGCGTGAGGGTTATTGAATTAATTGTGATGGCGCATGCAGTCGAATAGCTTATAATGTTGTGCTTCCTGCCCGGTGGCGGGAATGAGCACGTGAACGGGGATCTATTGACCATTAACTTCAGTCCTGACGGGAGGGAGTTACTTTGCTGGAAACATAAACAGCACTTTGTAGTGACTCCGTGTGATTGGTTGACCTGGGTAATGAGCGTGGTATACCTGTGTATGTGTGTGTGTGGAGTAACATTTTAAACAGCTGCATAAGTTCTTAAATGATAGGTGTGATTAACAAAGGTGAACTTTATTCTGGTACAAGCACTATTGACTCACCAGCGGAATCTATACGCAGGCCATTAGACACAGGGTCGTTTGGCCCGTTGAGTCTGCTCCACCATTCCAACATGGCCGATTGGTTATCCTTGATGCCCCTACTAATCCAGAACCTATCCAAATATACCCAAAGACCTGGCTCCACAGCTGTCTGTGGCAATGAATTCCACAGATTCACCACAGATTTAGCCTCTGGCTAAAGAAACTCTTTCTCATCTCTGTTCTAAAGAGACGTTCTTCTATTCTGTGGCTGCTCCCTCTGGTCTTTGGCTCCCCCATTATAGGAAACATCCTCTCCATGTCCACTCTATCTAAGTCTACAATAGGTTTCAATAAGATCCCCCATTCTTCTAAACGCCAATGAGCCATTAAGTGCTCCTCAGATGTTTAACCCTTTCATTCGCGGATCATTTTCATGAACCTCTTCTGGATCATCTCAAATGCCAGTGCATCCTTTCTCAGATAAGGCGTCTTTTCTTTATCCCAAATGTCTTTCCTTCTAAAACATTGAAATGTTTGATTATTCTGTGCTGTTGTAGTGGATGAGTATGTTCACCCATGAATCTTTGACCTTTCACCTTCTGTCTGTTAGGCCTTTGACCTGATAATTTTGTTTGTTTCTTTCTGCCCAGAATCACATTTCATTCTGTGCTGGTCAGTTTAAAAAAAAAAGGAATTGCAAGTATACCACTAATCTTGCAGGATAGGACTGATCCTCTGTGTTCAGCTTTCTGAAAGGGTATTGAGTTAGCATTTTGTATGATGCATGTCGCCTCAGGGACTTGTCTGTATTCAGAAAATTATACTTCTCTGGTTGCGAGTTTCTACATGTCATTGACTTTAGTATCTGCTCCTCAGTGGATGTGAGTGTGTGGCTTGAAGCTCATCAGAATCTGGCATATTGAATAGGAATTGCAGTGAGAAAAATCAGAAAAGCTTAATGTTATTGAGATCCTCTTTGATGTTACAAGCAGAGGAGATGAGGTGGAGCTGTAAATGGAACACATTTTATTGAGTACAGCAACTCAACTAGACAACAGCATACTAAGTTTGTATCACATAGCACTCAGTTCTTAAAAAGAATTTTTATTTAAACTACTACACTGCTTCCCTTTTTACATAGGGAAAACATGCAGACCATTGTGTTTTGTAACTCCAAAACATAAAAGCTAATTGAAAGGAAAACAAGGGAGCCAAGAGATGCGACTCTCACATGGTGGATTGGATAGTGGACTACTTGACAGATAGACCTCAGTATGTGCGGTTGGGAGACTGTAGGTCTGACACGGGTGGTCAGCAGCACAGGAGCGCCGCAGGGGACCGTGCTCTCTCCGGTCCTGTTCACCCTGTACACATCAGACTTCCAATATAACTCGGAGTCCTGCCATGTGCAGAAGTTCGCTGATGACACGGCTGTAGTGGGGTGTGTCAGGAATGGACAGGAGGAAGAGTATAGGAAACTGATACAGGACTTTGTGATATGGTGCAACTCAAACTACCTGCGTCTCAATATCACCAAGACCAAGGAGATGGTGGTGGACTTTAGGAGATCTAGGCCTCATATGGAGCTAGTGATCATTAATGGAGAATGTGTGGAGCAGGTTAAGACCTACAAGTATCTGGGAGTACAGTTAGACGAGAAGCTAGACTGGACTGCCAACACAGATGCCTTGTGCAGGAAGGCACAGAGTCGACTGTACTTCCTTAGAAGGTTGGCGTCATTCAATGTTTGTAGTGAGATGCTGAAGATGTTCTATAGGTCAGTTGTGGAGAGTGCCCTCTTCTTTGTGGTGGCGTGTTGGGGAGGCAGCATTAAGAAGAGGGACGCCTCACGTCTTAATAAGCTGGTAAGGAAGGCGGGCTCTGTCGTGGGCAAAGTACTGGAGAGTATAACATCGGTAGCAGAGCGAAGGGCGCTGAGTAGGCTACGGTCAATTATGGAAAACCCTGAACATCCTCTACATAGCACCATCCAGAGACAGAGAAGCAGTTTCAGCGACAGGTTGCTATCGATGCAATGCTCCTCAGACAGGATGAAGAGATCAATACTCCCCAATGCCATTCAGCTTTACAATTCAACCGCCAGGAGTAAGATATGTTAAAGTGCCGGGGTTAGGACTCAATGTATTTAAGTAAACTACTTAAGAACTTTTTAAAAGCTATTATTAATGCTTTTTGAGAGGGTGATTTTAGATGTATATCATTTTTACTGAGTTAAGTATTGTATGTAATTAGTTTTGCTACAATAAGTGTATGGGACATTGGAAAAAATGTTGAATTTCCCCATGGGGATGAATAAAGTATCTATCTATCTATCTAATTACTTTAAGCAAGGCGCGCATGTAACATGTGGTGATCTGATGACATATGCCGTTTACATACTTTTATATATAACCTGCAATGCATTATGTAAACTAAGAATGCGTAATCAAACCATATTTACAATATTCAAATATTACTGAAATATTAAATACACAATACTCCTCTCTGCTTAGCTATGAATTCAAATTCAATATAGAATGCATCTCAACTTGTATACATACTATATATACAGTATACTATATAATACAACTACTATATGGACATTCACAGCATGGTAAATTTTTAAATTGCCCCATTCAGATTTTCAAAGATTGAATTTCTGTGGAGTCTGTTTACTCTAGTCGGATGTCTTTCTTGACAAGGGAACCAGTCTGCTTGGCAGGTGAGACTTGTGGGTGTGAATCACTCTCAGCTTCCTCCATGGTGGTGTAGGAAGTGACGCTGTAACTGCAGGAAGTGGTTCTGACAGCTCTGGACACCTTTTTTTCCTCCTTTTCTCGTCTTCTCTCTTTGGATCGACTTCGATCCTTGCTTTTCTTCCAGTCCCAACTTCTTTCTCTCTCTTTATCCCACTCTCAATCCCTTTTTCTTTCTCATGTTCCTTCTATCTTTTATATCTTTGTCTTTTCTCATTCAGGTTCTTTCTCTTTGCCTGTTCTCTCCTTTTCAACTTCTCATCTTTCTTTTTCCTTTTTCTTTTGGTTTCTTGTGAGTATCTCTGAATTTGCTAACTTTTGAAGAAATTAGATCTCATTTATCTTCTACCATTTCCATGGCACTTATGTCATCTTCCTCTTTCTTTTCCATTTTCTGCTTTCTAGGATGTACATCTTGATCTTAGGAAGGTGCATTTAGTTCACTGGGGTATCTCATTAATCCTTCTATTTCTCCTTTTATGATCTGATCTTTCCTCTTGATTTCCTCATCAGAGCATCATCTGACAAATCCTATGTTTTCAAATCTTCTTTGACTTCTTTCTTTTTAGCCTTCCATTCATCTAGCTGTGCTTCGCTCTTTGCATCTACTTTTACAAGGAGCTTTTTATGTCCCATTTGAAGTTCATGCAAAAACCTTAATGCATGCAGAGTAGATTCTGGTTCTTTATACCAGTTCTTTTGCAACTTCCCTGAAGCTCCTTGAACTCTCTTCCAGTTTAACACCAAAGCACATTTCACAAGTAAGTGTCTAATTAACATTTCAGAAGTTTTCTCAGATAAGTTGCCTACAAAAATTATTGTAGTTGGACCACTTTCTTGATACCTCTGAGCAGCATGGCCCTTCCTTGGTCCAGAGGCACAGAGGTTTGTCATCTTTTGGGCAATGCTTCATTGCGTAGAGCATAGAGACGGTTGTGGCATCATCCAGTACCTTTCTTAATTCACTTTCAGTTGACTCTATTGTAAGGATATGGCATGCAAATGGTGGATGGATCTCCAATCATGTTGTACTTGTCTCAGCCAATCATGGCCTCTCAATGCTGGCCCTCTTGTTTTTACCACATACAAACCCAGTATGGGTTGCTGGTTGTTGTAGTTTACAAATGTCATTCCCACTGGAGTTATCTCCAGTATAAGTTCTTAGTTGGATATCTGCGGGCTTCGGTCAGTATTTTAGAAATGCCATTCAAACTCATTTTGTGGAATGACTGAAACAGTCAAGCCAATGTCCAATTCCATTTGAATTAATTTGCCATTCACCTCTGGTATAAGACATATTGCTTGTCTATTGTTACTTTTCACATTGTAAATCTCAAATCTCCTCAGTCCTGTGTTACTCAGTCTCACTTCCTCAAACATTACCATCTCTAATTCACTTTTCTGTGATAGGGTTTTTTCACACAGGTGGGCATCTCCTTCCCACAATAACTTATGAGGAGGAGGCCACAGTATTTTGTTCAAACTTAGTAAAATCTTTTAAGTTATACTTGAATATCCTAAGGAAGCCCGATGGCATTGGATGAGAATCTCACATCCTGAGAAAACACCAACTTACCAGCACCTATCAATTCCCATTGGCCATAAATCCTGTTTGGACAACTTTGGGCGCATAAGTGTAAACATGATCTATTTCATATGGACTTTCTTATTGTGTAATCTGATGATTATTTTCCTCAGAATTTTTAAGTGTTCTGGTTTGGCCTTTTGAGTGATGGCCTTGATTTCAAACACTCCTTGGGATCCTTTACATTTTGTTCATCCTTGACACAAAGTTTTGAGGCTGACTTGTCCCCATGTGGTAGTTTGGTATGGGTATATAACCTTTTATGTGTATTAAATGTCAGTGGCATGAATTCCTCCCACTCACAGTCAACTATAAGGCGAGTGGTCCTGGGTCGAATCAGGCCAGCTCCTTGCATACTTTCCATCCGTGCTGGGTTGAGCATCGACTAGCAATTCAGCACCGTAAAATTTTAAAAACGGACAAAAATGCTAAAGGTACGGCAAGGTTACCGCCCAATGCGCCACAAGGCGCGGAAAGAACCAAAAGTTAACTATATGTGGAAGTGGGGCTGGGCCAAACTGTCCAAAGTATTAAGTGTCTGGAAACGGTAATAAATCTGGAGGTGGGCAGGGGATAGCACTGCTCTCTTATGCAGGGGTTCTGTGTAGGGTTACATGGTTTGCAATGGGGGCCAACACCAACAAAGTTTGACACACTTTGTTCTGGTTCTTCAGCAGTACCCCCACCCTTCTATTAGTGGCTTCAGGGCTTTAAGAACTATCCATGATCATCAATACCTGGCTTGTCTCCCAGAGGAAAGCAAATGTGAAACTTGTATCTAAGAATCCTCCTGTACTGTTTTATTTAGAGATGTTCACACTGGGTCTATGAACAGAGTGCCAGGCTAATGCTAGATAAAGCCAGAAATTGCCAGTCCTCACTCAATTGGCCAAGGTCACTGGCAGTTTTCTCTCCGTGTCCTTGTATTGACTGTACATGATAGTTCCCCAAATACTTGTAGTAACTCCCTTGCACACACCCACAGACTGACATGGCAGGCTACCGTTGGAATCCTCCTGTAAAACTACTCGTGTGGTGATGTATGTAGTTGGTACTTGAGTCAATTGCCCTTTCCAGTAGACAGACATTAACTGTAACCTGTAGTTTGCCGAAGTCCTGTTGCTGTATGTCCATGGTGCAGAACTATTCCATTAATTCCAGAGTCTGTGGATTGCTCTTCATCCCAATCCATATTTTCCTCTTCCCACCATTCAGGCTCTTGTGTCCCCAGAATTTCCCGTTGAAATTGATATGTGTCCACCTGATCTAGCCTGCATTCAAGAAAGTGGATGGTGACATTACTGTCATTCATTGCTTGAATTATGTTTATTCCAGAGCTGCACTCCAAGCAAATTATCCTTCTGTTCCACTATGTCATTTCCACACTGGGATCATTCAATAAACTCTTATAAATGTCAGATCATATTAAGTCGTTCTGTCTGAATTCCCTCTCCAGTCAGTCTGCACACAAAGCAATCCTGTATTGCTTGATCGATAAAGGTTTAGACATTAGGGTCTTTACTTTGCCCATGTGTTCATCATTTCCTCTGATGTCTCGTTGCACATCAAGCCTGTAGAACTGCTTGTTAATGGGTGATGAAATGAATAGTTTCTCAATCTGAAGCCATAATGAATGAAAATCCTCAGCATTGGAGAAAAATATCAGTAAGTCTTGATCTAATCTGTCATCCAGAGTTTGTGTGGACACTAGTCTACCAATAATATCTGGCATAGCTCTGACTGTACTAACATCAACAGTATCATCTTCTTCCTTCCTGATTATTATTCCATGGTCAATGTCACTTAGGTTAAATCTTTTCTCCATTCTGATGTTTAGTCTGACCAACAGCTGAACCTCTTGACCATGTCTGCATGCTCTTATGCATGGATAGTTGCGGCCGCATGATTGTCTGATTAGTTATTTGCATTAACAAGTATCTAATAAAATGGCCACAGAGTGCATACAGCATTGTTCCAGATACTGCTGTTCAGTAAGCATTACTCCCCCAAGTATAGCATATCTGATTTATTGGTCTTTGTCTCAGCCCATGCTGCAACATGAAGAACCACAGACACTTGTGACTGCTGGTCAGATGTTCCCACCATTCAGGCTCTTGTGTCCCCAGAATTTCCCGTTGAAATTGATATGTGTCCACCTGATCTAGCCTGCATTCAAGAAAGTGGAGAGAGAAGGAGTACAGTGACTGTATGTGTGGAAAGTAGAGCGTGTGGTTTACAGAGCAAAACATCAAGGAAATAGTGAGGTATGAGCACTCTGTATAAGGAATGTATGGATGTGCTCCCAAGAACAATGTCACCATCAAGGTTCCAGGGTGAACGTAGAACAGAACAATAGTGCTATAAAAGTTCAAAGTAAACATCTAAGTACATTAGATAACCCTGAGATTCATTTTCTTGTGGACCTACTCAATAAATCTATAGAACGATAACCACAGTAGAATCAATGGAAGATTGCCCACCCTGAATGCAGAAGACAATAAACGGTGCAAATTCAAAAATAAAGAAAGAATAATAATAAATAACTGAGCACTAAATATTGATATCATGAGATGAAGAGTCCTTGCAAATGAGTCCATTGGTTGTGGGAACATTTCAGTGATGGGGCAAGTGAAGTTGAGTGAAGTTATCCCCTTTGCTTCAAAAGCCTGATGGTTGAGAGGTAATAACTGCCAGATGGGGTGATCTGAGTATCTTAGAAATTACTGATTTCCTGGGATTTTCATGCACACTTCTCTGAAGTTTACAGAGAATGGTGCACAAAAAAACATCCAGTGAGCAGCAGTTCTGTGGGTGAAAACGCCTTCTTAATGAGAGAGGCCAGAGGAGAATGTCCAGACTGGTTCAAGCTGTCAGGAGATTGACAGTAACTCAAGTAACCACACGTTAGCACAGTGGTGTGCAGACGAGCAACACTGAACGCGCAACACGTCGACCTTGAAGTGGATAGGCTTCGTCCTTGTACCTGATACAGTGGCCAGCTGGTTCACGATGTATGATTGACTTCCTTCTCACTTCACTGAATTCCTTGGTTTCAGGGATCTAGGACTGATCCCTAGAATTCCTGCCTTAAAACTCCCTACAGAACAATGATCTTTCCTGCAGCTCATTAAAAGCTACCAGTGTGTCCAAATGCTAGACATTCATCGCAAACTTTTTTTTAAGTTACTTGGTGTTAAATGTTTAATTGGTCATATTGCTATGTGGTGAACTACATATACCTGTCTGGACACACCCCCCCATTGACTGCTCCTGTGGCTCCTCCCACAGACCCCGGTATAAAGGCGATTGGGGCCTGAGCCCTGCTCTCAGTCTCCAGGATGTAGCATGGTGGTCAATTGCTGCTTGTTCTTTCTTCCAGTCAATAAAAGCCTATATCTCGCCTCACGTCTCGGAGAGTCATTGATGGTGCATCATGCTATGAAGCTCTTCAGAAGGTTTTGCTGCATTGAAGCTATCATATAAAGCAAGTTGTGGCTGTTCTGATTTGTGGACAGTGAACTGGCATTGGCACCCGTTGTCTTGAATTTCAAAGGAATTGATATCCTGAGGGACTATAAATTGTTGAATAGACAAGTCTTCAAAATTTGTTTCGAGCCAATAGATTTGATCTATTAATGCTAGAACAGGGGTTTATCTAGATCGGGGTTCCTGACCTGGGGTCCATGGGCCCCTCAGTTAATGGTAGGGATCCATGGCATAGTAAAGGTCAGGAACCCCGATCTAGAACTATTAACACAGTGAAGAAACAAAACCTGCTTCAAAGGAACAAATGTCAGACAACATTAACTTCAGTGCTCTGTGACAAGAACTGAAGGATTATTCTAAAGTGGACTGTTCCTTTTAACGAGAGAGAGAGGGAGCGAACAGCTTGTGTGCTAATTCAGCAGCAGGGAGAGAGAGAAAGTCTGTGAATTGCCTTGGAAACTGAAAGGCGGAGTTATATGATGGACAGCTCGTGTTCAGCACTTGGAGATATATGCAAGGTCGGTCAACTTTTTAAATCAGACACACCAAAGGGGAGACACAAGAGACACACGACTCCAGAGGCAAGGAGGGCACTGGTGAGCTTTGTGTACCCACGACAAGGGTGGGGTTTTGCTCTCAGTGTGGGCAAAGGGGTGACCGGTGGGGAGCTATTGATGTGTTTAACCCTGGCCTGGGTTGATAACTCCACCACAGAAGACGGCATCCTCTTTTTGTGGTCACAAGTGGTGACTTTAATTAAGTTTCGGGAGCAGGAGGACGACGTGGAGGATCGGCATCGGCATTGGAAGACAAATCAACTCCTCTCTCTCTCTCTCTCTCTCTCTCTCTCTCTCTCTCCAACTCTACTCAAATCAGATTCCAGAACTGAACTGATTACTTACCATACTACCATAAGACTGTATTGCCTAATCACCTGTGCTGAGAAAGCTTGGGAACTTTATTTACTCACCTATATATATGCATATACTTTGCTAATCTGTTTACTTTATCTCATTTTATATTAATTTATTCACGTAGTTACTAATAAAATACAGTTTATAACGGAAGAGTCAGGTGTGTCTATTTCTGCTGGTTCTTTTTAACCCATTACAGGGTACGTAACAGCTTGTAAGAAGATACAGAAACTAGTGATCAAAGGGAAGGGTCTTTAAAAGAAATGTCTTGGAGGACGAGAATGTGATGGTGTGGCAGAGATTCAGACAGTGGAGGGAGGAGGTCAGTGAGCCCAGGGTTTTAAAAACCCTTGAATTGCTTGCAAGTGGTGAACATACTGTTGATTTATTGATGGTATGTTGGTGCTCGAGATTTGATGCCAGCTGGTTGTTTGGTTCAAGAATTTATGAAACTGGCCATCTCCATGGTAACAAGCTTGATGTTGGTCAGTAGGCATTGTGCTTGTAGCACGGGGATGGGAAGAAATGGTGCAGCCAGTTAGAGGGGTAGACCAGCAGCCTCCATTGCATCTGGCAGGAGGGTATGAGGGAGTCAAGAGGAGGGATTCCCAGCCTGGTGTCCATTGCTTAATGGTGGTCCATGACACAGAACGGTTGTGAACCCTTATTCTAGGGGATCTGAAATTTTTGGACCAGGAATAGCCTGTCATCACTGTGCTGGCTGAAGTGTTAGTTTTAGTCGGCATCCATGGCAAATGGGAAAAAAGTTCATGTCTCAAGTTGTTCTGGTGAAGAGTCTTCAGTTTGAAACATTAACTCAGATGCAGCTTGTCTTGCTGAGTAGTTCCAGAATTTTCTAGTTTTACTTCAGATTTCTAGCATCTGCGTATTTTTTATTACATTTCTGCTTTCTGGATTAAGTGAACCATTAAGAACCAACTATTCTGAGCTAGCTGTCTTCATCTGGCACATTTGCCAAATGCAGTGAACCAGGTCACTAATCATTCCTGCACCTGCTTAGTCAGAAGACGAAGTTCTAGAGGAAGCCTGGTCTCTTTATACCCAATTGGGGAACCACTGAGAGTTAACTGAGAGCAGGAGAGTGCTGCAGTGGGTTTGGCTTAGGATCAGTCTCCCAGAGCCAGAGGAGGATTGCAATAGCATCCGTAAATCTCTGTCCACTATCAGAGACCCTCTTCACCCAGGCCATGCTCTCTTCTCACTACTGCCATCAGGTAGAGGGTATAGGAGCCTTAGGAGTCGTACTACCAGGTTCAAGAGCAGTTACTACTCCACTACCATCAGGCTCCTGAACAAAAGGAGTTAACTACACTCACTAGCCCCATCATTGAAATAGTCCCACAACCAATGATCTCACTTTAAAGACTCGTTATCTCATTATATCACGTTCTCATTACTTATTGCTATTTATTTATATTTGCATTTGCACAGTTTGTTGTATTCTGCACTCTGGTTGATCTTCCAATGGTCCCGTTATAGTTACCGTTCTATAGATTTGCCAAGCATGCCCACAGGAAATTCAATCTCGGTGGTATATGGTGACATATCTACTTTGGTAATAAAATTGACTTGACTTTGGCTTTGACATATTGTATGGGGCAAATGGGGAAAATAGTTTCATTTATTGATTCTTTTGGAAATAATTTAAGAACTTTGTTAATTGGATGCCATTAGCTTAGGTTGTTTGGCACAACATCTTGGATTGAAGAAACTGTTCTTGTGCTATGTTCTCTTGCTTGATTGACATGGAGAATAAATCTGAAAGGACTTGTATCGGAACTGATCGATCCTGAAACATTTTGAATAAAAACGGATATCTTGAACTAATTAACAGTAGTCTTCCAGGACACACACAGGGGTAAGGGTGTACAATTATAATTTCCCAAGGATTTTAGTATTCAAGTATATAGAGTTAAACTTTCAAAAAGGCTGGACCTTTCTGACAAATTGCCACAGCATGTTTAGAATATGTGGTTTTGCCATTGTGCAACATAAATTCTATAAAAACCAAGCCAGATGTTGTTGTCAAATATGATCACAATATTAGGCAATTATGTGAGTGCAGAGCAAGCCTCAACACATGGCATTCCCAGGATATAGGGACCTTGTTTTAAAAGTCCAGTTGGAATGATTTTGTTTCCAAGAGGATTTGGGGACTAATTCTTTCCCGAGCCATTGCTGTTTAGAATGTAAGCCTGTTGTGGTTCATCGGCCCACAATTTCTGTGCTAACGATGAAGCTAAATTAAACCCGTGCCATCTGTCTGCAGGTGATCCATGTCCCTCCGTTCCCTACATGCTCAAAGTCAAAGTCGAGGTTATTATCATATCCTGAAGTCCCTGTGCCCACAGATGCGATGTACAACTTCCTTGAGGCAGCATCACGGGCACGTGGCATCAGAAAAGCAGCATTCACAAGAGAAAATCAAAGTAATCATAAAACACATGCATTTTTACAAGAAAACATGTTTAGAACAAAAACAAATCAAAGTCCATTTTAGTGCAAGGTGGTCACAGTGTTCGTAAACTGCAGTGATTAGGGTTTTGCTTGTTGGTTAGCGGTTGCAAGGGAAGCAGCTGTTGTACTTGGTGGTGTGGGACTTCAGAGTGCAAACCTGGCATAACCCAGATGGTAAGGACTTTCGATGATCTTTCTTTGGGCGGCACCTTCTGTAGATACTATATTGAAGGATTTTGCGAGTAAGCCATGCGAGAGTCATTTTGTGTGCCACAGCCCTTTATTTCCATTACGAACAAACCAAAGGCAGTCACTTTACACTGATGTTGTTACGTCAGGCTCCTTGTCTTAAAGTGAATACAGCAACTTATTGACAGTGATTGTGAATTCTGTAGAAGTTTCTATTATGAACAATATGTGTCATCTGTCTCCCATTACATTCCCCTACCCAACCAATGGTACCTACCTAAGTGCCCCTTAATCAAGTCTGCTTCCATCACCACACCTGTCAGTATGCTCCAGGCGTCATTGTCTCTACGTGTAAAAGGAAATGATAATCTCTTTTAAACTTTGCCTGCATTCATTTGCTACCTGCTTGGGTAGTTCAATGGTCTGTTGGAACCATAAGTAAAGGCTGATTTATACTGTGTGTCGCATCGACACCGTAGGTATCGCGTACCCTATGCCATACCTACGCCGTACCCTATGCTGTAGGGTGACGTGCACCTCTCCAGAAAAGTTACTCACGCATCGCGGCGACGCAGACTGCAACAACTGTGATTGGTCCCCTTGGTAGCATTGCATTTCCTCCTAAGCATTTCCGGTTGCTTCTTCTCCACCAAGTTTGTAGGCGGTTACAGCATAGGTTACAGCATAGGCTGCGGTGTAGCCCGTACACACAAGTATAACTCAGCCTGAATTTGTGGCCATTTTACAGTACTCTTAGCACTGAAGTAAATAAAACCTTTCTTCACTTTAATCTAATTATCTGTACCCAACCCATCTGACTCTTCCAACACTAGGACATAGGACATTTGGTCAACATTTTAAAAACAAGTTTTGCATTGTGTTGAACTAAAACAGGAAGTACAGTACTTTTCTTCTATGCCTTATGTTTTTGGAACTTCTCCCCAAATGTACTTCTAATTTTTATCAACCGGTTGTCAAGTCTGTGAAAATTGCCTGTTTTGACCTCCCAGTTGCAATCCTACTGGATGCTTCCTGACTCCTGATCTTTAAGTGTGCATCTACCAAGCCACATTCTAAAATGCAAGTTCAAGCATGCCCATGTGTACGTGAGAGAGCATTTTAAAATTCCGGTGCAAGCTGCTTCTGTTTCTTGAGCTGTTTTCCCATTCCACCGCACACTGGCATGCATTAAACCAGTCATCCGACCATCAGTGGGGTCAGGGTGCAGACTTTTCCTTAGGGATCTCATAAAGGTCTGGAGATATGGAAGCAAAAGTGGGCGATGCTTGACACATTTAGCAAGTCAGGCAGCGCCAACACAGAAAAGGAAGCAAAATTTGTGTTTCTAGTCATTTCAGTTCAGATACATGGTTGTCATTTTGAAATATTCGCTCTCCAAAGATGCAGCCTGACCTGCCGAGTGTTTAGTGGCATTTTCTGTGTAGATAGGCTACTTAACTAGTGAATTTTCAGAGCTTATTGAGTTTTGTTTTCCTCCTATTCATCCCCATGGGGAAATTCAACATTTTTTTCCAATGTCCCATACACTTGTTGTAGCAAAAAAAAAACTCATTACATACACACAGAGTCGACTGTACTTCCTTAGAAGGTTGGCGTCATTCAATGTCTGCAGTGAGATGCTGAAGATGTTCTATAGGTCAGTTGTTGAGAGCGCCCTCTTCTTTGTGGTGGCGTGTTGGGGAGGAAGCATTAAGAAGAAGGACGCCTCACGTCTTAATAAGCTGGTAAGGAGGGCGGGCTCTGTCGTGGGCAAAGTACTGGAGAGTTTAACATCGGTAGCTGAGCGAAGGGCGCTGAGTAGGCTACGGTCAATTATGGAAAACCCTGAACATCCTCTACATAGCACCATCCAGAGACAGAGAAGCAGTTTCAGTGACAGGTTACTGTCGATGCAGTGCTCCTCAGACAAGATGAAGAGATCAATACTCCCCAATGCCATTAGGCTTTACAATTCAACTGCCAGGACTTAAGAACTTTTTTTAACTTTTTGAGTTAGTGATTTAGATGCATATCATATTATTACTGAGTTAAGTATTGTATGTAATGAGTTTTTTTTTTGCTACAACAAGTGTATGGGACATTGGAAAAAAATGTTGAATTTCCCCATGGGGATGAATAAAGTATCTATCTATCTATCTATCTATCTATCTATCTATCTATCTATCTATCTATCTATTGCTTGCAGGTAGTTTGTACAATTCTATAAAGGCTTTCAGACTGGGGTGGTGTGGTAGCATAGTGCTTAGCTTGACAGCACTGGCGGCCCAGGTTCAATTCCCGCCGCTGCCTGTAAGGAGTTTCTCCCCATGACTGTGTGCGTATCCTCTGGATGCACCGGTTTCCTCCGATGGTCCAAAGACCTACTGCTTGGTAGGTTAATTGTAAATTGTCCCGTGATTAGGCTAGGGTTAAATCAGGGTTTGCTGGCTCGAAGGGCTGCGAGGATCTATTCCACATTGTATCTCAATAAATAATGAATAAAAATCTACCCTCAGCCAGCAGCTTGTAAATGTAGTTAAGCATGGTCAGAGTGTGTGCCTTGTACTCTATTACTTAAAAAGAGTGTTCTGCGTGGAAATCCCACCTTGTGCCTCGTTATGTATTACACATGCTCATTAGGACATCTATTCTGTGCAACAGAACACAGCCCACTTACAACAAAGCCAGTCAGAATCTCAATTGAAATTCCTTGATCTTATTCTCACAGCGGTTCATTGACATAATGACCCAAAAGCAAAATATTACAAATGCTGCAAATGGAAAATCCAAAAAAAAAGCAAAATGTTGGATATACAAAATAGGTCAGGCAGCATCCATAGAGAGGTGATGTCCAATGTGAACTCCTGGTCCCTCCCTGTTTCCCTCCCTCCCTGTTTCCCTCCCTCCCTCTCTCCATCCCTCTCTCCTCTCCCCCCCCCCCCCCCCCCCCAGTGAGAGCAATCTGCCCAGTTTTTAGGCAACAGGGCATACTGTCTTTAATTACTTACAAAGTCAACTTAATTTTACACATGAATTAGGATATAATGCACCCACAATGTAATTACAATCATATTACAAAATAAACAGAAGTATTGACATTAAATACAGTATACAAACAATATATACATATTTACTCATCCCCATTACTAAAGCTATAGTATATTGCATTGTGCATGGTGGGAAAGGCACTGTAAAGCCAACCCATTATAAGAATATATCGGGGAAGATATTGAAGTATGCATACTTAGCGCGAAGACAGTAGTCAAGGGTGGTGGTGTGCGTGTGTGTGTGAGAGAGGGAGAGAGAGACACAGTGTGTTTACCAAGCGCTCTCTGTCAGATTCAAGAAAGCTCAGATTCATCTGACAGAATTAAGGACACCTCAACATCCTTTGCAACAACAAAGGACTTGATGAAATGTGCTCACTTTTGTTAACCCAGGAAGCTGGGCAGCAAGTTTGGTGCAGAGTAAGGACCTCACAAGCAATAAACTGCTTCCATTTCCCATTGTACTTGACTTTTACAAGATCCACAGCCCAGGCTTGGCAAAAGAGAATGAAAAGAGAATAGTTTGAAAGTCAGCTTTGTAAGCCTTTTAATTAGAGCGAGTTAAAAGTAATTGTAAATAGTAATCCCTGGGTTACATTGTTCCACTAATAAGGGAACTGAGAACAACCTAGATATTAGGCGAGGCTAACAATTATACATAGACAGCTGGAAATGATTACACCCTATACTCTAACTGGTGAGAATGAGATTTAGGCAGTTCTGACTGCAATAAAAATTACTTCATATTACAAATGGCAATGGATAAATTTAACAAATCCACTCAAAATTGAGTTGAAATATGAACTCTCTGAGAATCAAAGTCGAAGTGCATTTATTATCAAAGTATGTATGCAATATGCAACCCCGAGATTCATCTTCTCACAGACAGCCATAAAACAAAGAAACACCATGGAACCTTTTCAAAGAAAACATCAAACACGCAATGCACAAAAAGAAAGAACAAATCATGCAATTGGGGGAAAATGAGTGAAAAAAAAGACAGAGCATAAAACAGAATCCTCGAAGCAGTCTCGGAATGCCCAGTTTAGTTCTCTTACTTCTTACTATCTGTTATATCTGTGGAATTCTCTGCCACAGGAAACAGTTGAGGCCAGTTCATTGGCTATATTTAAGAGGAAGTTAGATATGGCCCTTGTGGCTAAAGGGATCAGGGGGTATGGAGAGAAAGCAGGTACAGGGTTCTGAGTTGGATGATCAGCCATGATCATACTGAATGGCGGTGCAGGCTCGAAGGGCCGAAGGGCCTACTCCTGCACCTATTTTCTATGTTTCTATGTTACACCATTTAGGGCAGCAATGAAGGTCCCCCATCTCTGCCTGTCCATACAGTTGCACACAGATATAGAAGGAGTCTTCATTGCTGCTTCTGCAACAGTTTTGTTTTGCCAGTCAGGGTTGTTAGCTGCGATCATGAGGACTGGTGAACCACTGTTGGTCTGGCCTCTGCTCTTTGACCTGTTTGTCATGGGTGACCCTATCAGGGGCCAAAAACACAAGGCCCTGACACCAGCCAAATAGCTCACTTGGTCATTGCGGCACACTAGCCTTCAAGTTCGTGGTCCTCGTGGAGGCCAGTTTAGTTCAGTTCAATTTAGCGCTATGTCGTTCGTTGACTGCAGGCGTAAACTTAAAAAAGTCTCCTGTAAGCTAATGAAATTATACAATAGATGGTCATTGCCTTAATTTTTATTGGTATAATGTGATATTCTTGTACCTGAGAGAAGATGTGATAGCCCCATATTTACTCAGGAACATCAGCCCTAACGTATATTTTGTCTTTTCAGTGCATGCTTTTTGCGAAGATTCTGATGATGATGACCCTGTGTGTACTCAAAGCAGGTAAGTACGTGAATTTAGTTTCAACTGGCATCAAGGGGATTTTGAACCCTTTCGCAGGTTGGTATTTTCCTAGAGTGAGCTGCTGTTATTTGAAGCAGGTAACTTTAAGTTTATCCAATGCAGGGGATTCTCTAATAACAACAGAGCCTTGAACCTGTGTGCAAATGAAGAAGTAACTTGTCAAATGAATTTTATTCCCTAAGCACTTTCAGAACAGGGGAACAGCAACTAGTTGCCTGAGAAGCAGGAAGAAATTTAAATAGGGGGCCACTTGAGTCTGATGTGTCGTAGAATAAAATTGAACCTAATGTAGTTCTTAATCCAGAGTTGCGTTTCGTGCCTCTCTACATCCACCTCTGTTGCAGTCCCTTATTGAGTTTGTGCTGCTAGGGCTCTTCTCTATACCTTTGTTATCTTAAGACTGGATTATTCCAAAACATTTCAGAGTGACATAACTTGCAGTACTCTCCAATAACAAACGAGTATGCAAAATTCTCGTCAAGTTGTGCTCCGGGTTTCCGTTATACCTCAGTTTTGGTCCTTTTTGGCTTACACTGACTCCCCTGCTTGCATTCAGAGCTCTCCATGGCCTTAAACGTGGAACACGGAACACAGTACGAGCCCTTAAGCCCACGATGTTGTGCCAACTTTATGACCTGCTCTAAATGTCCTAATCTAAACCTTTCCTCCCCCATAACCCTCCATTTTTCTATTATCCAAATGTCTATCTTAGAGTTTCTTAAGCACCCCTACTGCACTTGCCTCTGCCACCACCCTTGGCAGTGCGTTTCGCGCGCACACTGCTTTCTGTGTGAATAATAAACAACTTACCTCTGACAATTCCCCTCCTACACTTTCCTCGAATCACCTCAAAATTATGCTGCATCATATCAGCCATTTGTGCCCTGGGTAAAAGTCTCTGGCTATTCACTCAGTCTATACCTCTCATCATCCTATACACCTCTATCAAGTCGCCTCTCATCCTCCTTCACTCCAAAGAGGAAAGCCCTTGCTTTGCATTCCCTGTCTTTGCAATGTCCTCTAACTTCACAATCCTCAGAGAATCTTCCCCTCCCCTACCAGTCCTGGCTTTTGGAGAAGCTAGACTTTAACCATTCATCATTCTGCAGCTTTTTTTTTTTGGCTGGTGGATGCTAAATACTCCCCCCAATCCCCTGAACCCATCTTAAGGTGCCTCGTAATATCTATCTCCCTCTTTGGCCACCTTTTTGGTGACTGGTTTAAAAATTGCATTAAAAGTTTCAGTGTTGTGTTTCATTGATCTTGCTCTATGAAGCATCTTGAAATGTTTTGCTGCATTGGAAATTCTACTTCAGGGGTTCCCAGCCTAGGGTCAGTGGATCCCTTGCTTGATGGTATTGGTCTATGGGATAAAAAAAACATTGTGAGCCACTGTGCTACATTAATACAAGCTGTAATTACACTCCTGTCATATTCTGTTCTGAAGAATGTGCTGACATTGGAGAGGATTCAAAGGAGGTTCATGAAAATTAAGCTGGGATTGAAAGGCTTATCATATGAGGAGCATTTGATGGCTTTAGGCCTGTACTCACTGGAATTCAGAAGGATGAAGGGCGATGTCATTGAAACCTATTGAATGTTGAAAGGCCTCGATAGTGCAGATGTGGGGTGAATATTTCCTGTGGTGGGTTGAGTTTAAGACCAGAGGACACAGCCTCAGAATAGAGAGATGTCCTTTTAGAATGGAGATGAGGAGGAACTTCTTTAGCCAGAGAGTGGTGAATCTGTGGAACTTGTTTGCCACAGGCAGCTGTGGAGACCAAATTATTGGGTACGTTTAAAGCGGCGGTTAATAAATTCTTGATTTGTCAGAGCATGAAGGGATTTAGGAAGAAGGCAGGAGATGGGGGCTGAGAGGGAAATTGGATCAGCCATGGTGAAATGGTGAAGCAGATTGGATGGGCAAATTGGCCTAATTCTGTTCCTGTATCTTACGAGATTAAGTTATTTTTACTCTGTAATATGTACACCATAAATTGAAGCTGTTGAGATTTCTTGATTTGTCTTCCTTACTTCTTGTGTGAATGAAGAACATGACTCCTCTCCAGAAATACGTTTTAATGGTAACACTTTTCAACATGGATAGTAACAGATAGTTCCAAGAACAGGGGCTCCCAACCTGGGGTCCATGGCATAAAAAAGGTTGGGAACTCCTGTCATAAGGGGGGGGGGGGGGGGAACAACAGAATTTTTCTCATCACTAACCTTAACGACGAACTAGAAATTGGTTTTGGTATCAACGGTAAAGTTTAGCTTTATTTGACACATGTACGTGGAAACATACTGTGAAATGCGTTGTTTTGCATCAAATCAAATTATTGAGGGCAGTCCACAAGTGTCACCATGCTTCCAATGACAACACTAACCTTAACTGTACATCTTTGGAATGTGGGAGGAAGACGGAATACCCTGAGGGAAAACCCACAGTCCTGGGCAGAACGTTCAGTCCCCTTACAGGCAGTGGCAGGAAGAGAATCGCGATCAGGGATCGCTAGTTCTGAAATAGAGTTTCGCTAACCGCTGCACTATCAAGTTGAATTTCATTGCATTTCTTTACTCTGTTTTGTTTTTCTTTTGACCCGAAGTTCAGGTGGCAACAATTCTACTTACTACAGTTAGAAGCACAAGAATTTGTTTCTGCGTTAATCAGAGGAGAGGGTAAACCAATTTCACTCCTGCTGAGCTTTCTTCTCTGCGAGTGCAAAGCCATGTTCTGGAATCTAGGTGCATTTAACTGGAGATTTCCTACCTTTGGCTGTTCTGTGGATTGGAGATGGCTTCACAATCCCCTTACACGGCAGAGCAGGTTTACGTCATACCATTCTGACCTGGAACTTAATCCCGGTGTGAGTGGTCAATAGACAGCTGGAATCCTGCTCTGAAGTGTTGTCTCATGCTTGTCACAATCATTAAGTGAGCAGACAAGATTGGCCGTTAACGATTTAAAACCTGCTCCAAAATTGTTGATGTAAGCCCTGAGGTGGAAGCGAACAGCTGTGCAAACTGCCCTAAAATGAATCTGAGGAAGAGTTGCATGTGAATTTTTATCTCTTGATCCTGGGGAATTACTGTTGCCATTGTAATTTGATATACGGACTAAAGTTAAGCTGCCTGGCACAATATTAACAACCCAGCAAATCTCTCCTGTGCATTCAACAACTGCTCTGAGTTTACTTAGGTATTTAAGAATGATTATGTAAAAGAGACCACGGAGAAAGCACTGCTTTTTTTCTACAAGTTATCTGGGAACAGAGTGCACACCGATACAGCGGGTAGTGCTGTTATCTCACAGCCCCGGTGACCCTGGTTCGGCCCTAATCTCCAGTGATGTCAGTGTAGATTTTGCACATTCTCCAGAGACTGCCTGGATTTCCACCAGGTCTTCATATCTTATGGGTCGATAGGGTAATTTGCCACTATCAATTGCCCTTAGTGTGTAGGTAATATGCCGTGGCTGTGGTCGAACCTGAGGGAAGGTTGATACAAGTGTTGAAGATAACAAAATGGGATTTGTATAATTAGGAGCTAGAGAGTCGACAAGGATTTGGGTGTGCTGTTGTTCACCTCTCTGACTTTGTTCAAACTTGCTCTCTTAAATCTAACTTACAAAATGAAGTTTCCAAATTAGGCCTCCAAGACAGGAAGCAACACAGTGCTCTATTGACTATAAATTATCCTGTGGGGGTTTTTTTCCCAATACTTTTTTGTACTTGGATTTTCAGAAAGCCTTTGACAAGGTGCTGTACATGAGGTTGCTTAACAAGTTAAGAGCCCATGGTATTACAGGAAAGATACTAGCATGGATAGAGCTTTGGCTGATTGGCAGGAGGCAAAGAGTGGGAATAAAGGGAGCCTTTTCTGATTGTCTGCAAGGGACTAGTGGTGTTCCGCAGTGGTCTGTGTTGGGGCAGATGATTTGGATGACTGCATTGATAGTTTTATGGTCATGTTTGTGGATAATATGAAGATAGATGGAGGGGCAGGTAGTTTTGAGAAAGTAGAGGGGCTGCAGAAGGACTGAGATAGATTAGGAGAATGGCCAAAGAAGTAGCCAATAAAATACGGCGTCAGGAAGTGTCTGGTCATGCACTTTGGTAGAACTAAAAGTGTAGGCTATTTTCTAAATGGAGAGAAAATTAAAAAATCTGAGGTGCAGCACTCCCTGCTTATAAAACACTGCTGAAGTCTCACTTGGAGTATTATGAGCAGTTTTGGGCCCATTATTTAAAAAAAGGATGTGCTGATATTCGAGAGGGTTCAAAGGAGGCTCATCATATGAGGAGTATTTGATGGCTCTGGGCCTGTAGTCACTAGAATTCAGAAGAATGAGGGTGACCCAATTGAAACCTATTCAATATTGAAAGGCCTCAGTGGAGTGGATGTGGAGAGGATGTTTCTTATACAGGGAGAGTCTAAGACCAGAGGACACAGCCTCAGAATTAAGGGGCATCCTTTTAGAATGGAGATGAGAAGGAATTTCTTTAGCCAGAGTGGCGAATCTGTGGTATTTGTTGCCACAGGCGGATGTGGAGGCCAAGTCATTGAGTATATTTAAGGCAGAGGTTGATAGATTTTTACTGAGATATAGCATGGAATAGGCCCTTCCAGCACATGAGCCACACCACCAGCAATCTCCCGATTTAATTCGAGCCTAATCACGGGACAATTTACAGTGATTTACCAATTGGTACTTTAAAGTTGAATCTGAATAAAACTGGGAAGACCAGCTTCTTATAGTTAGCACAGTTTATTGTGCGTCTTCCTGCAGGAGTTTGAGACCCAGTTGTCAAAGGGAAGGCATAAGTACTGCCACCATCTGACAAGTGGGCCTGTTTCCTCAGGTTACAGCCGTATATTTATACATAGTAAGCCCCTTCATTGCTGTAGCAAGATATCATTTGAACTGGTATGCCCACCAAGTCTGTTGGTGCGAAACTTAGTTACAGATAAGAGAGTCTGCTAGATCAAGGCTTAATTACAGGTGGATGTGCTGTCCAGTCCCTATCAGTATTCCCTTTGCTAGGCCCTGACTTAATTACAGATGGATGTTCATTCCTGTCCTTATCGGTGAGTCCTGCTCAAACGAGGGTACAACGTACAATTATCAAACTCTCAATGTCTCTTTGCAAGCCGAGGAGAACTGGTAATGAGCCTCTCTTAGCCAACTGCTGAAGACAGAGTTTACTTCAGTTCAAAAATTCCTATTCAGTCCCAATTATTCTTTTAGCCAGAGGTTACATAGGTTCAAAATGATTTTTTTATATCTTCAATTCCTCAGTACTTCTGTGGACAGTGGGAGGAAACCCAAGGGGCGATGGGGAGAACATTCAAACTCCTTGCAGGTAGTGGCGGGAAATGAACCCAGGTCGCCTGTATTTAACTACTACGCTACCAAGATGTCCGATTAATCGGGGTATGAAGGGATATGAGGAGAAGGCAGGAAATTGTGTCTAAGGGGGAAAATGGATCGGCCAAGATGAAATGGCAGAGCAGACTTGAGGGGCTAGACGGCCTAATTCTGCTCCTATATCTTATGGTCTTTTCAGAATCTTTTTTGCAAGAACATCACAACAAAAGTGCACAATACTTCCTCTCCTTGAAGTTGCATTCAGTCTGGATTTGCAGCTCATCTCAGGCATTAGTTTTATAAACTGAGACTTCAGTCTGCCCAGAGTTTATAGGAAGCAATGAACAATTAGCGTTTGGATCAATGCTGCAACTACAACATTGCCTCTTTGGCCAGGAAGATTGAAGCAGACAGGGTTTAAATCAGCAAATGTAATCTGGAATAATTAAACCGATGTAAACTAAAAAGTAAAAGAGAAGGAAAATGGGACAAAGAAGATGTAATAACAGCTTTTAAAATTGTTTCTTTCTTTTTAAAGTATCCAAAAAATTTTCAGAATGATTAAGACCCTCTATTTTTCTGTGCCAGAGAGTTTGTTTGTAATCAAAACCTCTTTAAAGAAGTATGAGATCCCTCCTGACTCCTTGGAACCTGTACCCAAAGGTGCATGATGTGATGGTGGGCATTTGGGATGGCTTTGATGTCTTCATTCACTGAGAACTCACAGAAGCCTTGCATAAAAAGCGTCTCATCACACAGAACTAATCCAACGTGGCCCTACAGCCATTTCCTGCCCGACTATGGAAGAGTCCGTGGTTCATAAGATGGGCCTTCTCGGCCGCCTCTGAAACCACAAAACCAGAATCAAAGCACATCATCCTCAGTCCCAAGGAGCTGCCAAAAAAGAGCTTGATTTGAGAAAACTTCACTTACATGTGCCACAACTACTTCTAGCATCATGTATTATGTAAGTAGATTCTTGCCGTTTATGTGCAGGGGGAGTTTTCTTGGCTAGGAAGAATTATAATAGACAATAGACTATGGGCACAGATTGTACAGGGACCTCTTATTTTCTTCATGTATGGAAATTGCTTCGTGATCCTCTCCTCGTCAACAGCACCAATTCGGAGGCCTCTTGGTCAGAGTCGAACACGGATATTGTGTCCTAGCTGTCTGGACACGCAAATCCAGGGCATTACAATAGGGAGAGTAAGATTTTGCCAGGAGCTACCAGTCAGCGTTGAACTCAAGGTAGGACCGCGTTAGGGACTCCAGCTCTGGATTTTTCCCTCGTGGGTTTACTCCCCGAGCCTTCCCCCTTAGTGGGTATAACCCGCAAGACAGCAGAGGTTTGAGATCAGAGTTTCCCTCTTCCTAGCTGAGCTGCTGACAGAAGGGGCTGACGAGCCCCATCTGCCTGAAGTGACTGGTTTTAAAGCACCAGTAACCCGCCTTTGCCCCTTCTGTCAGTAGAAATGGTTCCACTGGGCTTAGTAGCTAAGCCACACGTTAAGGCCAGGAATTGGACCTGGTTGTCAGAGGCTATTTGACGCGCACGCCATTGGGAGCATTTAATAGGTAGTGGGAGCTCATCCCCATTACCACCCACGACTATACCAGCCTGAGAAACCAACAGCACCAATTATCTCACTGTTATTCCTATGTCATAAACTTGGGCAAGCATGTGTTTGACATATGCTTTTCACTCTCAGAAGGCACATTAAAGTGTTAGTTACAGAGAGGCAACCAGTTGAAACATTTTGTTGCACTTCTGGAGCTTTATTTAACTTTTGAAGAGTGCAGTGATCTGGTAATCCCGTGTTGAAGTGAGGCTGTGGTGCCATAATTTACAGCCCCTTAACACAACTAACACCTCATTTCCCTCTTTCTATAGAGGAGGTTGTGCCAAAAAAAACACATATTCACTTACTATTCACTTTTGTATGTGTGTATGTGTAATGCTTCATGATTTAATTTTAAATGTTCTAGAGTGGATGCCTAACAATAGGATTTATGATTTAAATTGGTGGAGATTACAAGCTTTAGATGGGGTGTAATGAGTGCAGGAAAGGAAGGTTGAGCGACAGGATCAGCTGCAGCTTTATTGGACGGATGGAAGAGGCTGGGAGGACCACATGATCCGAAAAGGATGCTGTTTGGGTTTCCCATGAGAACCTTCGATCAGATTGACGCAGCTGTACCACATCTTGGCTGGACTGAAAACACGGGCTGATTCATACAGTAACAGTGCCACGTGGCGACCACGAAGTGAAATGCTCTTTTCAGGGACTGAGAGTGGCAGGCTATGAAGAAACACCTATAAAGTGCTGAGGAACTCAGCAGGTCCGTGGAAGGAAATAAACAGTCGACACTTCGGGCCGAGACCCTTCATCAGTTCTGGAAGGTAAGGGGGCAGAAGCCAGAATGGGAAGGTGCGGGTAGGGGAAGAAGCACACGCTGGCAAGTTGGGAGGTGAGGGGGAAGATGGGTGAGTGGGGGAGGGGGAATGAAGTACAAAGCTGGGAGGTGATAGATGGAAGAGATGAAAGCCTGGAGAAGAAAGAATCTAATAGGAGAGGACAGTGGAGCATGGAAGAGAGGGAAGGAGGACGGGCACCAGAGAGAGGTGGTGGACAGCTGAGAAGAAAAAAGAAAGGGATGAGAGGGAAGCCAGACTGGGGAATAGAGAAAAAGAGGAGGAAGGGGGGGAGAAATTACTAGAAATTTGAGAAATTAATGTTTAAATGTATGAAGATAAAACTATTTTGTTCTGGAAGTGAGTCTTTTTCTTATACAATACAATTTTACTTTGACCATAGATTTTGCTATGTACACAATGTGGAATCCATGTTGACCAGAGATTGGTAAACATCTTCCCTGGGGCATCTTTGCCAATCTGCAGACTTCTGTAAACTCTTTGACATTTGTTAGTATCGCTTCACTGCACGGTAGGGGGATAGAAGGGGGGAAAGAGGGGGCAGAACCACTTACAAATCTCAAGCGGCTTAAGAAGTTTTCTGATGAGAATGTCAATCAATAGAGAGTTGTGAAGAAAGTTCCAGACACAAAGTGCTTTTTATTCAATACCTAAAATTAAATGCTCATAATGTACAAATCTTGTAATACTGATGCTGATAACAATCCGGTTGGTGCCCTTCATCGAAAATGTTTACAGGCTGCTGTCTGGAGTGTATTTATAAATATCAGGACCTGTGTTACCAAAGCAAATGCTGAACAGGTTAGGCAACTCCTGGGAAGGTAGAAAAGGAAGGCTATCTACTGACTGTTCCCAGCATTTTTCATTTGGATTTAGATCTGGTTGTCCAGGACCGGAGCTCCAAATTTGCTCACATTTAACCTCAGAGGTTGCTCCTTTGAAGGATCACATGAAGTCCTAAAGTCAATTTTCCTGCAGTTATTCACCAAAGTTCCTTTGTACCTTGTTGTCTCGTCCAATTAAAAAGACTAGTGCTCATGGCATCTCCTCCATTGCAGGTTTCCTTCCTTATCACACACTATTTTGATGAGGAAATCGATCACAGACAATTCATAAACACAAGAAACTCTGCAGATGTTGGAAGTCCAGGGTAACGCAGTAAATGCTGGAGGAACTCAGCGGGTCAGCATGGCTTTGTCGAGCACCTTCACTCGGTAAACAACAAGCAGATTTCCCAGTGGCCAATCTCTTTAATTCCAATCCCCATTGCCATTCCACCATGTTGGTCCATGGCCTCCTGTACTGCCATAATGAGGCCACTGTCAGTTTAGAGGAGCAATACCTCATATTCCATCTGCCTAACCTCCAACCTGATGGCATGAACATCAATTTCTCTAACTTCTGGTTCCCACGTCCTCTCTTTTTCCATTTCCCATTCCGGCTCCCCTCTCATTTCGTCGCTTCTCCTATCACCTCCGAATGGTGTCCCTCCTCCTTCACTTTCTCCCATGGCTTACTCTCTTGTCCTATCAGATTCCTTCTTCACATCTTTACCGTTTCCACCTATCCCTGTCAGCTTCTCACTTCATTCCCCCCCCCCACCCCGCACCCACTTATCTTCCCTCTTTACTTGGTTTCATTTATCACCATCCAGCTTGCACTCTTTCCTCTCCCCGTCAACTTCGGATTCTGTCTTCCTCAGCCTTCCTATCCAGTCCTGATGAAGGGTCTCGACCCGAAACATAGCTCTTTATTCCCCTGCATCCTTGCCTGCCCACCTGAGTTCCTACAGCATTTTGTGCGCAGACAATCAATCTTTTCTTAATCTGGATCTTGGAATAAGGCAATTATTCACAAGCAATTAATTGTTAGTATTCCAAACCAAGCCATGGAGACATAAAATAGGGTAGATGACCAAAGGTTTGTATAGATGTTCAAGCCTTAGGCAGAACAAACTACAACCATCATAGAACCATAGAACACTACAGCACAGTACAGGCCCTTCAGCCCTCCATGTTGTGCCGACCCATATAATCCTTAAAAAAAAGTACTAAACCCACACTACCCCATAACCCTCTATTTTTCTTTCATCCATGTGCCTGTCCAAGAGGCTCTTAAATACCCCTGATGTTTTAGCCTCCACCACCATCCCTGGCAAGTCATTCCAGGCACTCACAACCCTCTCTGTAAAAAACTTACCCTGATGTCTCCCCTAAACTTCACTCCCTTAATTTTGTACATATGCCCTCTGGTGTTTGCTATTGGTGCCCTGGGAAACAGGTGCTGACTATCCACCCTATCTATGCCTCTCATAATCTTGTAGACCTCTATCAAGTCCCCTCTCATTCTTCTACGCTCCAAAGAGAAAAGTCCCAGCTCTGCTAACCTTGCTTCATATGTCTTGTTCTCCAAACCAGGCAACATCCTGGTAAATCTCCTCTGCACCCTTTCCATAGCTTCCACATCCTTCCTATAATGAGGTGACCGGAATTGAACACAATACTCTAAGTGCGGTCTCACCAGAGATTTGTAGAGTTGCAACATAACCTCTCTACTCTTGAACTCATATTGCAACCTCTCCACCTTCCACCTTCTGAAACCCAGCCTCTAGAGGGATGATCAGCTACTTTCAGATTAGGGAGGGAATAGTTTGGCTGACCGTTGCCTGCATTTTGCATTTTTGAGGGGGTGGTGTGACTGGTGCTGAAGGACGTTAAGGTTGGGATGGGTGGGGGGGTGCTGCACAGGATCAAAGTAAGCTCAGAGTTGTAAACTTAATCAGCTCCATCATGAGCACTAGCCTCTGTAGTATCCAGGACAGCATCAAGGAACAATGTCTCAAAAAGGTAGCATCCATTAAGCACCCCCCCCCCCCCCCACCACCTAGGTTATGTCTTGTTCTCACCGCTGCCATCAGGAAGGAGGTACAGCAGTGTGAAAGCCCACAATCAACGGTTCAGTGCAGCTTCTTCCCCTCTGCCATCCAATTTCTGAATGAACATTGAACCCATGAACACTACATCACTACTTTTTATTTCTATTGGATTTGTGGATATTATAAAGAGAGTGCAGAGAAGATTTACAAGGAGATTGCCTGGATTGGAGGGCGTAGCTTATGAGAATAGGTCGAGTGAACTTGGCCTTTTCTCCTTGGAGCGACAGAGGATGAGAGGTGATCTGATAGAGGTGTATAAGATGATGAGGGGCATTGATCGTGTGGATAGTGAGAGGCTTTTTCCCAGGGCTGAAATGGCTAAAACAAGGGGGCATAGTTTAAAGGTGCTTGGAAATGGGTACCGAGGGGATGTCAGGGGTAAGTTTTTCACACGGCGAGTGGTGGGTGCGTGGAATTTGACTGCCAGTGGCGGTGGTGGAAGTGGATACAATAGGGTCTTTTAAGAGCCTCTTAGATAGGTACATGGAGCTTAGCATAGAGGGCTATGTGCTAGGGAAATTTTAGGCAGTTTCTAGAGTAGGTTACATGGTCGGCACAATATTGTGGGCCAAAGAACCTGTAATGCACTCTAGTTTTCTATGTTCTATTATTGCACTAGTTACTTAACTATTTAATATATATGTTTTTATATATTTAGTATATTATTTTTGTGTGTGTATGTGTGTGTGTGTATATATATACACATACACACACAAACATATAAAACATTTAAAAACTGTGAATTAGAGCAAATGTATATACTAATTGTAATTCAGTTTTTTCCCCTCTTTTATTATGTATTGCAATGTATTGCTGCTGCAAAGGCAACAGATTTCACAATATGTGCCGGTGATGTTGATTCTGATTCACCTGCCCCTGATATCTCCGCCGACACCTGTTGCTTCAAGGCACAGTGCATGAGCAGAACTTAGTTTGATAGACAGCATTCACTGGCAGAGTAAACAAGGCAAATGGGTGGGTGGGGAGGCTGAACTAAGGTTGCTTTCTCTGCATCCGCAGAGGCTCCGCGGAGACTTGATAGAAGCTCATAAAATTTTGAGAGGCATAGATAGACACCCCCTACCTTTTTCCCAGGGTCAGAATGTCTAATCCAGAGGCCATGCGTTCAAAGTGAGATGGGAGACGATCAATTAAGATGTGCAGGGAAAGTTTTTATGTTGAGATTGATTGGTGCCTGGAATGAACTGGTGGTAGATACAATGGATGTATGTATTAGGCTCTTAGATAAACACGCAAATGGCATGTTTGGCGCATCTTGGCGTGTCCAAGATGGCGGCGCGACGCAGCTTGCAGCAGCGAGGCTGAGTCGGGCGGCGCCGTGGAAGTCCATAGTGGGGGTAGTCCCTTCTGCTGTCAGCATGGGATGACGAGTCAGTCGGGACCCTGAGGACTTGTGGAAACTGTGTGATGGTTTCTTTCGAACTTATAGTCTTTTAACATCTTTGCACTACTTTTACTGTGCCCATGGTCTGTTTTTTTTTATCAATTATGCTATTGTTTGCACTGTTGTAACTATATGTTGTAACTATGTGGTTTTGTGCAGGTCTTATAGCTTTAGTTTTTGGTCTTGTTTTGTCTGGTGCATTTGGAGCTCCTTTCCGGGGAACGCGCTAAGACGGTAGCGCGATATTAATACACAGCAGCCTCTCCGGACTCTGGATTGGGGATTGCCAAAGTTATGTGGATTTTCTGGTGTAGTCTGTTTTGTCATTTGCTTTTGTGATATCATTCTGGAGGAACGTTGTCTCATTTTTTAACTGCATTGCATTTGTGGTTTCTAAATGACAATAAACTGAATCTGAATCTGAAATGTGCAGAGAATGGAGGGATATTGACCATGTGCAGGCAGATGGGATCAAGTGTCACTTGCTTAGTGAGTTTAGCACATCATGGATGGAAGGACCTGCTTCTGTTCTGTAAGAGGAAGAAGGGCTCATGACAGGATCAACATACAGCCAGGGTGTTCAGGAAGCAAATTGACCTCAGGGACATCACTGGGGATCCACACCTTAGAGATGACATCATTAAATTGCAATGCAGGTGGCTGCCAAGGTGATCACAGCAGTGAGCTTCCACGTGTTTGGCTGTTTGCCGGCTGGAAATTTTGGTAATCTCTCTCAATTTCTCACTGAAGGTACACAAATGCTGTATCCAAGAGAGTCAATTGCATTTCAATACTTCCTACCAATGAGCAGGGAGCATTGTGAGGAGTGCAGACATGGCTGGGTTGAGCTCTCCGATCTTGGTGATTTACTTGCAAACGTTTCGTCAGCGTGCGAGGAGACACCATTCAGTGCGTTGTTGATTGTGGTGTGTCCTCCGAATGCTTGGACTTTATATACTTTTCAATCAGCTGATCGGTCGCTATTTTGGAAAGTGGATTGTGATGTGGGGAGGAAATCTTGCCGCTGATTGGTTGCGTGATGGACTTTGTGCGTTGTGGTCCGGAATTGCGCCGGCATCAGTTCATAAATAGGATCGAGGTCTGTGTGTTTGTTTACAGGATTGTTCTCCAAAAACCACCCTTCTAGGAATTCTCTGCGTGCCACGTGTTTGCTTGTGCCATGAATTTCACTGCTGTCCCGTTAATTTTGTGCTCCTCTCCACCTTCAGGGGTAGAGCCTAGGGAGAGTTGCTCATGCTGCTTTACAGCCAGTTAATGTTCATGGATCCTTGTGGGTATTTTATTCCCAGTTTGGTCAATGTGCTCTTTGCTGCAGTCCCCGCATTGGATTTTGTAGACCACGATGGTTTTGTCCAATAAATTTTGGACGTTTGACCAGCATAAATTTTTAAAGAAGGGGCTTCCCTTCCTCCACCATCAACTCTGCTCTCAAACGCATCTCTCCCATTTCACGCACATCTGCTCTCACCCCATCCACCCGCCACCCCACTCAGGATAGGGTTCCCCTTGTCCTCACCTACCACCTCACCAGCCTCCGGGTCCAACTTCCGCCAACGGGATCCTACTACCAAGCATATCTTTCACTCCACCCCCCTTTCTGCTTTCCACAGGGATTGCTCCCTACGTTACTCACTTGGCCATTCATCCCCCCACCCCCCCCATATCCCTTCCCACCGATCTCCCTCCTGGCACTTATCCTTGTAAGTGGAACAAGTGCTACACCTGCCTTTACACTTCCTTCCTCACCACCATTCAGGGCTCCAGACAGTCCTTCTTGGTGAGGCAACACTTCACCTGTGAGTTGGCTGCTGTGATATACCGCGTCCGGTGCTCCCGGGGCGGCCTTCTATATATTGGTGAGACCCAACGCGGACTGGGAGACCGTTTCGCTGAACACCTACGCTCTGACTGCCAGAGAAAGCAGGACCTCCCAGTGGCCACACATTTTAATTCCACGTCCCGTTCCCATTCTGATATGTCTATCCATGGCCTCCTCTACTGTCAAGATGAAGCCACACTCAGGTTGGAGGAACAACACCTTATATTCCATCTGGGTAGCCTCCAACCTGATGGCATGAACATTGATTTCTCTAACTTCCGTTAATGCCCTTCCTCCCCTTCTTACCCCACCCCTTATTTATCTATTTATTTATTAATTGTCCCCCTCCTTTTTTTCTCTCTCTGCCCCTCTCACAATCACTCCTTGCCTGTTCTCCATCTCCCTCTGGTGCTCCCCTCCCCCCTTCTTTCTCCGTAGGCCTCCCGTCCCATGATCCTTTCCCTTCTCCAGCTCTGTATCCCCTTTGCCAATCACCTTTCCAGTTCTTAGCTTCACTCCTCCCCCTCCTGTCTTCTCCTATCATTTTGGATTTCCCCCTCCCCCTCACCCTCCCACTTTCATATCTCTTACTATCTTTTCTTTCAGTTAGTCCTGACGAAGGGTCTCAGCCCGAAACATCGACTGTACTTCTTCCTATAGATGCTGCCTGGCCTGCTGTGTTCCTCCAGCATTTTGTGTGTGTTGTTTGAATTTCCAGCATCTGCAGATTTCCTTGTGTCTGCATCCTAACATGATGGCTTTGTGGCCAAGTTTACAGATGACACAAAGGTAGCTGAACATCTAGGTAGTGTTGAGGAAATGGGGAGTCTGCAGAAGAACTTCAAATGAATGGACAGCAAATTCAGAAATCAGACGTGCAAAGGGACTTGAGCAGGATTCCCTAAAGGTTAACTTGCAGGATGAGTTGGTGGTAAGGAATGTTGTGTATTTAATATTTCAGTAATATTGTAAATATATTGATTGATTAATCATTGTTTAAATGATTCATTATGGGCTATATGTAAACATACGTAAATGGCATACGTCATTACAACACCACATCATATGGAGGTGCCTCACTTAAAGTAAAAACAGTTAAACTCATTTTCCGGACTGTCTTGTTTTTCTTCCAATTGATTTTATGTTTTAGAGTTACAAACCATAAGGAAGGCAAATACAATTTAGAATTCCTTTGGAGAGTACTAGGATATGGGCAAGGATGTAATGATGAGGCATTTGTCAGACCATGCTAGGAGTATTGTAAGCATTTTTAGGCCCCTAATCTTAGAAAGGGTGTGTTAGCATTGGAGAGGGTCCAGAGGAGCTTCATGAGAATGATACCGGAATGAAACGTGCATTTCATGGCTGTGGGCCTGTACTCGCTGGAGTTCTAAAGAATATTTGGGGTGGGGGGGAGAATCTCATTGAAACCCATCGAATATTGAAAGTCCGAGATAGAGTGGATGTGGAGAGGATGTTTCCTATGGTGGGGGAGTCTAGGACCAGAGGGCCCAGCCTCAGAATGGAAAGACATCCCTTTAGAACAGGGGTGAAGAGGATTTTTATTTTAGCCAGAGGGTGGTGAATCTGTGAAATTCTTTCCCACAGATTGCAGTGGAAGCTAAGTCATTGGATGTATTTAAAGCAGATGTTGAATCAGAATCAAGTTTATAGGTTGATTAGTAAGGACATCAAAGGTTATGGGGAGAAGGCAGCAGAGGTGCGTGCGCTGCTGAGGACCCGTGACTCCGCCTTCAGAGCAGGCGACAAGGCAGCCCTAACAACAGCAAAGGCCAAACTGTCCCGGGCCATCAGAGGGGCAAAGCATGCACATGCCCAGCGAATCCACAGCCACTTCCAGGACAGCGGCGACACGAGGCGCATGTGGAAGGGCATCCAGGACATCACCAATTACAGGACAACATCACCTGACTGTGCGGGTGATGTTTCCCTCCCAGATGCACTGAATAACTTCTATGCTCATTTTGAGGTGGAAAACGACGTGGCGGCGAGAAGGTCCACCCCTCCTACAAATGACCAGGTGCTGTGTCTCACCGTGGCCGATGTGAGAAGAACCCTGTGCAGGGTCAACCCACGGAAGGCTGCTGGACCAGACAACATTCCTGGTAGAGTGCTCAGAGGATGCGCAGACCAGCTAGCAGATGTTCTCGCTGACACCTTCAACATCTCCCTGAGCAGCGCAACCGTTCCAACGTGCTTCAAGGCCGCCACCATCGTCCCCGTGCCGAAGAAGTCTTCAGTGTCCTGCCTAAATGACTACTGTCCCATTGCACTCACATCCATCATCATGAAGTGTTTCGAGAGGCTTGTCATGAGGCACATCAAGACCCTGCTGCCCTCCTCACTGGACCCCCTGCAATTTGCGTACCGTCCTAACCGCTCAGCAGACGACGCCATTGCCATCATCCTCCACCTGGCCCTAACCACCTGGACAAAAAAGACACGCACATTCGAATGCTGTTCATAGACTTCAGTTCAGCATTCAACACAATCATCCATCAGAAACTGACTGGAAAGCTGAGCCTATTGGACCTGAACACCTCCCTCTGCAACTGGATTCTAGACTTCCTTACTGGGAGACCTCAGTCCTAATCGGGAGCAGCATCTCCAACACCATCACACTGAGCATGGGGGCCCCCCTGGGCTGCATGCTTAGTCCACTGCTGTTCACTCTGCTGACCCACGACTGTGCCGCAACACACAGCTCGAATCACATCATCAAGTTCGCCGATGACACGACCATGGTGGGTCTCATCAGCAAGAACGACGAGTCAGCTTACTGAGAGGAGGTGCAGCGGCTAACGGACTGGTGCAGAGCCAACAACCTGTTTCTGAATGTGAACAAAACAAAAGAGATGGTTGTTGATTTCAGGAGGCAACGGAGCGACCACTCCCCGCTGAACATCGATGGCTCGTTAAGAGCACCATATTTCTTGGTGTTTTCCTGGTCCCTCAACACCAGCTCCATGGCAAAGAAAGCCCAGCAGCGTCTCTACTTTCTGCAAAGGCTGAGGAGAGTCCATCTCCCACCCTCCATCCTCATCACATTCTACAGGGGTTGTATTGAGAGCATCCTGAGCAGCTGCATCACTGCCTGGTTCGGAAATTGCACCATCTTGGACCACAAGACCCTGCAGCGGATAGTGAGGTCAACTGAGAAGATCATCAGGGTCTCGCTTCCCGCCATTACAGACATTTACACTACACACTGCATCCGCAAAGGAAACAACATTATGAAGGACCCACGCACCCCTCATACAAACTCTTCTCCCTCCTGCCATCTGGGAAAAGGCACCAAAGCATTCGGGCTCTCACGACCAGACTATGTAACAGTTTCTTCTCGCAAGCTATCAGACTCCTCAATACCCAGAGCCTGGACTGACACCTTACTGCCCTATTGTCTTGTTTATTATTTATTGTAATGCCTGCACTGTTTTGTGCACTTTATGCAGTCCTGGGTAGGTCTGTAGTCTAGTGTAGTTTTTTTCTGTGTTTTTTTACGTAGTTCAGTGTAGTTTTTGTACTGTGTCATGTAACACCATGGTCCTGAAAGATGTTGTCTCGTTTTTACTATGTACTGTACCAGTAGTTATGGTCAAAATGACAATAAAAGTGACTTGACTTGACTTGAGAGTGGCGTTGAGAGGGATAATAAATCAAGACATGTTTGAATGGTGGAGCAGACTTGATGGGCCAAATAGCCTAATCTGCCCCTATATCTTATGCTCTTTCAACTTCCAAATTCTCTCATACTGCATCAGTCCTCTGTGTCAACTGGACTTGATTGAGTCTGATAAACACAAGGTTTATAACTGGATAGGGTTGCCAACAAGAAAGTGTAAATTATGAGCAGGGTACTTGGTCTGGTTGTAAGTGGAGACCATGTTTGTTCCTCCACCTCCAATTCTGACCAACTGTGTAACTGTAGACCCTGGGAGTTCAACAGGCCAAACTGCCCCGTTTAACTGTGGACATTAGTCATAAGATGTTAAATTAATAGATAAGGAAAATACAGAAACTTACATAATCCATTTCCGTAATCTGACTATCCACAGTCAACTATAAGCTGGCTGGTGGTGTAGTGGCATCAGTGCTGGACTTTGAGGCGAACGGTCCCGGGTTTGAATCTGGCTGGCCCCTTGCACACTTTTCATCTCTGCTGGGTTGAGCATCCAGTTGGCAGCTTAGCTTTATAAAAACCAGTCAAATGTTATGGAATCCATAATGATGCCACCTGACGCGCACACAAGGTGTGGAAAGGAACAATAGCAGCAATATGACCATTAAAGCGTAACAAAACTTTCTAGGCCATTCAAGAAAAGAGATACATAAAAAACGGTACATACGGACCCAATGAAGGGTTTTGGGCCGAAACATCTTTTCCATCAATGCTGAGTTCCTCCTGCATTTTGTGTGTGTTACGTACTTCGGAAGGACTACTTTCCACAGTGTTTGAAAGGAAAACACTCCCTTAATTCAGGAAGATGTATATGCATCTTTCTTGTTCACTCTCAGACACAAACGTCTTTAGCTGTAAATTGTAAACACGAGAGATTCTGCAGATGCTGGAAATCCAGAGCAACACACACACACACACAACATGCTGGAAGAACTCAGCAGGTCAGGCGACATCTGTAGACAAGAATAAACAGTGGGCATTTCAGGATAAGACTGTTCGAATCTTTAATCCCCTCTATGTATGCTGCCTGATTTACTGGGTTCCTACCCATTTTTTTTTGTGTGTGTGTTTTGCTGTGTCACCTTTATTTTGGGAGCTGAGATCTGTACACAGGCCTGCCTCGATCAAGAGTGAAATCTGGGAGGGAACCTGGTGCAAGAGCAAAGGTTCCAATAATCTCGATAGTGCCTGTAACAGTCCTTTAAAGGAGCTCTTGACTAAAGCAAGAGACAGACTCCAGAACATTTATGTATAGAAGGTCCTTAGCTCAAAAAAATTCAAGACCCCCACCGCTAGGCTTAGGAACACTTATTCCCCCTCAACCATCAGGCTCCTGAACCAGAGGGGATAACTTCACTTGCTCTCAGCACGGTTCCCACAAACTGTAGACTCGCTTTCAAGAATTCTTCATCTTATGTTCTCAATATTTATTTCTGGCTTACTTATTATTTTCTCTTTCTTTTTGTATTTGCACAGTTTTTTTTTGCACATTGGTTGTTGTCAGTCCTGTTGGGTGCGGTCTTTCATCGATTCTATTGTGTTTATTGTACTTACTGTGATTGCAAAAAAAAATAATCTCATGGCTATATATGATGTAATACAGTATGTATACTTCGATAATAAATTTCAAAGGGTTCAAGATACATTTATTATCAAAGTATGTAGAAATTATACAACCTTGGGATTTGCCTGCTGGCAGGCAGCCACAAAGCAAAAAACCAGAAAGAACCCAAATTAAAAAAGAAAGACCAACACCCAATGAACAGAGAAAGAGAAATAAAGCACAAATCATGCAAACAATAAAAACAAGCAACAGCATTCCAAACCAAATTGAGTCCATAGACCCGAATCTCCGGAACAGACAGAGTAGGCCCAAAGCCTTGGTCTCAGTTCATTATATATAATTCATTTACTATGAAATTTGAATAGCTTTCTTGATGTTGCAGTACAGGTCACAATCTCGAAGTAAGATGCCAGCTATTTAGAAATGAGGGGAAAACATGTTTTGCACTTTTGGAATTTTCTGCAACCTAAGCCTGTCACTGGGTATGTTCAGTTCATTTTTTTTTAATTTTAAAAGAATTGAAGAATGTGAAGATAGTGACTAAAGATGAAGTTGCGTTTTTGAATCTTGGTGAACAGATGACCAAGTTAGAATTGCAGAGTTATGAAAATCAGAAGTTAGAGCTGGAAATCTAGAACAAAAACAGAAAATGCTGAAAATACTCGGCAGGTCACGCTGCATCTGTGAGAGGAGAAAGGGAAATCTAGAACAAAAACAGAAAATGCTGAAAATACCCGGCAGGTCACGCTGCATCTGTGAGAGGAGAAAGGGAGTTGGTGTTTCAGAAGGAAGGCGTTTTGTCAGAACTGAAATGGAGACAGATGCAGCTTGTGGAGCCACAGGGAGAGAGAGAGTGTCCCTGAGAGGATCAAACCAGGGGTTAAAGCTGTAGATGAGGTATATGGCTCATCAGTGAATGGCACCTGGCAGGGAGTGAGAACCCAGACAGAAGAATGTAACAAAAACCTGTGATGTTGACTCAGGTTGTTATTCTTTCCTTCCAGTTTTTTTCCCCCCTTATCCGGTTGCCGAGAATACACCCAGTGTGATCTGCTAACTTCAGGCTGACACAGCAGCCGGCCACGGCTGCCTCCTCGGACCATGAGGCCCTCCTGTTTCAGGATGGTGTTCTTTCTACTGTAATATATTCTCCGGGACTGCTGATGTTTGCCTTTTTGTTTTGGCCATCTCTGCACACTTAATCCAGACGTGCTGAGATTAATTTCTCCTTCTGAGAGACAGGGAGCTGCGGCTGCACATTTTCCCTTGCAATGTAACTGTACCGACGTGTACTGCGCTCCTTTTGCTCAATTATGCTTGCAGGTGTCTTTGAACAATATTTTTGCCAGTAGCACACACTTCTACTGTTGTCCCTGTCCGGCCCCTCATATTTTCCTCGGAGTGGGATACCCTCAGAGGGCAGTTCTTCCCACTGCTCCCCTCCCCAGTGCAGCTCCGAGAGGCGCCCAAGAGCTTGGCTGTGGTTTCATTGATGAAAGAGTAGAATTAGGCGGGGGAGTCATTGGACAGTCGGTGATTCACAATTAAAAGATAAAACTTTCTCTGCTGGAGAGGGCAGGATTGTCAGTGCAGGAACTCGGGACACGACGGGCTTGGCAAAAGAAGAGCCTCCAGAAGGGATCTCCCCCTCGGACTCGAGCTCGGCTTTCTAAAATGGTGATCCGGAGCGGGCGATAAATAACCGAAGTGGTCTAAGCGGGCTGTCGCATCTCGGAGCCAATCGCGAACGAAGGCCGCCCTGGCTGGTACCCAAGTGCGGTGGAGCAGGCGGGGCCAGCCCTTGTCAGCTGAGTGAGTGCTATTGAGCCGGGAGTGAACTTGGTGTCTGTGCGGCGGACAGCCCTCGAAGGTCCCGGGGAACGCCGACTGCCTGGAGGGCAAGTCGCCTGCTTGCATTTCTCATCAACGGCGGGGGGGAGAGGGAGGGAAACCGTGTGGATCTGAGAGACTGATGCTTCCTCCTCTTAACGAGCTGTGCGTGACCCCGGAGGCTGCCGAACGTCTGTGGTGAGCACAAAAGGATTCCAGATCCCGAGCCCGCCTTGATTCAAGATGAGTTTTAGGTAAGTTTGAACTGGCCTTTTGCGTCTTGTGTGCCGATTGAAACAGCACGCCTTTAGTTGACAAAGGGCTGGCTGTGTTTTAAGAGTAACACGGCAGCCAATTCTGCCTGTGACTTCCTGCGATAGGGAATCACTACTCTTGAAGCTTGCAGCCTTTATTTAACCAGGAAACACAGAGTTAAGCTGGTGTGTTAATATTTTCCTTGCCTTTCTTTTGCCAGGAAACTCCATCATCGTACTTTACTGAATTTGTGTTCTGAGATAGACGGTAGAACTGAGAACCTGAATAGTTTCATACCTTTTGCTACCTGACTCTAGTCTAACTCCACACTTGGCCGGGAAATAAGATTGTCTGCACTTGGGAATGTAGTCTTTACTTCAGAATTTCCATTGTTTCACAGTTCATGTCCAGATTGCTTCTCCTGCCTATTTTGGGCATCTGAGAACATTGGTGATTTGATTGTTCAACATACACAAAGGAAATCAGTCCCCTCACCTACAGGGGTAAGGCATGCTGGTTGGCATTCTGGGCTAGTTTCCAAGTGCCAGAGTTTAAAAAAAAATTAGGGATGCAATTTCAAATGCCTCCATGACAGCTGTAGAAATTAAATTAAAATACTTAAATAAATCTGGAATTTAAAAGTTAGTGATAGCAGTAGTGACCATGAAACTATAAGGATGTTGTTTTAAAAAAAAACCCATCTGCTATGTCTATCCCACATATGACTCCATTCTTGCCATTATGATTGAAGACTAACCAGTCACTGAAATGTTCACTCAGTTCATGGGGATGAGAATTAAATGCAGGTTGTTAGTAACGTCAACATTTTGTGCACAAATAGAATAATTTTGCAGAACAAGGTTTTGAGCGGCTGCTAAGACTCTTGGCTTTGCTTAATTTTCAGAAAGTTTTGAGTTTTAGCTCTGCTGCAGGATGTGGGCATTTAATGTAAGTTGACACACCCATGTTGTGCTGAGGAGGGGCCCTACGTTGGCGGTAACATCCTTCAGATGGGAAATTAAACTGAGCCGCTAAGTGTTTGTTCCACCGGGTCAGTGCCAGTGACTTTGTTCATGTTCTGAAGCTGAGTGGTGCCACAGCAACAACCTCATAGTCAATGTCAGCAGGACCACGGAGCTGACTATTCACTTCAGGGAGACGTCCTCATCAGAGGATGAGCCGTGGAGCGGGTCGGCCACTTTAAATTCCCCGATGTTATCATTTCAGAGGACCTGTCCTGGGCCCAGCACCTAAGTGCAATTACAGACAAAGTGCGGCAGCAACTACTTCCTTAGGAATTCACAAAGATGCTGCATGATATCTAAAACTTTGACAAACCTCTTTAGATGTGTGGTGGAGAGTATATTGACTGGCTGCATCCCAGCCTGGTGTGGAAACACCAATGCCCTTCAGTGAAAAATCTACAAAAAGCAGTGGATATGTCCCAGTCCATCACAGGGATAACCTTCCCCACCATTGAGCACGTGTGCATGAGGCGTTGTTGCAGGAAAACAGCATCCATCATCAGGGACCTCCGCCACCCAGGCCATGCTCTCTTCTCGCTGCTGCTATCAGGAAGAAGGTACAGGAGCCTCAGGACTCTCACTACCAGGTTCAGGCAAAATTATTACCCCTCAACCATCAAAGGGAGTAACTTCACTCAACTTCACTTGCCTCATTATTGAAATGTTCCCACAACCTATAGACTCACTTTCAAAGACCCTTCATCTCGTGTTCCTGATATTTATTGTTTATTTATTTTTTGTTATTATTACTTTCTTTTTGTATTTTCACAGTTTGTTGTCTTTTGCACGCTGGTTGGTTGAACACCCAAGTTGGTGCGGTCTTTCATTGATTCTATAGTTATTGTTCTACTGTGGATTTATTGAACATGCCTATAAGAAAACGAATCACAGGATTATATATGGTGACAACAAGTTTACTTTGAACTTAAAGCTTTGGCCAGTATGTCTCTACTAGACGTATGCTCTCAAAAATAGTTTTTTTTTTCCCCTAAGTTCCTGCGATTAAGAAAATCGATTTAAAGTTTGACTGCATAAAAAAACTTCCTCCTTTGTGTATTTTTGAGAGACATTTCCAAAATTCTTTTCCCTTTACAAGATGAACCTAATAAACTCAGGAGTCATGAGAATAATAATCTCCTAAGTGAATAATAATAAAGAGAATAATAAAGTCAGATGTTGATTTCCCAGAATGACAATGAATGGGTTAGTGTGGTGTCCTGAAGCTTTGCTTAATTGTTTATGGTGGGAAATACTTCAGCTGAATTTCTTTTTGTGAGTAAGTTTTAACTTTTTACACTTCATTTAGGAGATTACTTTGGTTGGGAGGATGAATATCACTTGTGACAATGTGCTGCTATATTGATGGGCCTGGCTTTTGGTCATTTCTAGGAACTAGTTCTCAATGCCAACTAACTGTCTGTGGGCAAGCATTTTATTAGGGATCTTGTCACCCTTCTTTACAACCAAACATAATGATTTTATTTTATTTATCACAATTACTATGAAACATATCTGAAATACATAATTTATGTTAACAACCTGCAGTCTGCAGTGATGCAACATTAGAGTGAACTGAACTTGCCTGGACTGTTTTGATAACTTTCTGGTTTGACGTTTTATATGCTATATGCTTTTCACTCATTTTTCTTTGCTGTTTGTGCAATTTGTTCTTTTTTTGTGCGTTGACAGTTTGATGTTTTTTCCTTGAATGTGTTCCATGTTTGTTTTTGTTTTGTGGGCTGTCTGTGGGAAGATGAATCTCAGGGTTGTATACTGCATATAAACTGTGGTAATAAGTATACTTCGAAGCTTTGCACCAACGCATTCTAAGTATGTGCTTGGGGTAGCCCGCAGGTGTCTCCAGACGTTCCGACAGCAATACAGCACGTCCACAGTGTTCAGAAGAACAGTGCAACAACATTATCATTATTTTGTGCCGTGTGGTATGATATGGGCAGTCATCGTCCCATGACCATGACTGTTGTTGGCAAGTTTTTCTACGGAAGTGGTTTGCCATTTGCCGCCTTCTGGGCCGTGTCTTTACAAGATGGGTGACCCCAGCCAATATCAGTACTCTTCGGAGATGGTCAGTGGACGCATAACCAGGGCTTGTGATAGGCACCAGCTGCTCATATGACTATCCACCACCTGTTCCCATGAGTTCACGTGACCCTGATCGAGGGGCTAAGCGGGTGCTACACCTTGCCAAGGGTGACCTGCAGGTTAGCGGAGGGAAGGAGCACCTTACACCTCCATTGGTTGAGACGTACATCCACTCCGCCACCCTAAACACAACAGCAAAACAAAATAACGTAGCAAGCACCTTTACAGCAACAAAACAAGCTGCTTTACTCCCCTGTACCCCGCACCCACTCAATAGTCAGGCCTCCAAAGCCAGGACAGGCTGTCTGTTCAGAAGAGGTCCAAGTCTGAGAGATCATTGATGTGGGTGGTGTTCCTATCTGATTCACAGAATGACTTCTCATTCCATATAGTGAACTCTCTTGACCCGTCACATGTTCTGTCGTAGTATTATCCCATGAGGCCAGTTCTCCTCGGTTGGGTCAAGAGAGAGATACAGTCTGAGGTGATGACAATAATGAAGCCAAAACAGTATAAATAATCTATTTTTTAAATGTATTTTTCATATTTTCCCCTGGTTATAAGCCTCCAGAAAAGACTGAACAGACTTTGGTAATCCAGAGGTTCTGCTACACCGAGAAAGGTTATGCTGGATGGACCAGTGCCTGTGGGTCCTTAGCTGTACCCTGTGCTGCCCAGTGGTTGGATCTGAAGTGCTTGATTGGTAGGCAGATGTGGGTCTGATCAGAGTGAAGAAGAGGGATCTTAGCCTAGTCCTTGGGTTGGAGTTGGGGAGACACTCACAAAGGGCTTTATCAGGATAATAGGCCTTATTTTTGGAGTAGCATCTACACCTGCACACTGGCAGAAGGCCAGGTGCTGCAGGGCTGTCCAGCCGCTCACTATTACCTGGATGTCATCATTGGTACCAGTAAGGAAGACAGGGAACATCTCCAAAATCTCATGATTGTGTTAGGAAGATTGGGAGATTATGGAGTTAGAGCACGATGCAACAAGTGTGAATTCTTTAAACCAAGCAACAGTTACTGTGGTCACACCATTAATGCATGAAGATCACACATATGGGCTGATAAATTTCAAACTGTGGTGGATGCCTCGGGGCTAAAGGGCGTATCACAGTTGTGATCCTTTTTAGGATTTGTAACAGGTTCCTGTCAAATTTGGATACTGTGCTCCACACTTTGAACTTGTTAATACAGATCGGGAAGAAATAGCAATGGACTAAGTATTGTGAGGTGACTTTCCAAAAGGTGACGGAAGTGGTGATGTCAGACACACTGTACTCACGCATTATGATCCACAATGTCCAACAACATTTGCCATACACTGTTTGGGATGCCAACACTTCCAGGAGAAAGGCATCCAGAGCTCTCTGAACCCCTTCCTGCAGTCTCTGAGTCAACTCCTGCAATCACCACAGAGGAGGTCCCAGAACCTGAGCTTGTTTCATAGTCACAAGTCCCACCTGCCAAGCAGAGTGACTTTCCCTTCTCAGGAAAGGCGTTATCTCAGAAGGAATAAGAAATCCTCCACAGTAATTAAATCTTTAAGCCTGAATGGGAAAATGCTGTGGATATTTGGATAGTAGTTGTATTATATAGTAACAGTTGAGATGCATTCTATTTTGAATTTGAAATTAAATAAGCAGGGAGGAGTGTTGTGTATTCAATATTTCAGTAATAATTGAGTATTGTAAATTGTTTTATTAAGCATTCTTTGTTGTTTACATAGAGCACTACAGCTATATGCAAAAGTACGTAAATGGCATACGTCATCACACCGCCACGTGATACGTGCGCGCCTTGCTAAATGTAAAAAATAAAGTTAGACTCACATCTCCCAGCTTGTCCGTTTGCCTTTCAATTAGATTTATGTTACAAAACGTAATAGCAACTTGTTTAAAAAGGTAATCCTGGAAAATAGAAAGTATCAGAGGGAAATGTCAGGAGTTTGGGAGATGAGAAAGAATGTGTCTCTCTCATACCGCACAGAGTTACTGTTCCAGATTATTGTTGTAATGGTAAACAATGACATTTTTAAATACATTTTTGTAGTGATACACTTTGGAAGGTCGAACGTGAAGACAGGACACGGGATTAATTACAGGATTCCTAGCAGTGTGGAGGAGCTGAAGGATCTTGGGTTCACGTCTGTAGATCACTCATTGTTGCTGTGAAAGTAGATAGGATTGTTAAGAAGGCGCATGGTGTGTTGGCCTTCATTAATCAGAGTATTGAGTTTAAGAACTTGAGAAATTCTGGGCCCACCTGGCTTCACCTATCACCTTCCAGCTATCCCACTTCCCCTGCCCCCATAATTTTATTCTGGCATCTTCCCTCTCCCTTTCCAGTCCTAAAGAAGGGTCTCAGCCTGAAAAGTTGACTGTTTATTCATTTCCATCGATGCTGCCTGACCTGCTGAGTTCCTGCAGCATTTTGACAAGAGTTTAAGGCCCGAGAGGTACTGTTGGAGCCCTATAAAACTCTGGTCAGACCACACTCGGACTATTCATTGTAGGAAGTGTATGGAAGCTTTGGAGAGGGTACAGAGGAAATTTATCAGGATACTGCCTGGATCAGAGAGCATGCCTAATGAGGGAATGTTTGAATAAACGGTCCTTTACTCTTTGGAGCAAAGGAGGATGATTGATGACGTGATTGAGCGCTGCAAAATACTGGAGGCATAAAGAAGCGTCATAGTGGTTAGCGCGACGCTGTTACAGCTCGGGCTGATGGAGTTCAATCTCAGTGTTCTCTGTATAGAGTTTGTATGTCCTCCTCGTGGAATTGTGGGTCTTCCCTGGGAACTCCGGTTTCCTTCCACAGTCCAAAGATGTACTGGGGTAGGTTAATTGGTCATTGTAAATTGTCCCATGATTAGATGAGGGTTAAATCTGGGTTGTTGGGTGAGTTGACTTGGAGGACCCACTCTGTGCTGTATCTCCAGAAGGATAGAGAGACTGACTGACAGACTTTTTTTCTCGGGGCAGAAATGGCAAATGGCAGATACGAGGTGGTGAGCATAATTTTAAGATGAATGCAGGATAGTATAGGGCAAAGGCAAGTTTTTTTACACAGAGAGGTAAATGCCTGGAATGCCCTGCCAAGGGTTGCGGTAGAACCAGATACATCAGGGACATTTAAGTAACTTGTAGGTATGCACATGGATGAAAGTAAACTAGAGGGTAATGTAGGAGGGAAGGGTTAGATAGATTTTGGAGTGGATTTAAAAATCTGCACGATATTGTGGGCCGAAGGGCCTGTACTGTGCTGTGGTACTGTTCTATGTTCGAAGATTTAAAATAAGTCTGTGGTATACAACCCTGAGGTCTGTCTTCCCACAGACAGTCACAAAACTAAATATTTCAACTTTAATTGTGAAAGCTTTCCTGAAACATTTCACAGAGGTGTTAACAAACAAAATTCAACAGTGGATCAGTCAGAAGATGTTAGGGGCAGGTGGCAAAATGCTGAATTTAAGAGGTGTGCTTTAAGGAATGTATCAAGGGAAGAAAAGTAGTGGAAGAAATATCTGAGTTTAGGATTTTGCAGCCCATGGAGCAATAAAATCAAGGATGCCCAATAAGGGATCCTTGTGAAGTGAAGCAACGGGTATCTTGAAAGGTTCCAGAGCTGAAGGAGATCAGAGAAATAAGGAGGGAGGAGGGGATGGATGGCTTAGCAAACGTTACTCACTTGTCAGCCATGGTGAACCATCAACACGGGTGAAAGGTGAGCAGAACTTGTACCTAAGGCATGGAGTGATATTGATTAAAATCTTCAAGTATCCGTCACAAAATAATTTCATCATTGGTGTTGCCAAATTACTGCCTATTCCTAATTTTCCCTCCTTCCTTAATCTGACTAGACCTACTGAAGGGTCTGGGCCCGAAACGTCGACTGTACATTTTTCCATAGATGCCTGGCCTGCTGAGCTCCTCCAGCATTTTGTGCGTCTTGCAAGTCCACTTCAGAGGGCAGCTGCATTGGGCGGTCAAGAGTTGCGTGTAGGCCAGAGTGGGCAAAGGTGCTGAGATTCCTTCCCTGAAGGATATTGGAGAACCTTGAATTTCTTTTATGACTGTCTGGTAGTGATGTTTTTGCAGGGCTTGTGGTTTGCTCTTCCTTGCCACAATCAGAACCCGCACTGCACCCATCTCACCTGCGCCCAGAATGCAGCTTCCAATGGGCCTCAATGGTCTGGTCAGCAGAGGGGCCTCTGGTGACACAGCAAAGCAGTGCTGCCCCAAAACACCCCTGGCAGCCTCAAGTAGCCCTTGGACCTGGGGCTGAAGCTTTGCTGTGGAAGTTTTAATTAGCTGCATGATGTCTGATATTCAGAGACATTTTTACAGCAATGAAATAATATTGAGTAATTAACTTCCTTTTTAAAAAAAAACAAGCATTAACTAAATAATGAGAAAAAATGTCAAAATAAAGATAGCAACAGCAGCATTGTATAAGTGCAGACATGGGGCAAAATCCTCTTTTAGCCAATGCAGTAGAACAGCAAGTATTGCAAGTAAAGTTTATAGTGGGGGGGGGGGGGGAAGGGATTGCCACGAGAGCTGGCAAAGCTTCAATGGGCCAAACAGCCTCCTCCTTCCACGGAAAGAAGTATGAAATCCATATCAGTGTAATCAAAATTACTTTACACAGTAATGTATTGCCTGCGAAATCTTTACCCTACACTGCCCTTTGTGAAGGAATGTGGTCTTAGATTCCAAGCAAGTCCAAAAATTCTGCACAAAGATTACTGCATTATCAAAGGCTAAAAAACAGCAAAATTGGCCCTTGATTACCATTTCCAATTTTAGCTTTCCATTCTAGATTTAATTTATTATTTAAATTTAATATTTCAGCTGTCATGGTGAAATTTGAACTCGTGTTTTTGGAGCTTTTGTTTAAGCTCTTTATCCTAGTAGTTGTAATTGCTTTTGTATGTTTCCCTGAAGCTACAACACATTTTAAGGAATAGAAGGGGAAGAAAAATGCATTTCTCAGTTTTATATGTCACTAGAAATAGTATGTGAGGGAAGGTTTGCAGTGTTGTGCATTAATAGCTATTTCTACAACCCGTCTACGTGGCTTTTCTCTTGCTAACTGTAGTGGTATAGCCATAAGATACTGGAGCAGAATTAGGCCATTTGGCCCATTGAGTCTGCTCCACCATTTCAACATAGCTGATCCATTTTCCCTCTTAGCCCCCAATCTCCTGCCTTCTCCCCGTATCCCTTCATGCCCCGACCAATCAAGAATCTATCAACCTCTGCCTTAAATACACCCAAAGGCTTGGCCTTCACAGCTGCTTGTGGCAGTGAATTCCACAGATTCACCACTCTGGCTACAGAAATTCCTCCTCATCTCCGTTCTAAAAGGACGCCCTCTATTCTGAGGCTGTGACCTCTGGTCTTAGACTCTCCCACCATAGGAAACATCTTCCCCACATCCGCTCTGTCAAAGCCTTTCAACATTTGAAAGGCTTCAATGAAGTCATCCTTATTGTGGTATAGATGAGCTTTCTAAGTAAGAATGTTGTAAGACATTGATCGTACTCCCAAAATCTCTCTCCTTCTTGATTTTGTTTGAATCCTGTAATGTTGTTAATTATAAGGAATAAACCAATGTGTGTTTTGAAGTAGATCGCTGTGGTATCGCAGGGAGTTAGATTTGACTACAGATGAGTTGAATAGAAATACCAGGATAACCAAAGCTTTTCTCAGTTACTCAATAACGGAAACTGTCTTTATGATGTGAGAATTAAACGAACTGGAGCAGGACATGAACCTTTCCAGGTTCTCTTGCCCTGACTTTAGTAACCTCTTGCCACAGACTGTGCACTTCTTCCAATCAAGTGTACTCCATTCATTGTTCACAGTGTGCTCTCTTCTACATTGGAGAAAGCAAAAGACTGGCTGGTCACGGGAAACACTGGAGCCTGCCACTTTAATTCCCCAACCCACTGCTGTTTTGATCTATTGATGTATGGCATCCTAGACTGCCACAGTGATGCTCCATTTAAGCTCAAGTTGCAACTCATTTTTCTGTCTGGGCACGTTGTAGCCTTGCGAATTTGATTTTGAATTCTACAGTTTAAGGGAACTTGATTTATTGGTCTATAATTAATTATTCATCAGCTTACTTTTCAGTTTTCCTTTTATTTCTCTCTGGATGTGGAGGACGTGCCCAGTTTGATCTGCATGAACTCCCACATTTTTATGTCTATTTTATCACTCTCACTTGTTCTCATTCTCTCACTGACTATTTACAGCTCATTGCTATGGCCACCCCCATCAGAAACATTCCCCTCCCTCATGTGTCCCACTTTCTGACGAAAACATTGAAAGCCATTGACTCGTGTTTCTCCTCTCACATCTGCAGCCTGACTTGCTGAGTATTCTCAACGTTTTAAGTTCTTTCTTTAAAATCCACAGCATCCGGAGTGTTGATTTTCATGATACAGGATTCAATGTTTTTTGAGCTTTTACTCATTAAGGAGATGAGTCCTTAAGCATGGTGGTTAGCACAACACTTTACAGTACAGGCGAAGCAGGTTGGATTCCTGCCGCTGCCTGCAATGAGTTTGTATGTTCTCCCTGTGACCACATGGGTTTCCTCTGGGTGCTTCAGTTTCCTCCCACTGTCTGGTTGGTAGGTTAATTGATCTTGTAAGTTGTTCCATGATTAGGCTAGGGTTAAATTGGGGAGTTGCTGGGCGGTGCAGCTTGAAGGGCCGGAAGGGCCTATTCTGTGATGTATCTCAATATAAAGAAACGGTACAAATGTGTGGTTAGTGGTGAAGATATGGGCAGCAGTTGGTTGGTCTACTGTAGGATCAAAAACACTGCATGAAAGACTTTCTTATTAACTTTCCAAATAGTGAACTAATCTGAACTTTATGCATCCAGAAGCTTGACACAAATAAAAAAAAAATGATGTGTGTATGTGAATCATTGTTTAGACTCTCTCTGTTAGCAGATGGCCCAATCAGTATTGTGGCTGAGCTTCTTTACATCAGTGCTGTGACTGTATTCTGAATCAATACCACTATTTGGGAGCTAAATTACTAACTAGTTATGACCCAATGAACCCTGACCATTGATGCACAGAAGGTAAAAAAAAAAGACAAGACTGACTCACTTAAATAGTTACCAGAATGAACAAGACATAGTTACAACCTCATCTGGTTCCACACAAAATGCTGGAGGAACTCAGCAGGTCAGGCAGCATCTATGGATATGAATAAACTGTCGAGGTTTCGGGCCGAGACCCTTCAACGGGACTGAGAAGGAAGTGGGAAGATGCCAGATGAGTCCCTCCAGCTTTTCGTGTGCGCTGCTTTGGATTTCCAGCATCTACAGATTCTCTCCTGTTTAGGATTTGTACCCATCTGGTTCCAGTTAGCCTTTTCCGAAGTAACATAATGATGGGCGATCATGCTCTTCCATCTGTCCTTAATCTGAGATGTAACAAAGGATCGTTGCTTGTGGGGAAGACCACAGCCCCCTCCCCGTCCATGACCATCATCAGGGCCCGATAATATACCATGCCAGGTTCTTAAATGGCTGCAGATCTCTGGAACAATCCATTGTCCCCTTGGTTTTCAAGGCAGCAACCATTTTTCCAGTGCCAAAGAAGGTGACGGTAACCTGCCTAAATGACTATTGTCTGGTGGCATTAGCATCGACCGTTATGAAATGCTTCAAGCGACTAGTCATAGAGCACATTAAAGACCTTCTCCTGGCTACACTGGACCCTTTCCAGTTCGCTTACCGATCCACTGATAATGCAGTAGTCTCTGCTATTCCACCTGGAAAAAGGGGTATCCTGTACCAGACTGCTGTTTATAGACTTCAGTTCGGCATTCAACACCATCAAACCCCAGAAACTGGTAGGGAAACTGTCTTCACCTCCCTCTGCAACTGGATACTGGACTTCTTAACAGTAAGGCCACAGCCAGTCCATGTGGGCAGCAATGTCACTTGTTCCATTACGTCGAGCACTGGTGCTCCCCAAGGCTGTTTGCTCATCCCACTGCTGTTCACACTGCTGACGCGTGACTGTGTCGCAGGACCCAGCTCAAACTGTGTCATCAAGTTTGCAGACAACAAAACAGTGGTTGGCCTTATTGATGATGATGATAACTCAGAGCACAGAGAGGCATTGGAGTGGCTGGTGGATTGGTGTGAGAACAACAACCTGAGCCTTAATGTGGAGAAGACAAGGGAAATCATTGTGGACTTCAGGAAGTTGCAGGCAACTCATCCCCCTCTGCGAATACATTGCTCCTCTGTAGAGAGAGTTAAGTGAACCAAGCTCCCATCATGGATGTCCTCAGCTGGTTCTTTAAAATCACCTCCCTGAACAAGAAGGCACAGCAGTGCCTCCACTTCCTAGGAAGATTCAGGCAAGCAAGGCTCCCATTCCCCCATCTTAGCTCTGTTTTCCAGGAGCACCATTGAGAGCATCCTGACAAGTTGCATCTCCATCTGGTATGGGAGCAGTCGAGCATCAGACCAGAAGTCCCTCTAAAGGACTGTGAGAACAGCTGAGAGGATCATAGGGGTCTCCCTACCATCCAGCAGGGTAGTTTATCAGGAGCGCTACATATGCAGGGCCCTTAGTATTATTAAGGATCCCACCCATTCATCCAGCGTCCTCTTTGACTTTCTACCATCAGGCAGGAGACTCCGATGCATAAAAACAAGAACGGGCAGGCTGAGAAACAGTTTCTTCCCCCAGGCCCTTGGGCTTCTGAACTCCCAGTTGCATTGTATTCAAAAGGTTGCTGATTAATCTGTTCCGTACCTTACAATATTTAGTATTAATTCACTTTAGTTTGTTATTTATGTATGATTCATCCTTACCTTCATAATTTATTTTGTATTATGTGTTTTACACCCTGGTTTGGAGAAACTTTGTCTTGTTTCTATATATATTATATACATTAATATACATGTATGTAGTTAAATAACAATAAACTTGACTTGATTGACAAATTTTTCTATAAAAGTGGCTTGCCATTGCCTTCTTCTGGGCAGTGTCTTTACAAAGAGGGTAATGTCAATGGCATTATCAATACTCTTCAGAGATTGTCTGCCTGGTGTCAGTGGTGGCATAACCAGGAATTGCGGTTTGCACCAACTGCTCATATGACCATCCACCACCTGCTCCCTTGGCTTCATATTACCCTGGTCAGGGGGGTGGGGTGCTAAGGAGGGGCTACACCTTACCCAAGGGTGACCTGGAGGCAAGAGGAGAGAAGGAGCACCTTACATATCCATCCCACCACCCTCTAGTTGTGTAGAGATATCAAAAATTTATATCACAGAAGTCTGCAAACACTGGACAATAAAGATCTTGCTTCCTGAGTACTTTCGGGTGTAGCTTATGGGTTTTGGGCTGCTGATCATGAAAATTGCCATGAAATTTCCCTATCATGCACCATTTAAAAAAAATTGCCTGTATTTGATATTTTGATTTATAGTTCAAGCCAGAAAAATGTTGCCCACAGTGAAGGCTGAAAAGTTTTCAGTCTGGTCCAGGCGTGACTGGGCGTGCTTAGGCAGGGCAGATGCTGCGAGGCCAGACAAGTTTTAGAAAAACAGAAGATGGAGTCCAGAGGAGGCAGACAAAGATGTCATGAAGCATGAGTCTGGAATGGAAAACGGCACTGATATTGATACAGATTTTGAACCCCTTTTGTTGAGTGATCATGTCAGTGCATTGATAAAAAGCTACCCAGACTTGTATTTATACTTTTGTGGATCACTGCTCTCCAAGCACTCATAAAAATTATTTTTAAAATGTGCTGAGAGTCTCTCTCTTTAATAGGCAGTAAGTTCCAGTTTTTACTAGTGCCTGAGGGAAGATATTTTTCGTTATCCTTTTACATTACTGTAATTCTATGCCTTCTCTGCTCAGTGGAATAATTCTACTTAACGCTATCTTGTACTTTATATTTTACATAGAAAACCTACAGCACCATACAGGCCCTTCAGCCCACAAAGTTGTGCCGACCATGTCCCTACCTTAGAAATTACCAGGCTTACCTACAGCCCTCTATTTTACTAAGCTCCATGTACCTATCTAAAAGCCTCTTAAAAGACCCTATTGTATCTGCCTCCACCACCGTTGCCGGCAGCCCATTCCACGCACTCACCACTCTCTGCGTAAAAAAAAAAAAACTTACCCCTGACATCTTAAACCTGTGTCCTCTTGTGGCAACCATTTCAGCCCTGGGGAAAACCCCTCAGTTATATATCCCCTCAACTGTGTGTTCCATAGAATTAAATAATATCCACGTAGCTATAATTTCCCATTCACTATAAAACTCTTCCTCATCCACCCCAGTACAGTCACATCTAAGATTGTAGGATTTAACCCCTCATTCAGGAATCTACCAGCTGCTTTTAAAATATATTTTCATTGACTGCTAAATTCCCTGCAGTGTTGCACATCTTTTTTTAAAAAAGTATATAGACTAAAACATTTGAGGAAGTAGAAATAAACAGCAGATATGTTTAAGAATGTGCACAATTAAAGCACCAACCATTTATTTAACTCTGATTAAAAAAAAATGTTCCAGGCAGCTGTGATAATTCTGCAAACATATGTTCATCTGTATAATTCATACTGTGCACAACAGTCCATAGATTCTGCAAAATTGCCCCACAAGTTGACAGGGTGGTTAAGAAGGTGTATGGTGTGTTGGCTTTCACTACACAGGGAATTGAGTTCAAGGGCCGCGAGGTAATGTTGCATCTCTATAAAACTCTGGTAAGAGTATACTCGTGTTCAGTTCTGATTGCCTCTGTCTAGGAAGGATATGGAAGCTTTAGAGAGGGTACAGAAGAGCTTTGCCAGGATGCTGCCTGGATTAGAGAGCAGGCCTTAGGAAAGTCAGTAGAGCAAGCTAAGACTTTTTAGAGTGAAGGATGAAAGGCAACTTGATAAAGATTACAAGAAATTTAGAGTGATATTTTGTACCCTTTTCCCAGGGCAGCAATGACCAATACCAGAGGGCATCAATTTAAGGTGAGTGGAGGTAGTTTTTTTTACACAGAGAGTGCTAAGTACATGGAAATTGCTGCCAGGGGTAGTGGTCGTGGCTGTTACGATAAGGATATTTAAGGCACATAGATGAAAGAAAAAAAGGATACTAGCCTGTGTAGGAGAGAAAGATTAGATTGGTCATGGAGTAGATCGGCATGACATCATAGTCCAAAGGACAAGTGCTATGCTGTGGTTTTCTCTGTCTAAATTCAGAAAGATATGAGGTCTCTGTACATCAAAGTGTTTGGAATTTGATAATGTAGTTGTCTTTATTTAAAAGGAAAATTGTCAAGGAGAAACTTCAGTTCTATTGAAAGAAGAATTTAAACTGCAACAAATTTCACTAAAAAGTCTTTTTAAATGATGGTCATTTAAAAGAGCAGCTTTAAGTTCATCAGTATGCACATCACCAAGGATCTCACATGGTCTGCACATACCGGCTGTGTGGTGAAAAAAGCACAACAGCACCTCTTTCACCTCAGACGGTTGAAGAAGTTTTGTATGGGCCCCCAAATCCTAAACTTTCTACAGGGGCACAATTGAGAACATCCTGGCTGGCTGCATCACTGCCTGGTACGGGAACTGTACCTCTCTCAATCACAGGATTCTGCAGAGAGTGGTGAAGAGAGCTCAGCGAATCTGTAGATGTGGACTTCCCACTATTCAGGAGATTTACAAAGACAGGTGTGTAAAAAGAGCCCGAAGGATCATTGGGGACCCAAGTCACCCCAACCACAATCTATTCCAGCTGCTATTTTGTCGTGGTTTTTCATCATCTGTAACAGAATCTTTTAGCTCTTATGGTTAGCAATGATGCAATTTGAGTAAGTGAGACATTTGATTCTGGAGTATTCAGAATTTTGATCACTTTTCTTAGTGATAGTTTTCGGTGTTTTCCTTTCAAGATCTCCAATAACTTAAAAATTATGCTACTTTATACATCTGTAATTGCCCAGATCAGAGGTACATGTCACAGCCAAGACTGTAAAATGTCTATTACATCTTTTGAAAAGGAACACAGATAGCACTTCAAAGTTAATTTTCCCCAAACAAGGCAGCTGTCATATCTTCTTAAGTCTTTTGAGGAGCAGTTTGATTAATATTCTACATTAAAACTTTACATTTGAACGTGTAGTTTATTGCCCATTGTGCTGATTTTCTTTTCGTGACCATTATAACTTCATTAAGGTTTACTTATCTTGCATGTTGGAAGAACTGTTTCTCTAAGATGCAGAGCAATTCAAAGTTCTCCAATGTGCAACTCTCCCCAGTGACTGAATTTGTTTTTGTCAATATTTCACAGTGGCAGGATTAGCTCCCGAGGTTCCAGTACCCTAATACCATTCAAAGTAAGGCCAGAAAGTACAGGAAATTTACAGCGAATCGATCAGGCAGCGCCCATGGACAGTGGAGCAATGTTAAACTTTTGTATCAATAATCGTTAATTGGAGTTGATGTAACTGTTCCGGCGAGCTGAAGCAACCAACGCCTATTGGTCAGCTGACAGCCAGTCCCAGGCTGAATCTCACTGTTCATTGTTCCCATCAATATCTTGAATGTTCTTCAGGTAAGCCATTTAAGTAATTGTGCTTTGGGATGTACAGTTGAATTTTGAGTTTGAGATTTGTGGTTTTAATGAATAAAGGAATATTCTGAGCTCCGGCTTTGTCCTGGCTTCAGGTGAGAGGAAGTTCAAAAGTTGGAAGTGGATTTTATTATTTGTCACCACGTACAACAGTGAGATTATTTTTCCTGTGGATATAATCAGCTTATCTATAGAACAGTGACTGTAACAAGATTGAATGAAAGATGAAGTAGAGTTGGTGGTGAAGTAGGATATTATATTGACATGGCAATTTCAGCAGAAGATTTAAGCGCAATTCTATAATATCAGCGAGCTCAACTTGAGGCGGCTCAGTTGAAGTTAATCCAAATCTTGACCAGCAGGTTATCAGTAAGTCCAGCAATGTTGGTGTCAGACACTGAACAGACCTCATGTGAGTCAGTTGTTGCGTCCATTAGCAATTTCAAGTTCGATGCCGCATTGGGAGTTACATTTGAATCACGGTTTAAACATCACAAAGGTACATTCCAGGTTGAGTTTGGCAGTAAAGATGACTTGTGGAAGACACGGACTTTGTTCCAAAAACTGGGTACAGCTGCACGTGAGTGTTAGATCAACTTCATTCTCCCTAAGAACCCATGTGAGTGACCTATTGGTTCACAGAATTCTCCGACAGCTAACAAGCACTTCTGGAGAACAGTCATCTCTCTTCAGTGCTCCCTATCCTTGCCTGAAGGTCATTCAACACGACTTCAATGACTTCATCGCATATGTCAGCCGCGAATATGGAAAGGCCAAGCTGAGCAACACGACTGAATCACAGCTCAAATATTTAATTTTTATTTGCGACTTCAGGCACCTGGTGATGCAGACGTTTGTAATCGGCCCTTGACCAGACAGGAGCAAAACCCTGATACGACTTTACAAGCTGTCACTCAAGAATGTCAGTGCTCGATCAGCCTGAAACACGATTCCAAACTGGTCGAACAGAGCAGTTTCCAGTGGCCCAGACATCACTCAGCGGGTCTCCAAGTGGCCAGACACAGATGGTTGGAACTGTGCTTGTGGCATTACACAAGAAACTGCCAATGCAAGAAACATTTACAGCAAAAGTCATCGCTGTGGTCTTAAAGAAGGATTTTGTCATCCTTCACTGTCTTCTAGGCCAATGAAACACAAGGACGCAAAGTTTCAAAAGTTAATGGTGGCATTCAATGTTGACTTTGCCCCCAGAAGTTATGTCAACATATTTATCAACAATCAGTTGGTCAAGCTGCAACTCAATATGGTGTCAGAGATCGCCATTATCTCCAAATGTGTGTGGCGGGCACTTAGGTGCCCACTGTCATCTGATTACTCTGCCTACAATGCATCAGGTGGAACCCTCCAACTGACTGGCAAACTGCACTGCATGGTGGATCAAGGCAATGCTGTGGGTTACCTAAAAGACCAGTCAGATCTGAGCATCCTCGGCATTGGCTAGATGGACGAGCTGGATCTCCGCATCACCCCTTCGATGAGATCAGTGCAAAGACGTCGGCCATTCAAATCATGTCATTCGAAGCCGTCCCACCATCGGTGCATGAGAACATACACCTGCAGTAGCACCCTGTTGCTGGCTGTCAAGAAGTAAATCTGAAAGTGCTCATGGGTGCTTCAGATCGACTGAGCCTGGTGTTTGGACCAGATTGAAAAGGCCAGGCTGCTGGGGCCCGAAGCGGAGGATGGGCTGGTTCAGCTTGCTGCTCTGAGATGATTACCTGGCTCCGCACTGAACTAAGGGCCTATAGATGCACTCTCTTTGCTGACTTCAGTTCAGAGTGCTGTTTGCTTGCTTTTATTGTTTGCATGATTTGTCTTTTTTTTTGCCTCGGTACATTGGCTGTTTGACGCTCTTCTTTTTAATGGGTTCTTTTGAATCTCTTTGTTTTGTGGCTGCCTGCAAGGAGACGCATCTTAAGGTTGTATAATGCATACATACTTTGATAATAAATGTACTATGAACTTTAATTTCCAAACTCTGTGGATCAGCATTTTCCTACTATGAATTTGGAGTACTCTGCTACTGAGACATGGTGTAATTTAGCTCTGTTTTTGCTGCACTGCGTAAATAAATGTTAATTGCAAAGCTTGGAGCTGCCCTGCACAAATATCAGCCATCGTTACTTTGCCTTTCTTGTTGAGTATTCACTGATCGGCTCAATTATAGAAGAACACGCTTTTCTTCAGCATATACATCAACTTCACAGGTCAGTAATTATCAGGATAATGTTCCTGACCTTGAAGAATGAAATCATATTCACCGACTGACCTTGAAGCCAATACGTTTCATAAACTTTTACCACTTACTTCTTACCACTGTCTACTTCATACTTTCTCCCTGATTTCTGTTGGTGCTTTAGACCAGCGGACATTAAATCTGCGATGTGGAGAGGAGATTAGGCAAAAGTGACTGATGGAGGTTTAGCAGAAGTTACTGATTCTGCAATCAAAGTTTTAAGAAACCAGAGAGGCATTATAATGGTGGAAGAGTGTCTGGTACACTTCTGACTGGTGATTTCCAGGCAGACATTTTGATGTCTTTTGCTCAGGCCAATCTGCCGGATGAACTGAGAGGGTCTAGTAGGACGTTCTGTAGGAGGAAAGGAACTGTCAACATTTCAGCTTGAAAGCCTGAATCAAGACTTGGAATCCTGAGGTGTATTGCTTCAGAATCCAGCATTGCAGTCTCTTGTGCCTCTTCTTGACATCAACCACAGATAATGTTCCTCTTCCTTCTCCGTTCCCCCACATCCCCAGCCACCCCTTCCCCCCCCCAGCAAAGAATTCTGAATATTGACAAAAGTAAATACACTTTAGACAAGTGATTCAGAAGAGAATCATTGCAGATATGCTTTTTTGTTTCTTGGGTCTGTCACTTCCTGACTTCTGCAATGGCACATTGCAGCACAGAAATATGGAATGAGCTAAGGTTGTATACTGGTGAATCTGACCAGGCTTTGGGCCTTCTCCAGCTGGTCTGGGATCCGAGTCTATGGACTCAAACAACAGCATTCCAAACCAAATTGCTATATTGTTCGCATGATTTGGGCTTTTTTCCCCCCTCTTTCTCTGGGCATTAGCTGTTGGTCTTTTTTAAAATTAGGTTCTTTTGGATTTCTTGCTTTGTGGCTGCTTGTAGGCAGACAAATCTTAAGGTTATATAGTTTGTACATATTTTGATAATAAATGTACTTTGAATCCTTTTTAAAAAAAATTTTATTGGATTTTCAAATAGGTTACAGAAAGAGAAAAAATTTTTTAATTATCAATCCTTCTCCCCCTCCCCCCTAACATATCCCTATAGAAAAAGAAAAAAAAGAGAGAAGAAAAAAGAATGCCTGGATATCAGAAGATCCCCACATGCTCCATGGAGTTCATAACTAATCCGATCCTTGCTGGACTGGAACGTGATGGTTCAATTTAATATCAGAGAATACAACCTGAAATTCATACTCTTCACAAACATCCATGAAACAGAAAAAAAACCCCAAAGAATGAATGACAGAAACATAAGAACCCCAAAGCCGTCCCAGCACAAACAGCAGCAGAAACCTTAACCCTCCTTGCTCAAAGTTCAAAGTGCATTTATTATCGAAGAATGTATAAATTGTACCATACCGAGACTTGTTTGCTTACAGGCAGTCACAAAGCTAAGAACCTAAAAGAAACCAATTTTTAAAAAAAATCAGGCCAACCCCCCCCCCCCCCCGGCGACTGTAGAAAGAGGGAAAAAAAACACAAATCAAATCATGTAAGCAATAGACACGAGCAACAACAACAGCATTCCAAAACAAGTTGAGCCCGTAGATTCAAATCCCCAGAGCAGCCTGGAGTAGGCCCAAAGCCCTGGTGTTCTGTTCATCATATCTTTGGGGTAAATCGCTGCAAAGTTCACAGATATGAACCACAGCAGCTGAGGGCAGTCTTACAGCCTTAGCATCATGGAGAGAAGAGCCCCCAGACTATATGGACCAGTATTTAAGTTGTCTGAACACGCATGGGGACCAGGCCCCGTGAGTCACTCTGGACCTAGATTTTGCTGCTGAAGGAGCCATGCTCGACCTCTCTCAAGTCGGCCCGACGAAAGTACCTACCCCACACAGACAGCACCTGAGGTCAGGATGGAGCCTGGGTCATTGACACTAAGAAACCACAATCAGATTTATTATCACGGCATATGTTGTGAAATTTGTTAACTTTTTGGCAGCTGTACATGATAAATATAGAGGAAAAAACTAAGTGACATTAAGTGTGTGTGTGTGTGTGTGTGTGTGTGTATGTGTATATATATATATATATATATAAAAAAATAGTTAAATTAAAATAAGTAGGGCAAAAAAGTACAAATAAAAAAAGTGGCGAGTTAGTGTTCATGGGTTCAATGTCTATTTAGAAATCAGATAGCAAAGAGGAAGAAGCTGTTCCTGAGCCGCTGAGTGTGTGCCTTCAGGCTTCGGTGCCTCCTACCTGATGGTAACAGTGTGAAGAGGGCATGTCCTGGGTGGTGGGGATCCTTAATGATGGACGGCGCCTTCCTAAAGCACCACTCCTTGAACGTGTCTTTGATGCTACAAAGGCTGGTACCATGATGGAGATGAGTAATTTTACAAGACTCTGTAATTTACAGAGTGCAACAGCCCTCCCCTCCCCCCCCATACCAGACAGTGCAGCCAGTAATAATTATTACTACTAATAATTAGTAATAGCACTGGCATTATTTTACAATTTTGAATATTATATTTAAGTCTCTTTAATTTTTTTTGTTAGTAAATCAGTATCAGCTGTTTTTGAATACCTAATACAAGAGCTATTTAAAAACTTTTGTTAATGTTTTTCACAGCAGTTGGCGTGATGGGGCCTTAGTTTCTGAGAGACTGTACGTGCAGCTGCTTTGACATTGGTTAGATCTGTAGAGATGAAAATCATGAAGGTGGCTGCAAGGATCAAGCTAATTGCCTATCTTGGGAGATGCCCGGTTATGCAACATATTAACATACAGATTAAGAGCAGGTTTAGGTGTCTCAGACCTGCTCTGCCACTTAATGAAACAGGACACCTGATTGTAACCTCAATTCTACATTTCCAGCTATCTCGAATAACCTTTAACCCTCTTGCATATGCCCTGTCTCAAAGATATTCAAAATCTCTGCTTCGACCATTCTTTGAGGGGGAGATTTGCAGAGGTCCAGCTGAGAGGAAAGGCTTTGCCAGTTTTCTAGTTTAAATAAGTGATATCTTTAAGGGTGACCTCCGAGCCCTCGGTTGTCGTATATCCTCTCCCCATCCATCCTGTCAAGACACCTCAAGATTTCTGACATTTTAGTCAAGTTCCTTAGCACTCTTCTCAAGTTCATTGTTTACAAGCTCAGCCTGGCCAATCTTTCCATGAGACCGTAAAACACAGGAGCAGGATTAAGCCATTCGGCCCATCGAGTCTGCTCCAGCATTCCATCATGGCTGATTTATTATCCTTCTCAACCTCATCCTCCTGCCTTCTCCCCGTAACCTTTGACACTCCAATTCCAAAAGCCTTTGACAAGGTACCACGCGTGAGACTGCTTAACAAGCTACGAGCCCATGGTGTTACAGGAAAGATTCTAGCATGGATAAAGCACTGGCTGGTTGGCAAAGAGCAAAGAGTGGAAATAAAGGGAGCCTTTTCTCACTGGTTGCCAGTGATTAGTGGTGTTCCACAGGGGTCTGTGTTAGGACCGATTCTTTTTACATTATATGTCAGTGATTTGGATGATGGAATTGATGACTTTGTTGCAGAGTTTGCAGACGATGTGAGGGTAGGTGGAGGGGCAGGTAGTTTTGAGGAAGTAGAGAGGCTACAGAAGGACTTGGACAGATTTGGAGAATGAGCAAAGAAGTGGGAGTTGAAATACTCTGTATGGTCATGCACTTTGGTAGACGAAATGAAAGGGTTGACTATTCTCTAAATGGAGAGAAAATGCAACAAACTGAGGTGCAAGGGCAATTGAGAGCCTTTGTGTAAGATTCCCTGAAGGTTAATTTGCAGGTTGAGTCTGTGGTGATGAAGGCAAATGCAATGTTAGCCTTCATTTCAAAAGGATTAGAATAGAAAAACAAGTATGTAATGTTGAGACTTTATAAGGCACTGGTAAGGCCTCACTTGGAGTACTGTGAGTAGTTTTGGTCCCTTTATCTTAGAAAGGATGTACTGAAAGTGGAGAGAGTTCAGAAGAGGTTCACAAAAATTATTCCAGGATTGAACAGCTTGTCGTATGAAGAGCGTTTGATGGCTCTGGGCCTGTATTCACTGGAATTCAGAAGAATGAAGGGTTAGACATACTTTATTGATCCCGAGGGAAATTGGGTCATTGAAACCTGTTGAATGGGAAAGGCCTTGATAGAGTGGATGTTAGAGGATGTTTCCCATGGTGGGAGAATCTAAAACCAGAGGACACAACCTCAGAATAGAGGGGCATCATTTTAAATGGAGACGAGAAGGAATTTCTTTCGTCAGAGAGTGGTGAATCTATAGAATTCTTTGCCACAGGCAGCTGTGAAGGCCAGGTTTTTATGTATGTCTAATGCAGAGGTTGATAGATTCTTGATTTGTCAGGGCATGTAGAGATATGGGGGGAAGGCAGGAGACTGGGGTTGAGAGGAAAATTGGATCAGCAGTGATGAAATTGCAGAGCAGACTCGATGGGCCAAATGGCTTTATTGTGCTCCTAAGTCTTATGGTCTTAATCAGCCCCTGCCTTAAATATACCCAAAGGCATGGTGTCCACAGCCATATGGGGCAATGTATCACACAGATTCACACCTTCTGGCTGAAGAAATTCCTCCTCATCTCGTTTCTATAAGGATGTCCTTGTATTCCCAGACTGTGCTCTCTGGTCTTTCCTCACAGAACAGTCTGCACATTCCAGGAATCGGGTGGCACTTAACTAGTATTCAATATTTATAGAAACTCGATTATATTTTGTTTGCCAAAATGACGACACCTTTTCAGAGTACCTTTGATACCAAAGTGAAAGAAATATTTCTCAAGACCTAAAGGAGGCTGCCAGCGTGAGTGACAACCTGATGGGATTACACACCGGGTGGAAAGGGAGCGGCTGCTCTTTGACATGTTTTTGTTTAAAGTTTGATAACTGAGTAGGCAGGTGAAATCGTGTGTCCCTAATGGCACTTTCACAATGTTTTCGGTGTTTTCGAAGCATCCTTTCTCACTTCTCCTGTTCTGATGAGTCATACAATTGTGACATGTGGAAATAGGCCATTCCGTGCAAATCGTCCATATTGACTCATGGTGTATCTGTATGGACCAGTGCTCCCATAGTTTTCAATGCCCAGGCATTTCTAGTGCTCATCTAGGAACTTTTGCTGTCAGTAACCCAGCTTCAACCACTCTCTCAAATCTCCTTGAGCTGAAAAGATCTTTGGCTCTCTCCTCATTGATGCTGCCTTACCTGTAAAACCTTTTATCTTTGTCATCCCATTTCTTTGCTAATCAAAATTCAGCGTACAGGGAACACTTGCTGTTTCTGTAACAATTGTTTTTTTTTTAAAAGCAGTCAGGGTTGTTGTTTACCTTGATCCTATTTTTGAGTTCAGGAAGTTCACCCCACAGCCAATCAGCGACGAGATTTCCTCACCACATCACAGCTGACTTACGGAAGTGACGTCCAGTCAGCTGATTGAGAAGTATATAAAGGCCAACATTCAGAGGACAATTAACAACGCACTGACGATGTCTCCTCAAATGGTGACGAAACGTTTGCAAGTAAGTTGTCAGGATCGGAGAACAACTCAACCGAGCTAATGGTTGCTGTTTTAAAATGAAAGAGAAGATCAGTAGCTCGGATTGGCTGCTCGTTTGTAGGGTTGTTCGCCGAGCCTGGAGGTTGGGTCACAAACGTCTGGTCACCAGTCGAAGTGATGTCATCGGTGCACAGTTGAGTTTTGTTTCTGCCGAGTGCTCGCTATTGTATTGCTTTGACTCGTTGTTGGGACTAGTTGGCTGTCACACTGGCCACTACTGTCCGCTGGGTCCCAGCCAACCAAATAGCCGAGTGATCTTCGCTGGCCAGCATCCTCGGTTGTCGGTTACTGCGAGCGTTGGTTCCTTGCGCGTCCGCCGCTTTCAGCAGAGTCTGAGAGGAGATCCGATGGAGGTTGAGAAGATTATGAGAGGCATAGATAGAGTAGACAGTGTCATTTTCCCAGAGTCTAATACAAGAGGGCATGCATTTAAAATGAGAGGGGGCACGTTCAAAGGAGATGTGACAGGAAGTTTTTTACACTGTGTGGTGGGTTCCTGGAATCCATTGCCTGGGGTGGTGGTAGAGGTAGAAATATTGGAGACTTTTAAGAGACGTTTAGATAGACACAGGAATGTGAGGGAGATGGAAAGATATGGACATTGTGTTGGCAGAAGGTTGGCTGTTTGATTGCTAGTTTATTTGGTTCAGCACCACATTGTGGGCTGAGGGGCCTGTCCCTGTGCTGTACTGTTCTATGTTCTATCTAGCTATATTTGCAATCCAGTTTTACATCTGTTCCCTCCCACCATTTTGTGGCCTGGGGCACAAGCATATGGTTTGTTCTTCATCCTCTCGCTAGGCTCTCGCTCAGGGAGCAGATTCAGGGCTGCCAATCACAAACATGAGAAAGCCTGCGGATGCTGGAAATCCACAGCAATGCACACAAAATGCTGGAGGAGCTCTGACTGCATCGACGGAGAAGAGTAAAGAGTCGATGCTGCGGGCTGAGATCCTTCATCAGGACTGAGAAGGAAGAGGGAGGATGCCAGAACTAAAAGGTGGAGGGAGGGGAAGGAGGCTGGCTGGAACATGATAGGTGGGTGGGAAAGTTAAGGGCTGGAGAAGAAAGTAGCTGATAGGGGAGGAGAGTGGACCATAGGAGAAAGGGAAGGAGGAAGGTACCCGGGGGAAGTAATAGGCAGCTGAGAAGAAGTAAAAGGTCAGTGTGGAGAATAGAGGAAGGGGCAGGTGGAATTTGATCACCAGACGGAAAAATCAATACCCAGGTGGAATATAAAGTATTGCTCCTCCACCCTGAGAGCGGCAAATTCATGAAGAAGTTCTAGAAACAGTTCTAACTATCCGGGTGGCGTAACTTACAGATTCATGGAATTGCTCCAACCACAGCCAACCCTCACACACAGCTTCATCTCTACTTCAGTGTTTCTTTTTAAAGTGCTGTGAATGTTAAATGTATTCATTTATAGCCAGTGCATCAAGTCTGTTGTTTCCTTGTGTCCCACGTTACCAGTAAGACTTGGCTCCGCCAAACAATGCAGTTTAGTGGAAAAGTGGTGAGGAGGGGCATGAGTCATTCTCTATATCAGATATCATCTGGTTCTTGAAATCTGTATCACTGTTCTCGTCCTCTAAAATTGGCTTTTTTTTTAAAGAAGAAGAGGAAGGGAAAATGTTTTCAGCGAAGCCAATTTTTTTTCATATAGAAGAAAAATGCCAATAATTAACATCACTTTCTTTCAAAGTCTAGTGGTGCTTAAAAGGTCAAGGACCCAAAAAAAAGGATAATTTAACATTTTTAGTTCAGTTTATTTAAGCAGCCTCCAAGAGGACCACAACCTTGTCATGACTTAAAGGCTTGTGTGCCTCAACGGCCCAGAGTACTGCTTTGTGTTGGCTGGAGTCAGGGCCTTGTTCTTTGGCTCTTGGTGGGGTCACCCATGCCAAACAGGTCAAAGGGTAGAGACCAGACTAAGAGTGGCCCATCGGTACTCCAGGTTCAGGGGTTCAGCTCAGAGTTAACAACCCTAACTGGTCAACAGATACTTGTATTGGAAATAGTAATTAAGAATCCTTCTATACAGACAGATGGAGGACACTCATTGCTGCCCTAAACACCAGCAGTGTAATGGGCAGTATGTTATATAAGCAACTGACATGCAAACTTTCTACCTACACTCTGTGACCACTTAATTAGGTAGCTCCTGTACCTAATAACTTGGCCACTGAATGTACGTCTGCGGCCTACTGCTGTAGTCCATCCATTTCAAAGTTGGACATTCAGAGATGCACTTCTGCAAGCCACTGTTGTAATGCACGGTTATTTGAATTACTGTCAGCTTGAACTAGGCTGGCCATTCTCCTCCAATCTCTCTCATAACCAAGCTGCCACTCACTGGATTTTGTTTTATTTTGCTTTTCACACTATTCTCTGTAAATTCCAGAAGACCTTTTCAAAATGCTAGAGGAACTCAGCAAGTCAGGCAGTAGCTGTGGAAATGAATAAATAGCCGCCTTTTCGGGCCAAGACCCTTCTTGCTGTCCAACTTGCTGAGTTCTTCCTGCATTTTGTGTGCGTTGTTTTGGATTTCCAGCATCTGCAGACTTTTTTGTGTTTGTGATTTGCAACTCTAGAGACTGTTGTGTGTGGAAAATCCGAGAAGTTCTGTGGTTTCTGAGATACTCAAACTGCCTTGATTCAGTTGTAAAGAACACCCTGATGTCTGTGGAGAGCTGAAGTGGATTATACCAGGTAGAAGCCAGTGATCATCTAAGTGGCTATTATTGTGATTGCAAGACCCTGTTGGACACTGCTGGTGTGGACTGCCGGAAGTCTAATTCGTTGGTTTGTTGGTGAATGGCGGGGAAGCTGCGTAACCTTGGTCGTAGCACGGACTCGGCCACAAGCCGCACTCTTAACTGTTTGCCTCCCGGGGCGTTGGAGGTGGGCGCTCCACCAGACTGCTGGAGGCAATGTGGTGCGGTGTCCATACTGGAGTCGGTGCTGCTCTCAGTGTTTGCTCAGCAAGTGACAAGCTATATTATATTTGATTGCAGACTGCTGCAATATTCACGGACTCGGGGACCTGGACTAGGTATTATTTTGTGTGACTGTATTTTAGTGCTATCTGCTTGCCCGTGCTATCTTATATGAGTTATATGTGCCTTCTGCTGAGCACGACTGTTAGTACCGTGTTTTGTACCTTGGCCCTGGAGGAACGCTGCTTTGTTTGACTGTATTCGGGGGTATTCATGTATGGTTGAATGGCAATTGAACTTGAACTTAAAGTCCACATCTAGTGGACTTGAAGAGATGCCACTTTAAGTTTTAACAGTCCTTCCAGGTGAGGCGACACGTCACCTGCGAACCTTCTGGGGCTGCCCGTTACGCCTGGTGCTCCTGATGCAGCTTCCTCCACATTGGTGAGACTTGTCATAACTTGGGGGACCGCGTCGTTGAGTACCTTCACTCCATCCGCCAAAAGTAGAACTTCCAGGTGGCCAAACATTTTAATTCCCATTCCCTTTCTGACATGTTGATCCAAGACCACCTCTCGTGCCAAGTTGAGGCCACCCACAGGGTGGAGGAGCAACACCTTATATTCCACCAGACGGTATGAATATTGATTTCTCCCTCTGGTAAAAAAAAATTCCCTCCCCCCTCCTCTTTTTCTACTCCTCATTCTGGCCTCTTGCCTCTTCTCCCCTGCCTATCACCTCTGCCTGGGTTCCCTCCTCTTTCCCTTTCTCCTGTGATCCACTCTCCTCATTCTCCTCTCCTGTCAGATTCCTTCTTCTCCAGCCGTTTACTTTCCCCACCCACTTGGCTTTACCTATCAGCTTCCAGCTAGCTTCCTTCCCTTGCCCCCACCCACCTTTCCAATTTGACAATAGACAATAGGTGCAGGAGTAGGCCATTCGGCCCTTCGAGCAGCACCGCCATTCAATGTGATCATGGCTGATCACAGTCAGTACCCCGTTCCTACCTTCTCCCCATATCCCTTGACTCCTCTATCTTTAAGAGCTCTATCTAACTCTTTCTTGAAAGCATCCAGAGAATTGGCCGCCACTGCCTTCTGAGGCAGAGCATTCCATAGATCCACAACTCTCTGGGTGAAAAAGTTTTTCTTCAACTCTGTTCTAAATGGCCTACCCCTTATTCTTAAACTGTGTCCTCTGGTTCTGGACTCCCCCAACATCGGGAACATGTTTCCTGCCTCTAGCGTGTCCAATCCCTTAATAATTTCCTTAATAAATCCTTTAATAAATTTTGTGTCTTCCCGCTTCCTTTCCGGTCCAGAAGAAGGGTCTAGGCCTAAGACTTTGACTATTTGTTCTTTTCCATAGACGCAGCCTGGCCTGCTGGGTTCCTCCAGCATATTGTGTGTGTTGCTTTAGAGTTCTAGCAACTGTAGAATTTCCCATCTTTAAGTTTTAAACATTGTTATTCTGTGCTGGTGCTAAAGGGATTAGCAAGGCAACAGATGTGCTGTTAAAAAAAAAAATGCTGACATAATCGAGCCAGTTATGTAATTTCTATTAACTTCAGATTAATTAGATTTAAATAAAGTTTTAGAAAGAAAATGCAGTTATCTACTTCATGCAAAATATGTTTAAGTACCAAAAGCGTGTGCAGAAAATACTTTTTTTTAAGGCTCTCAAAAAGAAATGTCTCTGTTATTCCACATTGAAAAATTGCGGACTTTCCATAAATGAAGCAAGTTTGATGAATGATAGGAAATTAGTGTTTGTATGGGAGCCCACAACATACAATTGTCCAAAACTGCTTCAAGCTGCATTAATTGTTCAGACTGCTTCAGTACATTATAACGGTATAAGGAAATTCGGGGCGTGGTGGAACTATTTGTCAGGACGTTGCTGCATCATAAGTGGAATTTAATTTGAGCTTCTGGTAAAGCATGTGATTATGCGTGATAGCTATCCACTTCCCCATTGCTGACCAACTTTAAACTGCTGGCCACAAAAATCACCTGAATTGTTAGAGAGAAGGAGACAGCTTCTTCAAATAGTTTAAGGATTGGGATTTTATAGTTGCAGAATTTTATTTCACGACTTGCTTTCAATATTCCCACACCACCAGGTTCAGAAGCAAAATGCTGGAGGAACTCAGCAGGTCAGGCAGCATCTGTGGAAGCGAATAAACAGTTTGGGCTAAGGCCCTTCATCAGGACTGAGAAGGAAGGGGGATGACATCAGAATAAAAAGGTGGGGGGAGGGAAAGGATGGTAGAAGGTGATAGATGAAGCCAGGTGAGTGGGAAAAGTCAAGGACTGGAGAAGAAGGAATCTGTAAGAAGAGGAGAGTGGACAATAGGAGAAAAGGAAGGAGGAGGGGACCCAGGGGAAGTAATAGCCAGGTGAGAATAAGCAAAAGGTCAGAGTGGGGAATAGAAGATGACGGGAGGGCGAGGGAAACATTTTTTTTTACCTGGAAGGAGAAATCGATGTTCATGCCATAAGATTGGAGGCTACCCAGATGGAATGTAAGATGTTGCTCCTCCACCCTGAGGGTGGCTTCACCTTAGCACATGGTGAGTCCGTAGGGTGAAGGAACAGTCCACTGATGGGGCGAATGAAGTTGAGTGAACTTATTCCCTCTGGTTCAAGGGCCTGCTGGTTGAGGGGTAATAACTGTTCCTGAACCCAGTGGTTGAGAGTCCTGAGGCGCTTGTACCTTCTTCCTAATGGCGGCAGCATGAAGAGAGCATGGTGAGTTTATCCTGATCAAGGACGCTGTTCTCCTATGACAGCACTTAGTGTAGGTGTTCTCAATGGTGGGGAGGGCTCTACCCATGATAGACCAACCTCGGCAAGTGTTTGCTATGGAAGTTAATAGTTAGTTACGCCCCCCCCCCCCCCCCGCCCGATCCTTCAGTGACAGGAAAACCCCATAATTGAGCAAACAAGTTCAATTATGGCAATCACGTCGGAGAGAACCAACTTTCGTGAGATTCCACAATGCACAAAGTGCGCACACAACCCTCTTTCTTCCCCTTTGGTCACAAGAAGAGGAAATTACTCAGAACCCAATCATTTAAGGTTCTTGAACTTACAGACTTAATGCAGGGTTGGAGCCGAGCTCTCTGGGTCTGAGAGCTTGTTTCTTTTGTCAATCATTTTGCGGTTTAGAGAACACTGCTGCCTTCCAAGATGGGGTCACCAGGAGCTTCTCAAATCAGTACACGGGTGGGAAAATGGTTCCAAGTGACATTGTAAATCAGGGGCTCCCAACCTGGGTTCGACATACCCCTCTGTTAGGGGGTCCATGGCACAAAAAAGGTTGGGAGCCCCTGTTTTAAATCTAGTGCTTTTGTTACTTTGCTTATCTCAATGCAAAATATTCCAAGTAGCCCCATGCAACTTGGCAAGCAGCCTCCCTGGACCTATCAATGTAAATTGGTTTATCGTTGTCACATATACCAAAGGAACAGTGAGGTGCCGTCCATACAGATCAATGAATTACGCGTTGAGATGGGACATGGTTGAAGCCGGTGCACTCCACTGGGCACGCAGTGGCATGGTGCCCAGGCTAGAGCTGGAGCTACCCCTGCTCTCCACCACCTCCCCCAAGTATTTGCTCGGCAGCAGAAAAGCTGATTTGTGGTCGACTACAGATTTCTGTGGCATTCCTGGACTCGGGGTCGTCTTGTGTACAACTCAACTAGGTCTTCTAATGTAAGGAAACAAACTACAACAAATTCAGAGTGGATGACATTAATCATGCATTTATTATTTTACTTGCAAGGGGAGTTACATTTTCCAGCCAAGTATCAGGAAAAATAGCTTTGATCTTATGTTTCAAACAGAGCACTTCTATACTTTTACAGAGAACAGTAATTAAGTTGTTCCATTCCATGACATTCCTCCGTTATCTCATTTTGACGTTTGTTCTTTAGAAGCTTTATCCTGTTTACGTTTGTTGTCAAAACGTTCCCCCCCCCCCACCAATAAAACAAATCTCCTATCAGAAAAAAACAGCTTCCTTTCATAAAAACACACACAAACTTGTAAGCTTCCCATCCAAACCAGCAAAGCACCTTGGGATTTCATAGGTTCTGTCTTGTTCACATTACATTTTACAAAAGCTACAAATTCACAAAGACTTCAGGGTTACAGATATGCTTCCACAGTCTGGACTATTTTTTTCCTGTGCCTGTATTCTACTGATACCTTCCGTGTGTTTATGGTCTTGTGTGTGCTTTGTGCTGTGTACGACTGTTGGTACTGTGTTTTGCACCTTAGCCCTGGAGTAACGCTGTTTCTTTTGGCTGTATTTGTGGGTAATCATGAATGGTCAACTGACAATTGAACTTGAGTTGAATTGAATAAAACAGTAACAGAGCCACTTCTTATTTTTGACACACCATTAATGTAGCAAAAAGTTTTGAGATAATTCCCACATGTTGTATGAAATAAATAATGGGCAAAGTGCCGCCAAAGGAGAAATTGGGGGTAGAATCCAAAAACATAGTTGAAGAGATTATGAATGACAGATAGGCAGGGACGCTTCAGAGTGGTGGAGCTATTAAATTCTGGAATGGGCAGGAGACCAGACTTGGAATGCTGATATTTGAGAGCGTTGCAGGATTGGAGTGTTATGAGGTGTGAGACCATGAAGGATTCTCTCTCAGGGTTGTGAGTCATGGAACATATTTCCTCAAAAGTCAGCGGAAACAGAAACTTGGAATATTTTCAGTGTAGAGGTAGATTAGAGAATGGCTGAAAAGGAATTGAAATCAGAGCGGAATCAAGACAACAATCAGAATTATTGTCACGAACCTGAGTTGTGACATTTGTGGCAGCAACACAGTGTCAGGCTAATAAATAAATGTGTTAAATAAATTAATTTACTAGTGCAAAAGAGGAATAGCGTAGTAGTGTTCACGGACCATTCAAAATCTGATGGTAGAGGGATGCTCCTCGGGCTGCTGTACCCCCCCCCCCCCCCTCGATGGTAGTAATAAAAAGAGGGCATGGCCCTGATGGTAAGGGTACTTAGTGATGGATGCCGCCTTCTTCAGGACCTCCATCTGAAGATGTCCTGGATGGTCGGAAAGGTTTTTACACTTGATGGAATTGGCTGAGTCAACAACTTTCTGAAGCCTCTTATGACCCTGTGCAATGGAGCTTCCACACCAGACAGTGATGCAACCAGTCTGAATCAGAATCAAAATCATTTAATATCAGTGGCAAACGTCGTGAAGCTTGTTGTCTTTGTGGCAGCAGTATAATGCAATAATTATAATAGAATAGAAAGAAAAAAACAGAGAATTGCAGTATTTGTGTGTGTGTGCGTGTGTCTGTATATGTATATATGTGTGTGTGTATGTATATGTATATATATATATATATATATATATACAATTATTATTATATATTTGGCACGTGGCCAAGTGGATAAGGCATCGGTCTAGTGATCTGAAGGTCGCTAGTTTGAGCCTTAGCTGAGGCAGCGTGTTGTGTCTTTGAGCAAGGCTCTTAACCACACATTGCTCTGCGACGACACTGGTGCCAAGCCGTATTGGCCCTTGCCCTTCCCTTGGACAACATCGGTGGCAAGGAGAGGAGAGAATTGCAGCTTGGGCAACTGCCGGTCTTCCATGCAACCTTGCCCAGGCCTCAGTCATCATCGAAAATCGATGGACAGCCGAAGATAGAATATAATATAGTGTGTGTGTGTGTCTCTCTCTCTCTCTCTCTCTCTCTCTCTCTCTCTCTCCCCCTCTCCCCCTCTCCCCCCTCTCCCCCTCTCCCCCTCTCCCCCTCTCCCCCTCTCCCCCTCTCCCCCTCTCCCCCTCTCCCCCTCTCCCCCTCTCCCCCTCTCCCCCTCTCCCTTCTCCCCCCCCCCCACACACACACACGCTACATTAATAAAGTAGTGAGGTAAAGTTCGTGGATTCATTATCCATTCAAGAATCAGTTGGCAGAGGGGAAGAAGCTGTTCCTGAATTGTTGAGTGTGTGCCTTCTTCCCCTGTACCTCCTCCCTGATGGTAGCGATGAGAAGACGGTATGTCCAGCGTGATGGGGTCCTTAATGATGGACGTTGCTATTTTGTGGTCTTGCTTTCTGTGGCACATCTGTAGAAATTTTCTACAGTCTTTGGTGACATACAAAAGTTTCTCAAAATGGGCAAAGTTGAGGTGCAAGTCAGATAAACTATCAACTTGTTGAATGGCTGAGCAAGCTTAAACAGCTTAATGACATGCATGTTAATTGTGATCCAGTGAATGTTAGCTGAAATAGATTTGGTGACAAATGGGACAGGAGTAACAGAGGTTGTATGTTGGGGTTATGGTCGTTGTAACGAAAGAAGCCAGGTAGGTGTTTGAAGCCAATTCATGATATTCAAATGGTCCCGTCATCACACGTTAGATGTTTATATTGTTTAGGTTCTGGTTACTATATTCCTGGCTAAATATTTTCTGATATTGATAATGGTTGGTTTTATAACCAAGGGATATAAAATAACTTTACCAAATTAGAAATCAGTTGCTACGGCAATCCTGAATTGCTGATTTAAGCAAAAACAATCTTAACTCTAGCAATGAAATTATTAAGTATAATACATGAATATCAGTATAAGGACAAAAATCTTTTTTTTTAAACCAGGTTAGACTTGAGAATGGCGGGGGGGGGGGGGGGGTTACAGAATAACAATCAGAGGCCAGAAGTGTTGCCTTGGTGGTGCTGTTATGCTTTCTTAAGGTCTGACGAGTGCTCAGGACTTCAGCTATGCTCTTAGTAGTTAACCCAAGAAAGGTTGAACTTTAATTTGCTGTGACCCCACTGCAAATTTCTTGACCCGTAACCGTTGTTGTGTTCAACAGGTCTTCAGGAGAATTTGAATCAAAATAAGGATAGCCTTCATAGCATTACTATTATAGGCATTATGATATTAGTAGCCGTAATATTTACTGTTCAGATGTATGTGGGCGGGTATTGCTAGCTGGAAAAACTATTTCTTGGGCCTTGACAAGGTATTGGTGAGAGGCTGCCTTGAACAGCTGCAGTTAATTGTAAGGAGGGAACTCCCTTGGTGATGATGAATAGATGGCTCTACACTTACACTCAATATTCAGGAAGGAATGGCAGTCATATTTTGGTACATGAATGGTGACTGCAAGGACTTTGGGACCTTGCAGGTAAGAGGTTGCATTTTTGACGGTGCTGTTGGAGAAACCTTATTAATTTTCCCCAGCAGCCATGGTGACGGAGAGTAGGGATGCTTAGCATGGTGGATAGGATGGAGTTGAGTGACTGCTTTGTAATGGAGTCACACTGAAAATGGGGAGGTAGAGATGAATCCAGGTCAAACCTTAATAGTGTAATCAGTGGACTGATTGTAAAGCCAAGTCAAATAAGGTCATTTATAATCACTGCAGTTCGATGTAACACTCCATTTCATCAGGTCTCAAGATTGCTGTGTCCTGTCTGCAGGATTAGAGAACAACAAGGTGGCATTGTACAGAGCTGGAGAAGGCACATCAACCTTAGTTACATTGGAGTAATATTCTATGGACTTGCTGCAATAAATTACAATTTTAACCCTGTTTGTATAATTCTTTTTAATGGGGTGAAATATCCCAGCATTAATTGGTACCAATGATTATTCTGGAAAGTCATGAAGAGGACACAGTTGTTTTTCCTCACCTCAGGTTCCTCTCGAAGGCACATTCTATCCTGACTTGCTGGATCCAGGTCTAGGAGACCCTCACCTGGAGTTCTGAAGAACTACTCTCTGCCTACTGTAGCAATTCCTAGGGCATCACTACCTCTGTGAGGGTTTGTAACAAAGGGTAAGGAATTCTTGCCTGCCCTAACACATGCATGCCACAGGATTAAAGGTAACCGGAAAGATGGCCAAAGGCTCGGTGGGAGAGGTGGATTGCAGGGAAAGGAAGTGAGTGTGTTTTGGAGAAGATAAGGCAGGGAAGAGTGGCGGGTTGGAGATACATCTCCGCTATAGGATGTGTACAGCTCTTCTTCCTTCTGCTAGCCTGCAAGTCACCCCTTGGGCAAGGTGTAGCACCTGCTTTAGCCCCTCAGACACAGTCATTTGAAGACATGGCAGCAGAAGGTGGATGGTCGTATGAGCAGCTGGTTCATGCCACAAGTCCTGGCTATGCGACCACTGACACCAGGCAGACAATCTCGGAAAAGTATTGAAAATAGCTGGGGTCATCCATCTTGTAAAGACACTGTCCAGAAGAAGGCAATGGCAAACCAGAAAAATTTGCTGGGAACAATTATAGTCATGGAAAGACCATTACAAACACGAGAAGATCTGCAGATGCTGGACATCCAAGCAACACACTGAGGAATTCAGAAGGCCAGGCAGCATCTATGGAAAAGAGTACAGTTAACGTTTTGGGCCGAGACCCTTCAGCAGAACCATGATCGCTCACATCATTCAACACAACATGTAAAGAAGGAAGGGAATTTGAGGGTTTTATTCTCAGCACAGAAACCTTGCTATTGGAAAACTGAGATTTCCTGTTCCAAATGGTGGTTGACGCGTCATAAAACGTTATGATGTTCCATGTAAATAAGGAGTGTTGCAATAGCTTGATTGTAAGCTTTAATTGCATTTGATTACATGATAGGATGAGGTCATCTGGGTTTGTCCACGATTTTGATGTTAACATTCTTTTTGTTCTCCTGTATGGAATCATTTATATCGAGGAGGAAGAATTGCCTAATGAGGAATCCTCCTCCCCCTCCCTTGCTAGCTCAGCTACAGGTCTGATGTAGCTGCCAAGAAATTGAATGTGTTTTGAGTTTGAGTTTCTGCAGTGTTCATGGTGCCACATTCTAAACTGCAGTAATCTTATGCTATTTCTACTTATTTGATTGATTCCACGTGTGGTAGTGATTATGTAAGATGGTTATGGGAATCCACGTTTCTCACAAGTTAAATCATCAGTACTTACAACTGTTGTACTATACAGGCTAATGGTTGGGGCATCACTGTAGGCATTGCCCCAGAACAGAGGCCACCGGATTGCATGGGTCCTGGGCTATACAGGCTTCCCCCGTAATCCGAAGGTAGAGCGTTTCTATGAAACCATTTGTAAACCGAAATGTCGTAAAGCGAAGAAGCAATTACCATTAATTTATATGGGAAAAATTTTTGAGCGTTCCCAGACCCAAAAAATAACCTACCAAATCAAACCAAATAACACACAAAACCTAAAATAACACCAACATATAGCCCCTAATATCCAGGCCATGCTCTCTTCTCTCTGCTGTCATCATGATGGAGGTACAGGAGAGTCAAGTCCCACACCGCCAAGTTCAGGAGAAGATAGTCCCCCTCAACCATCTGGCTCTTGAACCAGAGGAGATAACTTCACTCACCCCAACACTGAACTGATTCCACAATCTCTGGACTCACGTTTAAGCATTCTGCAATTTGTGTTCTAAGTATTTATTGCTTATTTTTTTTTTACTTTCAGTCTGTTGCTTTTAGCAATTCGAGTGAATCTGCAGATGCTGGAAATAAATAAAAACACAAAATTCTGGCAGAACTTAGCAGGCCAGACAGCATCTATGGGAGGAGGTAGTGACAACGTTTCCTGATGAAACCCTGATAAAGGGTTTCGGCCCGAAACGTGGTCACTACCTGCTCCCATAGATGCTGTCTGGCCTGCTGAGTTCTGCAAGCATTTTGTGTTTTTATTGCTCTTAGCAATTGGTTATTTTTGACTTTATTGTGTGTGTTTTTTTTCATTGATTCTCATGTGTTTTGTTTCATTGATTCTCGTGTGTTTTGTTTCATTGTGAATGTCTGCAAGAAAGTGAATCTCAGGATGGTATATGGTGATATATATGTGCTTTGACAATAAATTTACTTTGAAAGTTGGCCAGTATAAAAAGACGGAGGAAAATGGGTGGAGCAAGAGCTGGCAGGTGAGGGGAGGGGAGAGCGGGAAGTTGTTGATGCTGTTTTTTGAAATGATGGTAATTCCTGAGGAAATTAAGCACGACAGTATTCTGTGGGCGTTTCTAGAGCAGAAACAATTGACCAGGACTTCCTGTTCTGTCCGTGCTCACGACTGATGTCCCAGGGAGCGGCAGAACTGATGTTTTGCAGATACCTCAAGTCCTAAATGGAAAGATCCTGCCAAGAGGTAGTTCAGGAGCCAGAATTCCTGCGTAACTTCTGGAGAACTGTTGCATCCTCTTTGTTGGAGGACAGTCGGGCAATTGCTGGGTGGCTCTATCCAGCCAGATCAGGCCTCATGGTAGGGTTGCAGTTGCCTGCAGAATAGCGGGTGTTTTCCAAATGTTTCCAACCCCGTGCGTAACGTGATGTTGCTTGCTGGTCCATTGCTTCTGGATATGTCTCTTGGACTGCTTTACACTGCTTTCATATTTCAAAATATGAATTAAAAAATCAAAAAATAATAAAATATATACAAAAAGAAAAAGTGAAAAAGCTCCTTAAATTCTTAGTGTGATTTGGTGAACATAATTCTTATTAAAACATAGTGACACTGCTGAACACATGTGGCCTCGTGGGTGTAAGTCCCCACACAACTCAGCTCCTCCTGATGTGATAGCTGAAGGAGCCTAGACTGCCATCCTTTACCACAGAGTGTTTGTGTTATCTTCACCGAGCCTTGGCACCTTCTCCTGTCTGCAGCCTGGAGTGTGCTGGTTGGCAACGTGCCTTTGTGGACGCCTCGCTGTGCTGGAAGACCAAGTCTAAAGCAGTCCATCGATGCTGATGACTAAACAAGGCGGGCAAGAGTTGGAATATGGGGCATAGCAACCTTGAGTATTAAACAGCCGATGGGAAATTCAATGTGTTATCCCTGTTGTACTGGAAATACAACAGCTGACTTGCCCACAATGCGATAATGATCAGATAATCCCCTTTGCCATTCATTGAATTATAACCTAGGCTCTTTCTTGGTTATCTTTGAAATAGTTTGCTGGATTATTTGCAGCCACCTGAGGGAGCGGTGGGGTTCTGGTTTAAACCATATTGAAGAGATTTTACCTCTGCTAACATAACACTTTGGACTGTCTATATTCCAGTACTTTCATTTCCAGAAAGGGGTTTGATCTCACTGTTTCCAAACATAGAAGCAAGAATGTTGGCAGCTGGACCATAGTTGACCTACTGCTAGAATACACTTGAATTTTCTGTCTACACTGTGCCACTTACCTAATTAGTGCCCATTACATCTGCTGGCACAGACCAACGAAGGTCCTCCATCTCTATTATACCACAAGAGCATAAGAAGCAGAATTAGGCCATTTGGCACATCGAATCTGCTTCTTGCAATTTCATCACAGTTGATCCAATTTTCCTCTCGGTCTCAAACTCTTGCCCTCTCCTTGTATCCCTTCATGCCCTGATAAATCAAGAATCAATCTCTGCTTTAAATGTACATAAAGGTTTGTCCTCCTCAGCTGCCCGTGGCAAAGACTTACGCAGATACACCACTCTCTGGCTGAAGAAATTCCTCCTCATCTCCATTCTACAAGGATGCCCCTCTGTTCTGAGTCTGTGTCTTCTGGTCTTAGACTCTCCCACCACAGGAAACATCCTCTCCACATCCAGTCTGTCAAGGCCTTTCACCGTTTTTATAGGTTTCAGTGAGCTTACCCATCGTTCTTCTGCATTTCAGCAAATACAGGCCCACAACCTTCAAACGCTCTTCATATGACAGTCCAATCAATCGTGAATATTTTTTGTGAGCCTCCTTTGAACCCTCTGCAGTTTCAGCACATCCTTTCACAATACTCCAAGTGAGGCCTCACCAGTGTTCTCTTTTTTATTTTAGTCCTCCTGAAATTAATGCATTCCTCACCCAGACTCAACCTGCAGATTAACCTTTAGGCAATTCTGCACAAGGACTCCCAAGTCCCTTTGCACCTCCGTATTTTTACATTTTCTCCCCATTTAGAAAATAGTCGTCCCTTTAACAACTTCTACCAAAGTGCATGACCATACAGTTCCTGACAATGTATTCCATCTGCCACTTCTTTGCCCATTCTTCTAATCCGTTTAAGTCCTTCTGTAGCCTCTGTACTTCCTCAAAACTACCCGCTCCTCCACCTTTCTTCATATCGTCTGCAAACTGCAACAAAGCCACAATTTCCATCATCCAAATCATTGACATACAATGTAAAAAGAATTGGTCCCAACACAGATCCCTGTGGAACACCACTAGTCACAGGCAGCCAGCCAGAAAACGCTCCCTTTTTTCCCCCACTCTTTGCTCTCTGCCACCCAGCCACTGCTTTATCCATGCTAGAATCTTTCCTGTAATACCATGGGCTCGTAGCTTGTTAAGTAGCCTCATGTGTGGCACCTCGTTTTCAAAGACCTTCTGAAAATCCAAGTACACAATATCAACCAGTTCTCTTTTATCAATCCTGCTTGATATTTCTTGAAAGAATTCCAACGGATTAGTCAGGCAAGATTTTCCTTTGATGACTACGGCCTATTTTATCATGTGCCTCCAGTACCCTGAGACCTCATCCTTAATAATTGACTCCAACATCTTCCCAACCACTGATGTCAGACTTACTGGCCTATAGTTTCCTTTCTGCTGCCTCTCTGCCTTCTTGAAGAGTGGAGTGATGTTTTTCCAGTCTTCCAGAACCATTCCAGGATCTGGTGATTCTTCAAAGATCATTAATAATACCTCCATGATCTCTTCCATCGCCTCTTTCAGAACGCCATCTGGTCCAGGTGACTTAACTTACCTTCAAACCTTTCCGTTTCCCAAGAACCTTCTCTCTAGTTATGGTAACTTCATGACCCCTGACACCTGGAATTTCCACCATGAAGACTGTTGCGAAAATACTACTCAGCTCATCTGCCATTTTGTTACCACCTGTTACCGCTGTTACCACCCACCTGGCTTTACCTCTCACCTTCGAGCTTGTCCTCCTTCCCCTTCCCTCACCTTATTCTGGCATCTTCCCACTTGCTTTCCAGTCCTGAAGAAGGGTCTCATCCCGAAACGGTGACTGTTTATTCCTCTCCATAGATGCTGCCTGGTAAGGTAGCTAATGCTACAATGCTAAGGTACCTCAGGCATTTTGTGTGTGTGTGTGTGTGCGTGTTACTTCAGCAAAACAAATGTTGCCAACCCACATTAGGACAAATGTCGGTAGAACTGTGGGTAGAGTTTAAGGAGCATCTAAAAGGAGGAAAGAACAGTGGAGATTGAGGGAGGATTGGGAAGATGGTCACCAAGAATGTAGATGTGGATGAACAAGGGTCAGAATAAAAAGAGCACTGATACTTTGGAGAATTTTGGCTGCTTACAAAAATAAGGAACTTTCAAGAATGTTCTTGGATTTATAAATATGACAGTAGATTGTGTGTCAGTGCTGTGTTGTACAAGAGCAATGGCAATGCTCCACCGCGACGTTCCCGCCTGCCTGCCCTTGCACCTTATCAGCAGTGTCCACATGGTTGAACAGTTGAGATCATCTGCCTGTTTGAATAAACTGGCACCATTTTGCTGAGTTTACAGGCCAGCCAAGTAAAATGTGGACTTAACTCTAACTGTAAACAGCAATTATGTAGAGATAGACGTATGTGTGACTTCCTTTCAATATTGTGTTGGTCTACACTGAAAATGATCTCTGTAAATGTGTTGAAATAAAGCAAATACGGAGTTGCTGGCAATAGTTGACTTTCACTAAAGTCTTTGGCCAAGCTGGAGCAGTTTGGCATTCTGAACCACATTCCTTTGATGTACTTTAATTTTTGTGGGTGAATGGAATCTAAGTCTTTTCAGTGTTTGCAATAAAGAGTGATCAGTACTTTTTAATCTCGTACTTCAGGATAATTTACAATTCTAAATGTCTTACATGTTTTCCATGTCAATTAATAGCACCTAATTGTGCTGGCCCAATGGCTTATGATATTTATTGACGGTGAATTGCATGGCATGCCACCACCGGTTATGGGCACAGGAGTACTGGTGTAAGCCATACAAACATGAAAATATTAAAATTATGCTCAACCTCTCAAATTTTGTTCACCAGTCAAAGAAACATTAACTAACTTGGGTCCCACACCGCTAGGTTCAAGGATGGTTGATACCCTTCAACCGTCAGGCTCCTGAACCCAGCGTGGATATCTTCACACACCTCAACATTGAATTGATTCCACATCTTAAGCACAGACAAGAGAAAGTCTGCAGATGCTGGAAATCCGAGCCGCACACAAAATGCTGGAGGTGCTCAACAGGCCGGACAGCATTCAGGGAAAAGAGTACAGTCGGTGCTACTGGCTTGCCAAAGCGCCCGAAACGTCAACTGCTTTTCTCCACTGATGCTGCCTGGCCTGCTGAGTTCCTCCAGCATTTTGTGTGTGTTGTTCACAACTTAAGCACCCACTTTCAAGCACTTTAAACCTGTTATTCTCAGTATTATTTATTTATTATAATTTTTTTTGGTATTTGCACCGTTTGTCTTTTGCATATTGCTTATCTGTCAGTCTTTGAGGGTGGTTTTTCATTGATTCTACTGTATTTTGTTTTTCTCTGAATGCCTACAAAAATTAATCTTAGGGTGGTATATGGTGACATATCTGTATTTTGATAATAAATTTGCTTTGAACCTCGAACTTAAATTAGATTTAGGAAGATCCAAAACACTGTCATTATCAACCAGTAATGAGAGGCCTAAACAGCAACATTGAGGCCTGTGGTCTGTAAAAGATCCGTTTCATCTGAAGATCCTCTGATATATTCATCCTACACACTAGCTTAGAAGAAAAAATGGGTGTGAAGAGAATCGGAGAAACAAAATGGCAGGTATTTCACTAATCAACAGATACTTTAACTGGCCTGTCCCATAAGCTGGGACTTGCTCATAAAATGACCTTGCAAAGTCTTTAGTCCAAGTATATTGAATGCAATCTGAACTTTCAATCAAAAAAAAGTTAAAGAACTTAACTTTGGATTGTGGAGTCGCACACTGGATGTTGTTTGCAAGGGCATTGCTTGGAACGTAAATTAGGGGTGGCGCACTATTACAGAGGCAGCAACCCAGGTTGAATTCCACAGCTGCCTGTAAGGAGTTTGCATGTTCTCCCCGTGACCGTGTGCGTTTCCTCTGGGGGAGGGGGTCTGCTTCCCTCCCACAGTCCAAAGGCATTCAGTTTAATAGGTTAATTGCAGACATCCCACCCTGCAAAAACTCATTTCAGGGAGGTAGCACCATCAGTTTGCGGGAGACTCCCTGGAGAGGTGGGGTGTCTGCAATAGAGTAGCTCCTTAGCAGCTAGCCAGCTAGTTTAAATAACGTTAGCTATGCTAATGAACGAATGACACCTATTAAACTCACCCAACATGTCTTTTACATTTTAACCCACCATGGGCAATAGAAAAGTCACTGTTGCAAACAGTGCTGCGAGCAATACTGTCATTATTTCTGACCTCGATTAGGCAGGGGTACACTTAAATGTAGCCTGGGGTGAAGTACGTTTTATATTTTCTTTTTTTGGAACGCTCTGCCATGACGCTCACTTATCTCCATCTTGCTCTTGCTCTCGCGTGATCGCTATCTCTATCTCTATCTTGCTCTCTCGCGCTCTTTCTCTCTCTCTCTCTCTCGCTCTCTTTCTCTCTCTCTCTCTCTCATATCGATTTCCAGGATATTCTATATAGTTTGCGGGCGCCAGGGAGCCGCTATCAATATGCGGGAGATTTCCGGGAGAGGTGGGACGTCTGTAATTGGTCACCTCAGTGTAACTGGGCAGCACAGCCTCACTGGGCCAGAAGGGCCTGTAAACGTGCTGCTTCATGAAATAAGAATAAACAAACCTCTCAAAAGGAGCTTAGAAAAGAGAACTTTCAGCCTGACTGCTCTGCTGCCACATATCCAAGTAACTTTTGTCAAATCAAGCAGTTAGCTTTAAAAAGAACTACTGAATAACCAAAACTCATACGGGCATGGCTAATGATATATCTTGTGATCATTAGGGGTCCTGTTACAAAACTGCATATTAGAATGCGCTCACTTGCAATTAAATAACCCTACTTTAGACAAATCAGAAATGTCACAAAGCTCTCTCAGTGGTAGGTTTCCCTTTCTGGAGAGGCCCTAGTGAGCCAGTGACAGTGCAGAATGTGTGTGTGGTTCGCTGGAAACTATGTCGGTACCTTGCTCATGACATGGCATTCTGAATATTCTGCTCTCTTATTGGGGCGGCACAAGAGTGTAGTGGTTAGCGCAATGCTTTATAGTTCAAGCGACCCGAGTTCAATTCCCACCCCTGCCTGCAAGGAGCTTGTCAGTTCTCCCCGTAACTGTGTGTGTTTCCTCCGGGTGCTCTGGTTTCCTCTCACACCCCAAAGACCAGTTGATAGGTTAATTAGTCATTGTAAATTGACCTGTGATTAAGCTAGGGTTACACTGAGGGTTGCTGGGCGACACAGCTCGAAGGGCCCAAACTGTCTATTCTGCCCTGTATCTCAATAAATAAATAATTATTCAAGGCTGGTTAGAGATGTGCACGTTCTGCTGGTTGTATGTTAATGTTTTTCTACACTTCATTTGCTAACTGGTCTTGGTTTTCTTTTTGTTCCAGTTTTAGTTCGTTTGTTGCCATTGGAGTGAGCTTCTGTGGGATATTCCTGTTCTCACTTGTGCTCTGTTTATGTTGCCCCTGCTGCCTTCTCTACAAACTCGCACGAAGAGGACGTCAGCGTAAGTTGCCCTGCTTTATGATTAAAGGAATTTCTCGAACTGTTGAATTGTGGCCTCGGCTGGTTGGATAGAACGGGATGTTTTGTACTGTGTTTGCATGCACCCTATCTGGGAAAAGCAGTAATGAGAGCTTCATCTGGTCACTCCAGAGTCCTGAAATTGCTCTGTTCCTGTATACCTGTGGTGAACTACATATACCTGCCTGGACACGCCCCCCCCTGCTGACTGCTCCTGTGGCTCCTCCCACAGACCCCTGTATAAAGGCGATTGAGGCCTGAGCCCGGCCTCTCTGTCTCCAGGATGTAGTATGGTAGTCAACTACTGCTTCTTTCTTCCAGTCAATAAAAGCCGATATCTCGCCTTCACGTCTCAGAGAGAGTTATTGATGGTGCATCAATACCAATGTCTGTGGAATGACATATTTCTGCTTGGAATGGTGCTTGATACGAAGAAGTGTCTCGGCCCGAAGCGACGACTGTTTATTCATTTCCAGCATCTGCAGACTTTCTTGTGTTTAGAATAGTTTAAGAATACTATTCTTCAAGCAAATGAGACATTGCCCACCTCCAGTATAAGGTTTTTGTACCTGGAAACTGCTTTTACATGCTGATCAAGCTTACTGTAGTTGACAAGAATTCCCTATGTCCATCCTAAAAGAACCTTTGATTAGCTTAATGGTGTCACCTAATTCTTCCCTGACAGACAAACTTAAGGAGTTATTCCAGTTTTTTTCTGAACCCAGAAGACTGGAATGCTTCTGTTCTAAGTTGCAAAGCGTGACTCCCTCTGCAGTTTTCCTGAAACCCATACTACTGCCTCAACAGGTTATGCCTGGGCTCCCCTCCACTGCTTCCAACACTTGCCCTTTGGCAGATGTTGCTAGCTAGGAGTTCAAGGAGCAGATCGGTTGGCATGACATAAAAATAGATCATTACGTAATCTGGAGCTTCTAATGTTCTGAGAGACAGCGACACAAGCTCTCAGGCTGCTGCTCTCCACACTGGCTGGTCATAGTCCGGGCTGAATGCTCGAAGCTCCTGGGTCTCGTTCATTTTCATCCATTCGCAGTCCGTCGTCCATGCTGCTCCGTTAGTTACAGCCTGCCTTCCTGTACGCCTTGTCCACAATCCACCGACTCGCTTTCAAAGACTCTACAAGTCATGTTCTCGGTATTATTTATTTATTTATTTGCACAATTTATCTTCTATCAAGGCCATTCAGCATTTGATAGGGTTCAATGAAATCCACCCCCCCCCCCATTCTTCTAGATTCCAGGAGTACAGGCCCAGAGCCATCAAACGCTCCTCACGGGATAGTCCTTCACTCCCAAATCATTTTTGTGAACCTCCTTTGAACCCTCTCCAATGTCAGCACTTCCTTTCTTAGATAAGGGGCCCAAAGCTGCTCACAATACTCCAAGTGAGGCCTCACCAGTGCTTCATAAAGCCTCAACATTACATCTTTGCTTTTATATTCTAATCCTCTCGAAATTAATGCTGACGTTGCATTTGCCTTCCTCACCACCTACTCAACCTGCTAGTTAACCTTTAGGGGATCCTGCACAAGGACTCCCAAGTCCCTTTGTACCTCAGATTTTTGAATTTTCTCCCCTTTTAGAAAATAGGCTATACTTCTACCAAAATGCATGACCATACACTTCCCGACACTGTATTCCAGCTGCCCATTCTCCTAATCTGTCTCCGTCCTTCTGCAGGCTCCCTGCTTCCTCAGCACTACCTGACCCTCCACCTATCATCATATCATATGCAAACTTGGCCACAAAGCCATCAAATCCATCATCCAAATCATTGACATACATCGTAAAAGAAGTGGTCCCAACATTGACTCTGTGGAATACTACTAGTGAGTAGCAGCCAGCCAGAAAAGGCCCCCTTTATTCCCACTCTTTACCTCCTGCCAATCAGCCATTGCTTTATCCATATTAGTATCTTTCCTGTAATAGCTCATGTGCCTCATTGTCAAAGGCCTTCAGCACATTTTTATTGTCAGTCTTTATTTATGTATAGATTTTCATAATTTCATCTGTATTTCTTTATTGTCCTGTAAATGCTACAGGAAAATGAATCTCAAGGTATAGTGACATATATGCAACTTGAATTGCATATATATGGAGTTTAATGCTGATAAGTGTGAGGTGCTACATTTTGGTAGGACTAATCAAAATAGGACATACATGGTAAATGTTAGGGCATTGAAGAATGCAGTAGAACAGAGTGATCTAGGAATAATGGTGCATAGTTCCCTGAAGGTGGAATCTTATGTGGATAGGGTGGTGAAGAAAGCTTTTGGTATGCTGGCCTTTATAAATCAGAGCATTGAGTATAGGAGTTGGGAGGTAATGTTAAAATTGTACAAGGCATTGGTAAGGCCAAATTTGGAGTATTGTGTACAGTTCTGGTCACCGAATTATAGGAAAGATGTCAACAAAATAGAGTGAGTACAGAGAAGATTTACTAGAATGTTACCTGAGTTTCAGCACCTAAGTTACAGGGAAAGGTTGAACAAGTTAGATCTTTATTCTTTGGAGTGTAGAAGGTGAAGGGGGACTTGATAGAGGTATTTAAAATTATGAGGGGGATAGATAGAGTTGATGTGGATAGGCTTCTTCCATTGAGAGTAGGGGAGATTCAAACAAGAGGACATGAGTTGAGAGTTAGGGAGCAAAAGTTTAGGGGTAACACAAGGGGGAACTTCTTTACTCAGGGAGTGGTAGCTGTGTGGAACGAGCTTCCAGTAGAAGTGGTAGAGGCAGGTTCGATATTGTCATTTAAAAAAAATAAAAAAAATTGGATGGGTATACAGACAGGAAAGGAATGGAGGGTTATGGGCTGAATGCAGGTCGGTGGGACTAGGTGAGAGTAAGCGTTCGGCCCGGACTAGAAGGGCCGAGATGGTCTGTTTCCGTGCTGTAATTGTTATATGGTTATATGGTGAAATGATAATAAATTTACTTTGACTTTGAAGGACAGTCGGTATAAAAAAGATGGAGGGTATAACTAGCCTGATTATTCTTGGTGTATTTAGAGTTTACACATTTACTGCTCTCCCCCCACCCCCAGCAGCTGCTGTGCATTTGCGTTATGTATCGGATTTCTGACCGTTTGAGTGAGCCAGCTGTAACCTGTTGTGTTGTTTTGATGGCTAGATATGGTAGGTCCCTGGCCTGCCATAATTTGAAATTGCACGTTTTTCTGTGCTGGGTTGTGGACTTCTCAGAATTTGGAACTTGGCTGTTGCTGATGCCCTTATTGGAAACCATATGCATGGCAGTAAGAAATTCAGACGTAAGTTGTGGGAAAACTGAGCCCAACTGTTCAGGATTGTAAATATATCTGAGTTTATGTTTTTTAAAAAAATGTGTTTCTTGGACTGTTCTTTGCCTCTTAGCTGCAGAATTCCATCAATCTTGGCAGTATTCCTGTAAATCAAGAATATTCGCTTGCTGCAAATCAGTCGCTGGACTAGCTATCCTCTTAAGATTATATATTTTAATAAATTTGAATTTTGTGTGTGCTTTTTATACATTTCTCCCATGAGTCATTCTCCTCTCCTATCAGATTCCTTCTTCAGTCTTCAACGCTTCCACTTTATCACCGCTTTTCTCTTCAATGTTCAAAGTACATTTATTAAACCTCTGCTGTCGAATAAACTGACCTTTCCAATTTGGTTAAAGTGAGTTAAAGTCTGTCCCGAGCCTTATAGATTCATCAGGCCGGTGGTGTGAAGCGACTGAGAGTAAGAGACTCTTCCCCCTCCCCCCCCCCACCGGATAGGACGCCAGTCTATCGTGAGGTTAACCCCCAGCATTTTGCCAGTACCCATTTTCAGCTGGGTGGACAGGAGCAGTGTGTGGTTAAGTGCCTTGCTCAAGAACACAACACATTGCCTGTGCTGGGGCTCTAACTCACAACCTTCAGATCGCTAGTCCAACGCCTTAACCACTTGGCCACGCACCACCTTTCCAATTTGGCTCAGCAGTTAAGTCAATCAAACCTCGGATCTTTTCAGCTCCACTGCATCGAATTGCCTCCAGGTCCGCTCCAGCAGCTCTAGTCCCCCTCCCCACTTGATCACATCATTCACTTGCACTCCTTCCCCTCCCCCTACTCTCTTTAATTTTTGCCTCTTCCCCTCCCTTTCCAGTCCTGGTGAAGCTGTCTGTGCACAAAATGTCAACCATTCCATTGAAGCTCCCTGACCTGCTGAGTTCCTCCAGCATTTTGTGTTTGCTCTGCTTTGTACTGCAGTAACGTGCATGTATAGATGAGGTGGCCCAGTTGCTCAGTATAACCTCACCCTTGCCTTCTCCTCCTTCTCCCTCTCATTCACCTCCTCCCTAACCTCTTCCTCATTCCCATCTTCTTTCCTGTTCCCTTTTTCCTCTCCTCCCTCCCTCCTTTCCTTCCCTTCCCTTCCCTCCCCTCCTTCCCCCTTCCCCCTTCCTTAGTTCCTACTTTCCTTCCTTCCTCCCTCCCCCACTCAGTTTTGACCTCATCTCTCTCATGACTTGATCATCAGCAAAGTATTTGGGAGTGATCTGGAAACTTGGTGGGGATTTCTAGCAAGCTCACATTACAAGAGTATCCAGACGTCAGCTGGGATTCAGAACAAGGGTGTGTCCTTTACTACAGCTGAACAGCAGCAATCTCCTCTCTGCACATACGGTGACGTCACTTCTGCTGGGCAACAGCCCGTGAAAGAATGTGATGATGTGGTATGTAAACAGAATTTCGCCTTCGTAATCAAGTGAACAGGGTTCTCTTCAGTAAATGTGTAGCTCCATCTGCTGTACCATTTAAGGGAAGGTAACAAATGTTTAGTAAATTCCTTGTATGTGCATAGGTACTTGGCGATTAAATTCTGATTCTGATATAGCATAAAACATTCATAATTCTTGGGTAAGAGTGACCATTATATGGTGGAATTCTTCATTAAGATGGAGAGTGACATAGTTAATTCAGAAACAAAGGTTCTGAACTTAAGAAAGGGTAACTTTGAAGGTATGAGACGTGAATTAGCTATGATTGACTGGCAAATGGTACTTAAAGGGTTGACGGTAGATATGCAGTGGCAAGCATTTAAAGATCACGTGGATGAACTACAACAATTGTTTATCCCAATTTGGCAAAAGAATAAACCAGGGTAGCTAGTGCACCCGTGGCTGACCAGGGAAATTAGGGATAGTATCAAGTCCAAAGAAGAAACATATAAATTAGCAAAAAAAAGCGGCACACCTGAGGACTGGGAGAAATTCAGAGACCAGCAGAGGAGGACAAAGGGATTAATTAGGAAAGGGAAAAAAGATTATGAGAGAAAGCTGGCAGGGAACATAAAAACTGACTGTAAAAGCTTTTATAGATACGTGAAAAGAAAAAGATTGGTCAAGACAAATGTAGGTCCTTTACAGTCAGAAACAGGTGAATTGATCATAGGGAACAAAGACATGGCAGACCAATTGAATAACTACTTTGGTTCTGTCTTCACTAAGGAGGACATAAATAATCTTCCGGAAATAGTAAGGGACCGAGGGTCTAGTGCGATGGAGGAACTGAGGGAAATACATGTTAGTAGGGAAGTGGTGTTAGGTAAATTGAAGGGATTAAAGGTAGTTAAATCCCCAGGGCCAGATAGTCTGCATCCCAGAGTGCTTAAGGAAGTAGCCCAAGAAATAGTGGATGCATTAGGAACAATTTTTCAAAACTCCTTAGATTCTGGATTAGTTCCTGAGGATTGGAGGGTGGCTAATGTAACCCCACTTTTTTAAAAAGGAGGGAGAGAGAAACCGGGGAATTATAGACCAGTTAGTCTGACATTGGTGGTGGGGAAAATGCTAGAGTCGGCTATCAAAGATGTGATACCAGCACATTTGGAAAGAGGTGAAATCATCGGACAAAGTCAGCATGGATTTGTGAAAGGAAAATCATGTCTGACGAATCTTATAGAATTTTTTGAAGATGTAACTAGTAGAGTGGATAGGGGAGAGCCAATGGATGTAGTATATTTAGATTTTCAAAAGGCTTTTGACAAGGTCCCACACAGGAGATTAGTGTGCAAACTTAAAGCACACGGTATTGGGGGTATGGTATTGATGTGGATAGAGAATTGGTTGGCAGACAGGAAGCAAAGAGTGGGAGTAAACGGGACCTTTTCGGAATGGCAGGCAGTGACTAGTGGGGTACCGCAAGGCTCAGTGCTGGGACCCCAGTTGTTTACAATATATATTAATGATTTAGATGAGGGAATTAAATGCAGCATCTCCAAGTTTGCAGATGACGCAAAGCTGGGCGGCGGTGTTAGCTGTGAGGAGGATGCTAAGAGGATGCAGGGTGACTTGGATAGATTAGGTGAGTGGGCAAATTCATGGCAGATGCAATTAATGTGGATAAATGTGAGGTTATCCACTTTGGTTGCAAGAACAGGAAAACAGATTATTATCTGAACAGTGGCTGATTAGGAAAAGGGGAGATGCAACAAGACCTGGGTGTCATTGTACACCAGTCATTGAAGGTGGGCATGCAGGTACAGCAGGCGGTGAAAAAGGCAAATGGTATGTTGGCATTCATAGCAAAAGGATTTGAGTACAGGAGCAGGGAGGTTCTACTGCAGTTGTACAAGGCCTTGGTGAGACCGCACCTAGAGTATTGTGTCCCCTAATCTGAGAAAAGACATTCTTGCCATTGAGGGAGTACAGAGAAGGTTCACCAGATTGATTCTTGGGATGGCAGGACTTTCATATGAAGAAAGACTAGATCGACTAGGCTTATACTCACTGGAATTTAGAAGATTGAGGGGGGATCTTATTGAAACGTATAAAATTCTAAAGGGATTGGACAGGCTAGATGCAGGAAGATTATTTCCGATGTTGGGGGAACTCCAGAACGAGGGGTCACAGTTTAAGGATAAAGGGGAAGCCTTTTAGGACCGAGATGAGGAAAATCCTCTTCACACAGAGAGTGGTGAATCTGTGGAATTCTCTGCCACAGGAAACAGTTGAGGCCGGTTCATTGGCTATATTTAAGAGGAAGTTAGATATGGCCCTTGTGGCTAAAGGGATCAGGGAGTATGGAGAGAAAGCAGGTACAGGGTTCTGAGTTGGATGATCAGCCACGATCATACTGAATGGCGCTGCAGGCTCAAAGGGCCGAATGGCCTACTCCTGCACCTATTGTCTATGTTTCTATAAAGAGTCAAAAGGGGTAATAGTCCTACACTGGACATGAACTGCTTGGATATTTCTTGAATCTAACCTCTTCTCACCCCTGGGTCCCCTCCTCCTTCCCTTTCTCCTATGGGCCACTCTCCTCTGAGATTCCTTCCTCCAGCCCCTTACTTTTCCCACCCATCTGGCCTTACCTATCACATTCTAGCTATCCTCCTTCCCCTTCTTCACCTTTTTATTTTGGTGTCTTTCCCCTTCCTTTCCCGTCCTGAGAAAAGGTCTTGGACCCGGGGTGAAGGTAGAGGTGAGAAGAGGTAAGAGGCCAGAGGGAGGAATAGAGGGTGGGGGGATATTTATTTATTGGAAGGAGAAATCAATATTCATGCCATCAGGTTGGAGATTACCCAGACAGAGTCTGAGGTATTGCTCCTCAAACCTGAAGGCGGCCTCGTCTCAGCACAAGAGGAGGCCATGGAGCGACGTGTTGAGACGGAAGTGGGAATTGGAATTAAAACGTTCGTCCATCGGGAACTAACGCTTTTGGCAGATAGAGCAGAGGTGCTGAACGATGCGGTCCCTCAATTCATGCCGGGTCTCACAAATGTAGGGGAGGCCCCTTCAGGAGCGCCAGAGCCCAGCCAATTCACAGCTGGACGTGCATCAATCATTGTGTCGTCTTTGACCAACGCTGACACTAGCTCGCTAGAACGATCTACAGTTGAAGTAGTGTCTTGGGTAGCCATTGCTGTATTTTGCTAAAATACCGTAAATGTTGTCACGACTTGTATCTTACCACTAATGCGCAATAATTCATAGCATTTGCTTTAATATCAATAATATTTGAGGTCAAAGATGCTGATGGATCAGCATGTAGGAGGGAGACTGAAAATTTGGCTAGTGGTGTCATAACAACAACCTCTCACTCATTGTCAGCAAGACCAAGCAACTGATTTATAAAAGTTCAGGAAAAGGAAACCAGTGGTTCATGAGCTAGTCCTTCTTGGAGGATCAGAGATGGAGAGGGTCTGCAACTTTAAATTCCTGGGTTTTACTATTTCTGACAGCATGTCATTGAACCAGTACGCAAGTGCAATTACTAAGAAAGCACGGCAGCACCTCTACTTAGGAGTCTGTGGAGATCCGGCATGACATCTAAAACTCTGACAAAACTTCTATAGATGTGTAATATTGACGGCCTGGTATGGAAACACCAATGCCTTGGAGTGGAAAATCTAACAAAAGCCTGTGGATTAGGCCCAGCCCTCCCCAACCTTTGAGCATACCTACATGAAGCACTGTCATCTGACATCCCCTCCACCCAGGTCATGCTCTCTTCTCGCTGCTGCCACCAGGTAGAATGTACAGGAGCCTCAGGGCTCGCACCACCAGGTTCAAGAACAGTTACTACCCCTCAACCATCAGGCTCTTGAGCAAAAGGGGAAAACTACGCTCACTTGCCCCATCACTGAAAGTGTTCCCGCAACCAATGATCTCACTTTAAGGACTCTTCATGTTCTTATCTCGTGTTCTTGTTGTTTATCTTTTTACTTCATGTTCTCATTACTTATTGCTATTTATTTATATTTGCATTTGCACAGTTTATTGTCTTCTGCCCTCTGGTTGATCTTTCATTGATCCTGTTATAGTCACTGTCCGTAGATCGCTGAATATGCATACAGGAAAATGAATCTCAGGATGTCATAGATGTACTTTGATAATAACATTTACTTTGCACTTTGGAAATAACTCAGAAAGTGTGTCACTCGGTAGTTGATGGTTGGGTTGAGTTGCTCTCCGATCTTGGCAATCCTTTTGCAAATGTTTCGTCAGCGTACAAGTGGGCACCATCAGTGCGCTGTTCACTTGTGGTGTGTCTTCCGAATGCTTGGCCTTTATATACTTACCAATCAGTTGATTAGTCGTCATTACAGAAGCTCAATTTTGACATGGAGGGGGGGCCTGTCGCTGATTGTTTGTGTGGCGAACTCTGTGTGGTGTCTGGAACTTTGCCTGCATTGGCTTATAAATGGGATCGAGATCTTTATGTCTGCTTATAGAATTGTTGCAGAAAACTGTGCTGCGTGTTTGGCTGCACTATGACTTTCACTGATGCCCAGTCGAATTTGTGCCCCTCTTGACCTTCATGGGTAGAGCTTAGGGAGAGTTTTACAGCCACTTGATGTTCATGGATTCTTGTGGATAGTTTTCTCCCAGTTGGCCAGTTGGCTGATGTAATATCTGCTGTGCTCCCCACGTTGGATTTTGTAGACCACATTGGTCTTGTCCAGTAGCTTAGTTTGATCTTCAGGTCTGCGGAGTACTGTCCTCGATGTTGCTGTTGGTTTAAGTGCAACCAATATTCTGCATTCTTGGTGCATTTGGGCCGCCATTTCCAAGATGTTTCCAACCTATGAAAGGACAGCCCATTTGTACACTTCTTGGTTGGTACATTGTTGACCTTGAGGGCATCTTCTTATGATGTTCTGCAGGTACCCGTTTTGTGCAAATGCTTTAAAGAGATGTTTCTCCTCTTTTTATCCTTCAGCTCCGCTGTGGTGTAATGTGTCTCCGCTTTTCAGAGCAAAGTTTTCTTACATCGCTTCTTGTGTGCATTTGTACTTTGAACTTTGTTCTCATAAAGCTCACACAAGCTCAGTCTTCGAAGAATATTTGGGGCAATGGTTTAATGACTCCAAACAACTCTGCCTTTGTTGAGATTTCAAAGCTGTTGCTGTCGTAGTCTGCACATGGACACATCTTCTCATGGGCCTGTCCTCTGTGTGTGTTTGTAGCACATTTTGTTGAGTTGCCTGAGTTTTCTGGAAAGTTCTTATCGATAAATTGTTCTATGAAAATCATTCTTTCATGGTCTACTTCTGAAGCTCCTTGGGTTTACATAGTTGAAATAGTAATTAACCATATAACAATTACAGCACGGAAACAGGCCATCTCAGCCCTTCTAGTCCATGCCGAACGCTTACTCTCACCTAGTCCCACCAACCTGCACTCAGCCCATAACTCTTCATTCCTTTCCTGTCCATATACCTATCCATTTTTTTTTAATGACAAAATCGAACCTGCCTCTACCACTTCTACTGGAAGCTCGTTCCACACAGCTACCACTCTGAGTAAAGAAGTTCCCCCTCGTGTTACCCCTAAATTTCTGCCCCTTAACTCTCAACTCATGTCCTCTTGTTTGAATCTCCCCTACTCTCAGTGGAAAAAGCCTATTCACGTCAACTCTATCTATCCTCCTCATAATTTTAAATACCTGTATCAAGTCCCGCCCAACCTTCTACGCTCCAAAGAATAAAGACCTAACTTGTTCAACCTTTCTCTGTAACTTATTGTGAGATTCTGAGCACATACAAGCCTACCTCTCCAAAGTCATTGTGCTTTGATAGATCTCTCAGTGAATCACTCACTGTTTATCCTAATTTCCAGTTGCCAAATCTGTAACTCTCCATTACCTTAAATTACTGTTGGTTAAATTACTGATCCAGCTTCTGTACTGTGTCCAAAAATAGGATCTCTAGTTTTTCTGCAGAGACTCTGTGACTATGAGATGTACTTCAGAGTCAATTTTGGTAAATAAAATTAGTCTCTTTGGCACGCTCCTTGCAGTAATCAATGTCAGTGCTTTCTTGTTACAGTCTTTGAACTCAAAAGCTCTTGGACAAGGAAACTCTTTCCATCCTTTCTATATCTGACCCAGTTCCATGGTGTTTCTTTGTCTTGTGACTGTGTGTGGGAGGGCAAATCTCAGGGTTGAACGTTGCATATGTACTTTGATAATAAATGTACTTTGATCATTTGTGAATGGCTCGCAAACCTTGATTTACACTCCATGCCTGCCTGTGAAACTTAACTGTCAATTTTGTCCCATTGTCCTGGGTAATGCACTGTTTGTGTGTATTCTTCACCTGCGGCATTGAGTCTTTTTCGCTGATTAAACCTGTCTGCCGCATGTCTTTTCCTTTTCTTCCTCCCTGACTTGCCCTCCCATCTAACTAACCAGTACTTAAACAAGTCCATCAGCTGAGACCTTAAGTTTGAAGCTGGGGCTGTTTCCATCTCAAAAGATGGTTTTTGAGGAACTTGTGATGAGGACTCCTGATAAATGATGCCCAGAACTGCTGTGGAAATTATTTTTTTAAAGATCGAATCAGAATCAGGTTTACTGTCACTGGACTATCTTGTGAAATTGCTTGTTATGCGGCAGCAATGCATTGCAATACACAAAAAAAAATAGATTACAGTAAGTATATATTTCTTTAAAAGTTAACTAAGTAGTGCAAAATGAGAGGGGGAAAAAGTAGTGAGGTATTGTTCATGGGTTCAATGCCCATTCAGAAATTTGATGGCAGAGGGGAAGAGCTATTCCTGAATCATTGAGAGTGTGTCCTTTCAGGCTCCTGTACCTCCTTCCTGACAGTAGCAATGAGAAGAGGGCATGTCCTGGGTGATGGGGGTCCTTAATGGTGGATGCTGCCTTTTTGAGGCAAAGCTCCTTGAAGGTGTCCTGGGTGCTGGGGAGGCTAGTGACCATGGTGAAGCTGACTGAGTTCACAACTCTCTGCAGCTTGCTTTGATCCTGTGCATTAGCTCCCCCCCCTCCCCCCATACCAGATAGTGAGGCAGCCAGTTAGAATTCTCGCCACAGTACATCTCTGGAAATTTGCAAGTGTCTTTGGTGACATACAAAATCTCAAACTCCTAGTGAAATGCAGCCGCCTTTGTAACTGTATCAATGTGGGTATTGCGTGGATAGATCCTATGAGATGTCACTGGCTTTATTGAATTTGACCCTGAACTGCCAAGAGAGTTGTTATATTAGGATAACCTTTGCTATAGGCTTTGGAATCTCTGTCTGCTTTTCTTGTCATTATTCACAAGAACACCAACACTGTTGTGCCTGTGTTACTGGAATAGCACAAGCACACACATTTAGTCAGCGCTGTTTATCTATAATTAAGTTTACACCTTTTTTGCGTGACTTTATGCGTGCTAGCTGTCTTGAGCTGTGTCTGTTTTGCACCTTGGACCCGGGGGCACTCTGTTTTGTTCAGCTGTATTCGCGTATGGTTGAATGATAATTGAACTTGAATGAGCCCAGATCACGTTACAATATCTAATATCCAGCCTGGGATAATTGCAGTTCTGAAGGGATCAGTTCACTTTTTAACGACGGGAGCCGTCACCGTTCTTGTCCGTTGGGGACACTGAAGTCAACAGTCTATAGTGCTGTGCAAGATTATTTGTCCGAAGGGTAGGCTCCCTCAAGTGTTTGTCTTCTGTTTACAGTGCTCATTATGCCCAGCTTCAGAGCGTGCACAGAGGAAGTAAATATGGGAAAATTCAATAACAAGCCTGCATCATCACTTCCCCAGTGCACTGGGTGGACCTTCTGATATAATGTGGGCGTACTGAAGAGTAAACATGGAACGTCAAATAAGGATTATTAAAGGGAATACTGCGGATATCATCTGTTTGCTTTGAGGTGATACAGGAAACCAGTTTTCCACATTGGCATTTTGAGTGCCTCGTTTGCCTTTGAAGCCGCGGAGCTGTGGTTTTCTGAAGCAGTTTTCTGTATCTATAAATGTTCCCGTCAATGCTCATGGGAGCTTGCTGATTTTCCCACCTCTGGGTACAAAAGCTTGGAAGGCTTCGTTCTTCCTGTTGGTTGCCTTCGTCACAAGTGACTCACGCAGCGGAATGCGCGTGTGCTGCGTCACATGGACAAACAAGACCCAGTTCACTTCGTTACCAAAAGCAAGAGCCTGTGAGTCCATCTCTAGCCAAAGGGAGATTTAGGCACATGAATGAAAGAAAAATGGAGGACTACGAGGGTGGAAAGCTTTAGACTGGTTTTAGAGTTGGTTCGAAGTCCAGAACAAGATCGTGGGCTGAAGAGTCTATATTGTGCTGTACTGTTCTATGTTTTATGGAAAAGTAACAAAATTCTCATTAGCTATCACAAGATCATTATCAAGGAGAAGAAATGGTTGTGTGCTCCAACGGGAGACAATAAGCTTGTGACTGAAAGGTGGGTGCAAGGAGAAGCAGAGAGAGTAAGGGAGAAGATTTGTTTGGATTGTTGGCAGCCAATGGCCGTACCGGTGGAGATGGTGGTTTGGCATTGCTGAGAGGCCAGTGTTGAAGGGCTGTACAATACTGCCGAGGTTTATTGAAGAGGAGGAGACTACAGAGGTCGGGAAGAACAAGTCAATGGAAGGATTGAGAAGAGGAATTTTAAAATCAAGGCACTAATTAACTGTGAGCCAGTGTAGGTCAGCGTACAAAGGTGTGGGAAGTGGACAAAGGGCATAGACCTAATGATCTGAAGTCTGTGGATTACAGTGTGAGAAATAACTTTTTCCAATGGAAAATAATATGAAAGAAAGATGTATAATTACTGAAAGCACGCCAAACATCATCTTACCTGCTCTTTTTTTTGGTAAAAAATGGTTGGAATTTGTGGCACATGTTTTAATAAGATACAATTATTTTCAATCATAACTTTGTTAAGATGTAGGAGGAGTCCATTTGGCCCATTAAGTCTGTGCTGGTTCTTACAGCAATCTCATTGCCCCAGGTGTTTCCCTGTGACCCACTTCCTCATATATGCCGATTATCAGCCCCTGTTCTCCTCACAGGTTCACCTAACAATTGGCATGGTATTTGGGGTGTGGTGGGACTGGGGCAACCAGGGAGAAATGTAAGCACACTCACAAAAAAAGCACCTGAGAGGTTAGAGTTCACACAATTTACTTCCAGTGAGATGGTGGCATGTTCAATTGCTCCAGGTCAACCAAAAGGGTTCTTGTCTTTTTAAAAACATTTTTTTACAATCACAAGGCCCTGCTGGACATTAAGAACTTCAAGCACTGCAGGCCCACCCCCATCAGCAAGTTGCTCGCTGACGGAGGAAGTGAAGGAGCCGGACCTAGTGCTGACCTTAGTGCTGCTGCCTGCGTCAGAGAGCCGGTGGAGGGCACAGTGAACAAAGGCGGTGCGCAGTCTGACTGCGCGTGATCATCTTAGTCGCTTGTCTTGTGATTGCGAGACCCTGTTGGGCATCGTTAATGTGGGATCTGCGTGGCCTCGGTCGTAGTGAGGACGAGATGTCAGGCCCGTGTTGTCAGCTTTTTGCAGCCGTCCAGGATTGAGACGTCAAAGTCGGTGCAGCGTGGCATCCAAGTGGAGTCAGTGCTGCCCCCCTCTGGTCACTCAGCAGGAGGCAAGCTGAATTGTGTTTGACTCACAGACTCAGGGTCTTGGACTATATTTTTTGTGCGACTATATCTTGTATGTGCTTGCTATCTTATACAGTATGTGTTATACGTGTCTTGTGCTGTGTATGCTTTGCACCTTGGCCATGGAGTAACACAGTTTCTTTTGGGTATTCATGAATGATAATTACACTTAAATGTGAACTTAAACCCAAACTCGAGTAGAATCCGGGTCACTGGAGCGTGAAACTCGGCACTGCCCTCAGCACCCACTCATGGAACGTAGACCAATTTTCTTAAGCTTTCTTTGGTAGAATTAGGAAAGAAAGAAAGAAAAAAACATCTTTGATAACTTCAGATTAGACCGATACACTTCAGCAATGGCTTGTGCAAAGTATTGCAGTCCAGTGGGCAATTTGAATGCAGCAAGCTCCCATGGCAGCAATTAAATTAATATGTTTTATTTGGTGAAATGGGTGTTTACACAGCCGATTCCACCGATTATCACCTACTGGATCTGGCTGTTTGGTTGTGAGACTGCCTAATCTCCAGTGGTCCAATTTCCCTCCAGTTCCAGTTCCAACTTCCCATTAGCCATGTCCAGATCCAAACCAACTCCCACCCAAGCATCTGTTCTTTACTGACAGGCTCCTTTGTGTTTCCTGGTGTTATTGAGGCCGGCTCAAAATCTCTGCCTCCAGCTATGCAACTGTGTGTTGTACCACTCCCACACTGCAACCTCCCCAAAGTGAGACTTCTATGTTTGTGTGTTCGTTCTCGTTCTCTCTCCCCCTCTCTCCCCCTCCCCCCTCTCCCCCTCTCTCCCCCTCCCCCCCTCTCCCCCTCTCTCCCTCTCTCCCCCTCCCCCCCTCTCCCCCTCTCTCCCTCTCTCCCCCTCCCCCCCTCTCCCCCTCTCTCCCCCTCTCTCCCCCTCTCTCCCCCTCTCTCCCCCTCTCTCCCCCTCTCTCCCCCTCTCTCCCCCTCTCTCCCCCTCTCTCCCCCTCTCTCCCCCTCTCTCCCCCTCTCTCCCCCTCTCTCCCTCTCTCTTCCCCCCCTCTTCCTCTCCCTCCCTCTCCCTCCCTCCCCAATCCTGCAGCATTGTTTAAACATCCGGTCACATGTTCAAAAGTTTCTTAAAATCTTGGTCTTTAAGCAGAACTTTCCACTGCCTCCCCTGATCTCTCTCCACAAGCAAAATATTGCAGGTGTTGAGAATCTTGCATTTCAGCAGAAATTTTCAGCAGGCCAGACAGCGTCTCTACAGAGAGAAGCAGAGGTAATACTCCGGGTTAATGAACTGAACTTGGCAAAGTTAGAAACAAAATAAGTTAGAAATTCTGGAGGAAGTGAAAAGGAGTGTGAAGAATGAGAGGCAGGTTCTGTGATTAAAGATAGGCCGTGCTGTTGCAGACTTGAAAGCAGGTAGAAGACACGTCTGGATCTAAGTAGGAGGAGATGAATAAGATCTGGAATAGAAGAGGGGAAATGAGCAGCATGGTGGAAATGTAAGAAACGAGATCAAAATGCCCGTCCTGACACTAATGAACTTGAAATTGTCTTGAATGACGTGATCTGCTTAGTCAGAAGATGATACTGTTTTTCGAGTTTATATCTGCCTTCCACACTGTGTGAATGAAATTCAAAGACTGAGAGGTAAGGTAGGCAGTAGGTTAGAGATTATTTGGGTCCCTGAGTGACGGAGTGGGAAGAGGTTAATAAAGGGAGGTGTTGGGTTTCCTGTGGCGGCCTAGGAGGGTGCTGTGAAAGACGAGTAGAATTCTGGCCCAGAGAATTGCAGAAGGTATGGTATCTAAAGAGTGCTGAGGGATCCTGGTGACGGCATCGTGTTGCATGTACCTGTCAGAAGCTACAGGAGGTATCCTTTGAGTGTGAAGTGCATGGGGTGGAATTGAAGCCATGAAATCTTGGTGGGGGAGGGGGGAATGAGGAGGGCAGATGGCTGATAGCACGGTCAGCAATGGTGGAGAGGAAAGTGCAGTTAAGGAAAAGAAAAGAATCTTGGAAGCAATGATGTAGATAGATAGATAGATAGATAGATAGATACTTTATTCATCCCCATGGGGAAATTCAGCATTTTTTCCAATGTCCCGTACACTTGTTGTAGCAAAAACTCATTACATACAATACAATACTTAACTCAGTAATAATATGATATGCATCTAAATCACTAGCTCAAAAAGCATTAATAATAGCTTTAAAAAGTTCTTAAGTCCTGGCAGTTGAATTGTAAAGCCTAATGGCATTGGGGAGTATTGACCTCTTCATCCTGTCTGAGGAGCATTGCATCGACAGTAACCTGTCGCTGAAACTGCTTCTCTGTCTCTGGATGGTGCTATGTAGAGGATGTTCAGGGTTTTCCATAATTGACCGTAGCCTACTCAGCGCCCTTCGCTCAGCTACCGATGTTAAACTCTCCAGTACTTTGCCCACGACAGAGCCCGCCTTCCTTATCAGCTTATTAAGACGTGAGGCGTCCTTCTTCTTAATGCTTCCTCCCCAACACGCCACCACAAAGAAGAGGGCGCTCTCAACAACTGACCTATAGAACATCTTCAGCATCTCACTGCAGACATTGAATGACGCCAACCTTCTAAGGAAGTACAGTCGACTCTGTGCCTTCCTGCACAAGGCATCTGTGTTGGCAGTCCAGTCTAGCTTCTCGTCCAACTGTACTCCCAGATACTTGTAGGTCTTAACCTGCTCCACACACTCTCCATTAATGATCACTGGCTCCATGTGAGTCCTAGGTCTCCTAAAGTCCACCACCATCTCCTTGGTCTTGGTGACATTGAGACGCAGGTAGTTTGAGTTGCACCATATCACAAAGTCCTGTATCAGTTTCCTATACTCCTCCTCCTGTCCATTCCTGACACACCCCACTATGGCCGTGTCATCAGCGAACTTCTGCACATGGCAGGACTCCGAGTTATATTGGAAGTCAGATGTGTACAGGGTGAACAGGACCGGAGAGAGTACGGTTCCCTGTGGCGCTCCTGTGCTGCTGACCACTGTGTCAGACCTACAGTCTCCCAACCGCACATACTGAGGTCTATCTGTCAAGTAGTCCACTATCCAATCCACTGTGGAAGGTAAATTCAGGAAAAACGGGTGAATGCAACTGGGAGCATTTATTGCACTCTATGGTGTGTAGATCCTTTCTTAGATAAGAAGAACAAAGCTGGACACAGCACTCCATGGTTATTATTCTGTTATGGGTTTATTGTGTATGCCCACAAGAAAATGAATCTTAAGATTGTATATAGTGACACGTATGTTTTTTAAAATTAATTTACGGGATGTGGGCCTCGCCAGCTAAGCCAGCATTTATTGACCATCCCTAGTTGCCCTTGAGAAGCTGGTGTTGAGCTGCCTTCGTGAACCGCTGCCTATATGTACGTTGGTAATAAATGCACTTTGAACTTTGCAGCTTTAACAACACCCTGTGCCACTGTGTCTGAAAGGAGTTTCACATTTAAATTTAACTACTTTCAACATGCATGATTGATGTGTTCGTTTAACAAACAGGATGAATAAGATATCTATTCTTGTCGCTAACGATTAATTTTTCCTCTTCAGCTGTTGTCACAAGTTCAACCACGACTACGGTGGTCCAGTCTGCATATCCGTCACACCAACCGGTACCCGCTCAAGGGTTTGTCCCGTACCAAGGTTACACACCGATGCCAGCACAGCCAGGACCGGCTCTCGGCGTCCCCTACCATGCAAGTAGTCCCTATCCACCACCATATCCAACTCCGTATTCCGGGCAGCCTCCTTCATATCAAGATACCGTGGCAAGTAAGTAAGCTTTATTTGTTTGTTTATTAATATAGAGCTTGGAGTGTACTGCACAATAACCCTCCAACTTAACCCCAGTCTAATCACAGGACAGTTCACAATGACCAATTAAGCTATCAACTGTTACGTCTTTGGACTGTGGGAGGAAACTGGAGCACTCAGGGAAAACCCATGCAATCACAGGGAGAACGTACAAACTCCTTACAGGCCGTGTCGGGAATTGAACCCCTATCACCTGTACTGTAACGTGTTGCGCTAACCACTGCACTACCGTGCCATCCGCAGTGTGGCGTGGGGCAGCTACACACAGTACACCAAAACCTGCTCATCAAAGAGCCAGGTCAGCACTGGGCTAAAGTAACGTCCTCTAGCGAGGAAAGGAAGGCATCTGGTATATGTGTTGGATTAGAGCTTCTGGGCATTTCAGAAGAAAATCTTGAATAACTGGCTCGCTAAAGGCAGGGAAGGTGTGGTAGGACAGTAATGTAGTTCAGCATGGCACTGCATCTACGGAAAGGACAGATGGTCAATGTTTCTGGCCAGGATCCTTCTTCAGGGCTGAGGAGGGAGGGGGAAGATGCCAGAATGGGAAAGAGGCTAGCTGGAAGGTGATGGGTGAAGCCAGGAGGATGGGAAAGGTAGAGGACTGGAGAAGAAGGAATCTGATAGGAGAGGAGAGTGGACAACAGGAGAAAGGGAAGGAAGAGGGGACCCAGGGAGAGGAGACAGACTGGTGAGAAGAGATAAAGGGCCGGAATGGGGGGAGGAAAAACATTACCAGAATGAGAAATGGATATTCATGTCATCAGGTTGGAGACAGAATATAAGGTGTCTCTAGTGTCTTTGGGGAGGAGTCTTGTGTTGGTAATCACATTCAGAGTGCAGTGTGCTCAAGAAGCAAGCAGAAACCAAGTTTGACTGTAGAGCCACACGTCTCTCAGAGTGACAAGCAGGAGCGAACAGTGCTTGATGATTCTTTATCCGTTGCGCTTTCGTAATGAAAGCAGAGCACCCTCCTTATGTTTTGATTGTCATTAGCATTTGGCCTTGGATGGGTGCATTCTGCTGAAGATCGGTACTCTCGGCAGGCAGTGTAAAGACTGTGTGCACGTCCAAATCTGGACAAGACCTGAATGGAAAGGGTGAAAAAGGCAGATAAGCGTCCTTCCGAGGTCGTAGATTTACTGTTGTCACAGTCAGGCGAGGCATAAAGGTTTCCGTAATCAGTGAAGGCTGGATCACAAAGGGGCGATCAAGGATAGCCACACCTCCTTGGCTGAAACAAAGGGTTTTGCCCCTGGCCTGTTGGTGAGTAGCCTGGCCAGCTGTTCAGCCTTGGGGGTTCTTGCTGCCTGCCCTCTTCCTCCTTCACTCTTGGTTTATGAGTTGCCCCACTCAGCATAAAGCCCAGCCACACTTAAGTGCAGGGACAAGACACACGGGTTCTGGTTACAGTCATAAATTCATTGCACACCCCCAGATGTCCTGAGAAGATGCTGGTGGATTGCTTTTGTCAATTGCTCCAGCCTGTGTGTATATTCCATAATAATTAAATGCCAGAGCATTTAAGACCGTAAGATATAGGGGCAGAATTAGGCCATTTGGCCCATCAAATCTTCTCCTCCATTTCATCATGGCTGATCCATTTTTCCTCTCAGCCCCAATCTCCTGCCTTCCCCCCATATCGCTTCATGCCCTGACCAATCAAGAATCTATTATGCTCTGTCTTAAATATACCTAAAGACTTTGCCTCCATAGCTGCCTGTGGCAATGAATTCCACTCTCTGGCTAAAGAAATTCCTCATCTCCTTTCTTAAAGGACACTCCTCTATTCTGAGGCTGTGTCCTCTGGTCTTAGACTCCCTCACCATAGGAAACATCCGCTCTATCAAGGCCTTTCACCGTGCAATAGGTTTTAATTATGTCATCTCTCATTCTTCTAAATTCCAGTGAATACAGACCCAGAGCCATCAAATACTCTTCATATGACAAGCCGTTTCATCCTGGAATAATTTTCGTGAACCTCATTTGAATCCCCTCCAGTTTCAGTACACCCTTTCTAAGGGGCCAGAACTGAACACGATACTCTAAGTGAGGTCTCACCAGTACTTAATAAAGTCTCAACATATTACATCCTTGCTTTTGTATTCTAGTCCTTTTGCAATGAATGCTAACATCGCATTTGCTTTTCTCATCACAGACTCAACCTGCAAATTAACCTTTAGGGAATCCTGCCCAAGGACTCCCAAATCCCTTCGCACCTCTAATTTTTGTATTTTCTCTTCATTTAGCAAATATTCAACCATTTAATTTCTTCCACCAGGGTGCGTGACCACACACTTCCTAATACTGTATTCCACCATTTTCTTAATCTGTCTAAGTCCTTCTGTAGCCTCCCTATTTCCTCAAAACTACCTGCCGTTCCACCTATCTTCACATCGTATGCAAACTTTGCAACAAAGCCATCAATTCCATCATCCAAATCACTAACATATAACGTAAAACGAATCTGTCCCAACAGAGACCCCAGTGGTCAGTTGAGTTAATCACTCTGTATTGGGAAAGGGATCAATGTATATCCAGACTGAGGAACATCTTGAATTTATTTCCCTGAGGGAAGTTGGTTCAGGCCACTTTGACAGCTTCACTTTCATTCTTCTGGCACTGTTGTTCATCTCCTGATTTTTTTTTTAAAGGTGTATCCAATTTCCAGACTGCCTTGATTGTCACAGTGGAGCTTGAGTTTACACATGTTAGCCAGGCCTTTGACCTCAAGCCTATAAAACCACAAAACATAGGAGCAGAATCAGGCCTTTTGGTCCATTGATTCTGCTCTGCCATTCGATCATGGCTGATTTATTTTGCCTTTCAACCCTGTCTTCTCCCCGTAGCCTTTGATGCCTGGTTGATTGCTTTCTTCCACACGAAACCTGCTGTCTAATCAGTTCTGCTCACTAATTCCCAGTGCCTCCTTCTCCTTGAGCTGCAATTGTAGCAAAATATTTGGAAGCAACCAAAATCCAAATTGTCCTTAATGTATAAAATGACAGTGATTCGGTGTGGAACTGCCGATACCTTCCAGGATTCACTAGCAAGCCCACAACCCTGTTAGATATCTGATATTTGGTGAAAAAACATCAAGGGTAAGGAAGAGGATGTACGAATAGAGGCAGGCAGGGATGAATTTATCTTAGCTGTTGAAAATGGAAACAACCAACCAATCTGCTGTGGAAATAACGATGCTGCCTTCAAAAATGAAGGAATATATTCATTGACAGTAGAGGGATGCATCTAACACGTACTGTGTTGTGAGTCTTTGAAGTGCATTTCCAGAACATGTGATTCAAGCAGTGACCAACTTGACCTTAAGACTGAGCTGGATGGACAGTTGATGAAGAGGGATTATGTCAACAAGGTGGGTCAAGAAGAGAGTGGGTAAATTTAAACACCAATTCAGACAGAGTGACCGGAAGTTAAAAACAGCCTTTTAAGTATTTTGCTGGATGCATCTTTACACCGAATCACATTTTTTCTCTAATATCGTCTTCTGCTTTGATTTCAGCTGGTGCTGGCATACCTTATCCTGCGGCTCAGCCGCCCTACAACCCGTCTGCACAGCCACCCTACAACCCGTCTGCACAGCCGCCCTACAACCCATCTGCACAGCCGCCCTACAACCCGTCAGCACAGCCGCCCTACAACCCATCTGCACAGCCGCCCTACAATCCGTCTGCACAACCGCCCTACAATCCTGCCTATGGATCTCCAGAGAAGGCACATTAATGGACACCTGACCAACTTGGTTATCAAGTGCATTTACTGATTTAATTTAGTCTGTTACTATTTTGTACGAGTTTAATGCTGGAGATGAATTACCTTGTAAGCATTTAAACTGTTCAGCAGTTTCATAAGTTTAAAAGAGTGCACTTGGCATCCCCATCCCCTATGCCCAGCCTCACGTCTCCATTTTTAATTCCTAAGAAGATGTGTTAAGTGCAAACGTTACCTTTTGATTATCTTGTATTTCCAACCATTTTGGTCAACCTGAAAGTTGGTTTTAAACGTCTCTTTTTCCTGCGTTAACAAAATAGGTCTTTTGATATTCCCTAAGTTTCCCCTTCTGTGAAGGCTACGTGTCACCACTTGCCATTAATTAAAAAGTAGCACATTTTGTAAGCGCCCTCTGTCCAAACATTATCACGTCCATTTTCTTTTCTGCTTTTTTTTTTGCTGTTTGGTGTAGGTTGTGTTTTGTAAGTTGAACGAAGTGGCATGGGTATGGCAGCAGGTTCTGTAAACCGTTTCCATAATGCTAACACCATTTGGGGAATTCTGTCTTAAAATGAAAGAGAAGCTGAAACCATGTAGATTTCTGATCTTGCACTCGTCAGTTTATCTCTGGCCTCCCCAGTCTTCAGGCTAGCAGCACGTTATTGGCCAATAATTGGATTTATCTGGGGGCGGGTCTCTTAATTTCCCCTTCTCTGGTTCTGCTCTTTCCATGTGGCAGAATTATTCCAAGCATCTGCTGCAATATGTTCTAGGGCGGAACAGTGGCGCAGCGAGAAGAGCTGCTTCGTCCTGACGCCAGGGGCTGTGGGTTCAATCCCGACCTTGAATACTGCTGGTGTAGAGTTTAGATCTTCTGTAGGTGGGTAGGCCACATCCCAAGACGTGGATTGGTAGATCAAATGATCAGTGTAAATGTAGGGTGGAGGTGAGTCATAACAATTGGAGAGTGTAGACAGAATAAAAATGAAAGTAATATAGAATTAGTGTAAACGAGTATTGGAAGTTGGGCAGGTTAATTGGGCCTAAAGACCTGGTTTCCATGGTGTCTCTCTCTATGACTTCGTGAAGGCACACTAACATTTGCTGCAGCCCCATTGGCAAGATGTTATTAAAGTAAGAACCTCATTGCGGTTCAGATCTGTTGCTTATCTGGCCCTTTCTGCCACATAGTGCCGGGTCTCACCCACTGAGTGAGGCACAATTAAAAACACAGACATGGCTGGCGTGATATGCCAGCAAGGATTGACAAGACTCTTTCCAGGGATGGTAGGTTTGAGTAATGAGAGGAGATTAAATAAACGGGGACGGTATTCTCCAGCATTTAGAAAAATGAGAGATCTCATTGTAGAATATGAAGTTCTTAAAGTGTTGTATCTCTCTCAATGATTCTAAGACTTGACAGGTTAGATGTACCACTTTAGAAGGAGGAGTTGGCTACGGAGGACTGAGATACAGAGAATTTCTTTGAGATGCTGAACATTTGGAATTCTCTACCCCATAGGGCTGTGGAGGTTCATTTGTTAGGTTCTTGAAAGTATAGTGATGGATATTAAGGGAATCCGGGGATAAAGGGATAGTTTTGGGTAGTGGTGAATATTGATAGCTCAGGTTGAGGCGTGCAGATAATGTTGGAAAATTGCACCCAGATAGATAATCAGATAGATCTTACAGAACGGCAGAACAGCCCGGAAGAGCTCCTGTTTCTTTTGTTCCTCCGTTCTCAAGGGAGTTTGATGAGATGCCCAGGGAGACCAAAAGGAAATGGCAGAAACAGAATCATTCCGAATAAATGGGATCAGCACTATTGACTGGCGACTTTGTGTCTTTTATTATACTTGTGACGTAAAACCACAATATTTGAAGTTTTTTTTACTGCTGTTTTCATTCACCTGCAAAAGTAAATGGGGATGTTTCTGTCAAGCCAACCAGTTAGGAAGTTGATTAGCAGCATCGGGGGAAAAAGCCAGATGAATACTGAAATAAGTTGTGTGCAGTATGTACGCAGATAGAAATCACGCTGTATCTCATTTGCTCTGTCACCCGAACTGACCTCTCCCCTAACCAAAGACTAACTATGAGTTCCTTCATACCTTTGTGCTTTGTAATTATTTAGTCTCTTTTGCCCAAGGACTTTTTGGTTCAATTCAATGAATCGCAATTTGTATATTATCAGGATTAAGCAAAACCATTCAGATGCAGTATTGTTGGAAAAAATATTCATAACAAAATGTTCAAATACTAGTATCTGTACAATAAAATAAAAAGCATGCTGTGTCAAAATGTTGTTAGTTTTATCTGTTTTTAAAATTGATTCCATTGTATGAGTAAAAGCTGACCTGATTTTGTGTGCGCGTGTGGAAGTCTAACCGGCAGGCCTGGTCTCCAAGCAACACACACAAAATGCTGGAGGAGCTCAGCAGGCTGGGCAGATCTATGGTAAAGAGTCCAGACAGCGTTGCAGGCTGAAATGTCGACTACTTTTCCCATAGATGCTGCCCGGCCTGCTGAGTTCCTCCAGCATTTTGTGTGTGTTGCTTGGATTTCCGGCATCTGCAGATTTCCTCTTGTTTGAGGCCTGGTCTCCAGTTGTCCTTTCCATTGGAAACAAATAATTGCAAGAGACTACCAAAGGATATTAGTCACCAACTGGGAAGAACTTGGTCATCAGGTTGGAGATGCTCTCAGGGCTACAGTACGTGGTGCAGGCGTGGCCTGTACCCCCTCTCCTTCAATTTAGAGATCACCTTGATCCGAGATGGAGCAGATCAGATGGGTCACAGGTCCCTGAAGAAGGTGAGCAAAAAAAAACGTTGCCTTCACCCTGATGAACACCTTCATCAAGTTGCAAGTACGTGGACACCAAGTACCACGACGTAACAGGGTTTTGCTTGCAAAGAAGGATGTGTCTGGTCCCATCAGCTGGATGTTACCACACTACCTGCCCTTCGTGGAAAACTTCTTCCAGCCCAACACCTCTGACCACCAGGCAGTGGGCAGCACTGGTCTCCAGCTGTCCTTTCCATTGGAAGGAAATAACTGGACACAGTGGGGTGGCTCCCTGAGCAGACTGACCACACCTCGCCAACAGACACCAAGACGTTGCCCGGCTGACAGCGAGAGGAGTCGTCCCAGTCAGACCCTGCTTGCGTGCCAGACCATCTCTCCCACAGGATGACCGTAATGGGGGTGAGACAATCGCTCGCCTCTTTGCAGACCTGTCGCTTCGCGAACCGGGTGCGGAGAAAGGCGCGGGGGGCCTGGGTCACGGTCGATCCCAAGCAGCTGCTGACAGACCTCTGGGCCGTTCCCAGGGGACAGGCACGCGGGTGGAAATCAAGTGCTGCCGGCAGGTCACCAAGGTGGTAAAAGCCGCCCTTTAGTTTCCCCCCCGTGTCGTTGGTCTGCCGGCATATCGAGATGTCCGTGGGGGAATGCTGCCCACTGGCGCATTCCAGGCTGCAGGAGTGCGTGCTGAGGGATGCACTGAAGCTTGGTGCAGCCACCGCAAGGGCTCAATGGGGAAGGACCACAGTGTGGGGTTCTTCCACTAGGGAGGGCCCAGGTTGGGTAGGAAACCCCTCAATTACTGTCATAGTGTATCACCCCACAACAGTCCCATTGGTTTTAAGGAATGAACTGGAACAGTACTGTTAGGGTTAATGTTAGGGTTAATTCGAGACTGCCATTACAGGTCAGGAGTGGCTCACGTAATATTAGGAGACCGGAATGCGAGGGAGGGGGGAAGCGAAACTGGGGATTCCGCTACACCGAAACTACTAGTGTCACGCGATTCAGTAAACAAAAGAAACAGGTAACTCGTGAGTGTATGGCATCGGGCCAATAAGATGGAGACAAGTGCCCGATATTACCTAATATGTAGTGGGGGGTTGTGCTGGGGGAAAAGGGGTATAAATAAGAGCAGATTGTAAGGGGAAGTCGGAACGTTCCTTCTCCAGCGACTCCGTGGATTCGCTGTGCCAGTTACGAATTCTGCAATAAACCCAAGTTTTGTACTAATCAGGTGTCGGTTGTCTCTCTTCCTAAACGAACACAGGGCAGAATTTCAAGCCCAACATTTGGTGACCCCGACGTGGGGAGGGAGAGACAACACAGGCTGGCGGGTCCGACGGCAGACAACTTGCGGCCGCAAGCTCGACTAAGGTCAGGAAGTGCCTGTTATATCGAAGACTTCCACTAGATAGTTAAATCACCGAGTTAGATCTTGTCTGCTGACGGATCCTGACCAACCCCAAATTACCCTGGGAGAGATCATTCCCGGTGCAGAATCGTGACTGGTAAGTACTAACTCTTATCTGTTTTTAGGAAGATCCTCCGCCCGTGTAAAAGTCTTCTGAGTGAGGGTACCCGCCGCCCACGAAGGACATAAAAGTCTCAGGAGTGAGGAGGAGAAAAGTGTCGCGGTACACCATAGTACACAGGGATACTGACGGCGCCTACCTTAGACTGGTTGTTAAGAGGAGAAATCTCCCACGCGAAGGTCAGGTTTTGAAAGGCGACCGTCCCACATTTGATCCTCTCTGTGTACTAGGGAGCCATGGAGCACTTCAATTTCGAGTTACCAAAACTCAGACATTTGCGTGTTGAGTAACAGAGTATATGAGAGTTTTTAGAAATATGGTAAAATTGATAACTGTGCGAGTTCAATAATCTAACAGTGAGCAGCCGCAGAGGTCGGACACCATCAAGGTAGGAGTGGAAGTGTTCCTCCGAGGCCCGGGGAAGCTCACCTGGAACGGAAAACGGTGGCATGGTCCATACCCTGTCACCGAGGTCTCCAACAGGGCATTAAAAGGTAAGAAGGGAGGGGGACAATAACTGGCATCATTTTCTACTGGCTAAATAAGACCTCTGGCAAGTGGGGAGCGTTTCTGGGACAGTCGGCTCTAGGACTGTCTATTTCAATTGCTACCTTTATCACGTGTGGTTGTTGTTGCATACCCTGTATCAGGACCCTAGTCATCCGGACTATAGATCGAGCCTTGACTGGAAAGAATGGACCTCCACCGGCGTACCAGGCACCCTTGTTCCTGGTGGAAGGGGAGGACACGGCCCTCCCGGAAAGCGGACGCGCTATGGGAGGACACGGACTGAAATGGACCATGGCAAGGGGGGGATTGTGAATTTGTTCTTGAATAAGTTTTCTGAAATGTTGCATGCTACTTGTAAAAATTGCGGATGTTTAGGGAACCCCTACCCATATTTTGTGACCCTAGGTCGGACAAAGCAGGATAAGCAAATAGGGAGGACACGCCAAAGAGTGCCGGGGGACGCTCACCTCCCTGCCTGATCCCGGCAGCCGCAGAAAAGCTTGTAAGGGATGTGGCCTCTGGGAGGCCAAGGGAGGGAGTGTTAGGGTTAATGTTAGGGTTAATTCGAGACTGCCATTACAGGTCAGGAGTGGCTCACGTAATATTAGGAGACCGGAATGCGAGGGAGGGGGGAAGCGAAACTGGGGATTCCGCTACACCGAAACCACTAGTGTCACGCGATTCAGTAAACAAAAGAAACAGGTAACTCGTGAGTGTATGGCATCGGGCCAATAAGATGGACACAAGTGCCCGATGGACACAATTTCAAGCCCAACAGTACTTACAGCAGTGATTGTAAGAGTGAAAAGGCATTGCACAGATTAGTTTTTGTAAATAATGTTTTTATTATGAGTGAAGTTTACTTTGATATAAATAAAAATACTCTCCAAGGGACGTGGGAATCTGGTAAAGCATGTGCCTTGTTATTTCAAACGTTTCAAAGGTACATTTAATGTCAGAGGAATGTATACAATATACATCCTGAAATGCTTTTTCTTCACAACCATCCACAAAAACAGAGAAGTGCCCCAAAGAATGAATGATTGTTAAATGCTAGAACCCCAAAGTCCCTGCCAGCTCCTCTCCCTCCCACGCGTATCGGCAGCAAGCAATGATCTCCCTCCCCCCCCCACCGGCAAAGCAAAACAGCGGTACCCACCACCAAGCACTGAAGTGTGCAGCAAAAGCAACAGCAATGGAACGGACATGCAGCACTCCAAAGGCTACTCGTTCACCCAGTATTCGACATACCACAGGTCTCGCTCTCCCTAATAAGGGAGAAAGAGATGTCTCCGTTTCACAGCGAGAGGGGAGACATAACAATCAATTCGCTGGTTTACGATGTTAAAAGTCTGTTGTGTTGCTTTTTCCAGGCTCAGTGCCTGAAGATCTCAGGTCTCTGGGCACACAGCCGAAGATCTTCCGGCTCCCACTACACACCGGTCCGGGATACCGACCTTCGATCCACCCGTCTCCAGAGCCCTCAGATCCTAGGCCTCTAAAGGTGAGCCGAACTCTTACATCGCACCTCTGGCGTGTAACTCCAGGTCAAGGTCTTTAAAAGAACCCTGAAAGGGAAAAATAAAGATGGAAATAGAGCAGTTTCTGAAGATGAAAGGAGTGGCCATTAGGCGCTGTTTATTGATTGAGATATAGTGCGGAATAGGCCTTCATGGCCTTTCGAGCCACTCCATCCAGAAACCACTGATTTAACCCAAGCCTAATCACGGGACAATTTACAAAGACAAATTAGCCTACCAACCGGTACATCTTTGGACTGTAGGAGGAAACCGGAGCACCCAGAGTCATGGGGAGAACGTGCAAATTCCTTACAGATACTCTGCTAGCATCCTGGTTGTGCGTACTTCATTCTATACTTAAGACAGACTTGCCATCCAGCAATCTCCTCTGCCTTTTTTTGAAAAGAGTATTTTGTGCATTCAATTTTGTTTTTGGATATTTGCAGCTTTCCTGAGCCCCGGTCCGAGCACGAAAGCACAGCGAAGCGGCTGGGCCTTGGTCTGAGAGCAAGGAACGATGGAAGGTTTGGACGATTCAAGACCGAGAAGGTCAGGGTGTCGGGGCTGGACCAGCCTGTTGCTGTGTGAGATTTACTCGTCTCTGCACTGAACTGATACAGTGGCCCGCAACTAATGGGCTACTGGATCGTCTGCAATAACTGACTTTGTGGCTGTAGACTCACTTCGTCAGCTTCAGCTGTTTGCTTGCTTTCGTTAGCAAAATTTGTGTTATTTTCTGTACATTGGGTATCTGACAGTCTTTTTCAATGTGTTCTATTGGGTTGCTTTGTTTTGATGCTGCCTGTGAGGAGACAAGTCTACATACATCAGTAATAAATATACTTTGAAATATATTTTGATCTTTGAGTGATTGTGTCATTTGAGGAAGACACCATTTCCTGACTCAGTTTGAAAGAATCTTACCTCATGACTTCTCAAACTACGTCAGGTCAATTTCTGGGAAGCAGAGAGGGGAAGGCAGAGGCCTTTTATAATCAGAATCGTACTATAGACTACAGAAATTGATGCTGGGAAATTTAGTGTTTGTTATTTATTTAAATCATTTAATAATTTAATCATTTATTTTAATAATGCGATTGACTGAGATACAATGCAGAATAGACCCTTCCAGCAATCCCCTGATTTAATCCTAGTCTAATCACGGGACAATTTTCAACGATCAATTAACCTGCCGACCGGTGCGACTTCGGACTGTGTGAGGAAACCGCAGCAGTGGGGAATTGAACCCAGGTTGCTGGTACTGCAAAGCGTTGCGCTGCCCCAATAGTCTGAATGAAAATGCAGGAGGTATGAGCAGTAAATTTACAGTTGCCATGAAAATTGGTAGGGACGTTAAATGTGAGGAGGGTAGTTTTGGGCTACAGGGTGATGTCGATGAGTTGGTAAAATGAGCAGAGTAATGGCAGAAGGAATTTAGCCCTGACAAGAGTGAAGGGGTGCACTCTCGGAAGAGTAATAAGGCAGGGCTATTCACAGAAATAGCCCTGGAGGAGGTGAGGGAAAACTCTGATTTTAAACCTCCACTGCCTTGCGGCCATACCCACCCATGGGAAAGGCTTCAGGAGTAAACCCCGAGGAAGAAATCCGGAGCCTGGGTCCCTAAGGCAGTTTGATGTTTACAACTTCACTCTGGCAGCCTCTGTGACGACGCTGGTACCAAGCTGTATCGGCCTTGCCCTTCCCTTGGACTACATCAGTGACGTGGAGAGGGGGAGCCCACTGCGTGGGCAACAGCCGGTTCTTCGAATCTTCCCACTCTGGAGAGGACGCAGTCCACCCGAGGTGCGGACCCATGATCCCCTGGGCTGCCTACTTACTACTACTATTCACAGAAAGTACAGAGGAGCAGAGCGACGCGACGTACAAGTTCAAGGGTCCCTCAAGTCGTGAAGGTGACACGTGTTATCAGAATCAGATTCGGGTTTAATATCACCGGCATATGTCAAAATATGTGTTGTCTTTGCGACAGCAGCACTATGGAATACCTGATGATAGAGAAGGAACTGAATTACAGTAAATGTGTGTGAATATATATGAGACGTGAATTAGCTAAGATAGACTGGCAAATGATACTTAAAGGGTTGACGGTGGATATGCAATGGCAAGCATTTAAAGATCGCGTGGATGAACTACAACAATTGTTCATCCCAGTTTGGCAAAAGAATAAACCAGGGTAGCTAGTGCACCAGTGGCTGACCAGGGAAATTAGGGATAGTATCAAGTCCAAAGAAGAAACATATAAATTAGCAAAAAAAAGCGGCACACCTGAGGACTGGGAGAAATTCAGAGACCAGCAGAGGAGGACAAAGGGCTTAATTAGGAAAGGGAAAAAAGATTATGAGAGAAAGCTGGCAGGGAACATAAAAACTGACTGTAAAAGCTTTTATAGATACGTGAAAAGAAAAAGATTGGTCAAGACAAATGTAGGTCCTTTACAGTCAGAAACAGGTGAATTGATCATAGGGAACAAAGACATGGCAGACCAATTGAATAACTACTTTGGTTCTGTCTAGTGCGATGGAGGAACTGAGGGAAATACATGTTAGTAGGGAAGTGGTGTTTGGTAAATTGAAGGGATTAAAGGCAGATAAATCCTCAGGACCAGATGATCTGCATCCCGGAGTGCTTAAGGAAGTAGCCCAAGAAATAGTGGATACATTAGTGATAATTTTTCAAAACTCCTTAGATTCTGGATTAGTTCCTGAGGATTGGAGGGTGGCTAATGTAACCCCACTTTTTAAAAAAGGAGGGAGAGAGAGAGAAACCGGGGAATTATAGACCGGTTAGTCTGACATCGGTGGTGGGGAAAATGCTAGAGTCGGTTATCAAAGATGTGATAACAGCACATTTGGAAAGAGGTGAAATCATCGGACAAAGTGAGCATGGATTTGTGAAAGGAAAATCATGTCTGACAAATCTTATAGAATTTTTTGAAGATGTAACTAGTAGAGTGGATAGGGGAGAGCCAGTGGATGTGGTATATTTAGATTTTCAAAAGGCTTTTTTGACAAGGTCCCACACAGGAGATTAGCGTGCAAACTTAAAGCACACGGTATTGGGAGTATGGTATTGATGTGGATGGAGAATTGGTTGGCAGACAGGAAGCAAAGTGTGGGAGTAAATGGGACCTTTTCAGAATGGCAGGCAGTGACTAGTGGGGTACCGCAAGGCTCAGTGCTGGGACCCCAGTTGTTTACAATATATATTAATGATTTAGACGAGGGAATTAAATGCAGCATCTCCAAGTTTGCGGATGACACGAAGCTGGGCGGCGGTGTTAGCTGTGAGGAGGATGCTAAGAGGATGCAGGGTGACTTGGATAGGTTAGGTGAGTGGGCAAATTCATGGCAGATGCAATTTAATGTGGATAAATGTGAGGTTATCCACCTTGGTTGCAAGAACAGGAAAACAGATTATTATCTGAACGGTGGCCGATTAGGAAAAGGGGAGATGCAACGAGACCTGGGTGTCATTGTACACCAGTCATTGAAGGTGGGCATGCAGGTACAGCAGGCGATGAAAAAGGCAAATAGTATGTTGGCATTCATAGCAAAAGGATTTGAGTACAGGAGCAGGGAGGTTCTACTGCAGTTGTACAAGGCCTTGGTGAGACCGCACCTAGAATATTGTGTGCAGTTTTGGTTCCTTAATCTGAGGAAAGACATTCTTGCCATAGAGGGGGTACAAAGAAGGTTCACCAGATTGTTTCCTGGGATGGCAGGACTTTCATATGAAGAAAGACTGGATTGACTAGGCTTATGCTCACTGGAATTTAGAAGATTGATGGGGGATCTTATTGAAACGTATAAAATTCTAAAGGGATTGGACAGGCTAGATGCAGGAAGATTGTTCCCAATGTTGGGGAAGTCCAGAACGAGGGGTCACAGTTTAAGGATAAAGGGGAAGCCTTTTAGGACCGAGATGAGGAAAAACTTCTTTACACAGAGAGTGGTGAATCTGTGGAATTCTCTGCCACAGGAAACAGTTGATGCCGGTTCATTGGCTATATTTAAGAGGAAGTTAGATATGGCCCTTGTGGCTAAAGGGATCGGGGGTATGGAGAGAAAGCAGGTACAGGGTTCTGAGTTGGATGATCAGCCATGATCATACTGAATGGCGATGCAGGCTCGAAGGGCCGAATGGCCTACTCCTGCACCTATTTTCTATGTTTCTATGTCTCTATATAGTGTGTTGGCACATGGCCAAGTGGTTAAGGTGTTGGTCTAGTGATCTGAAGGTTGTTAGTTCAAGCCTCAGCTGAGGCAGCATGTTGTGTCCTTGAGCAAGGCACTTAACCACACATTACTCTGCAACGACACCGGTGCCAAGCTGTATCAGCCTAAGCCCTTCTCTTTCCTTGGGCAACATCGCTGACATGGAGAAGGGAGACTTGCAGCATGGGCAACTGCCGGTCTCCCATACAACCCTGCCCAGGCCTGCGCCCTAGAAACCTTCCAAGGCACAAATCCATGATCTCTCGAGACTAACGGATGCCTATTAACTATAATAGTTAAATAAGTCAGGTAGTGTTCATGGGTTCAATGTCCATTCACAAATCGGATGTCAGTGGGGAAGAAGCTGTTCCTGGGTGTGTGCTTTCAGACTTTTGTACCTCCTTCCTGGTGGTGGCAATGAGAACAAGGCATAACCTGGGCAATGGGGGTCCTTAATGATAGACGCCACTTTAAGGCATCGCTCCTTGAAGATGACTTAGGTTCTACAGAGACTAATGCCCATGATGGAGCTGACTTAAGTTTACAACTCTCCACAAATTATGTCGACCCTGAGCAGTAGCACCCCCACCCCCCACGCCAGACGGTGATGCAGCCAGTTAGAATGCTCTCCATGGTACATCTGTAGAACTTTGCGAGTTTGCCCTTCTTAGCCTCCTAGTACGAGGAAGTTACAGTACAACTATATAAAGCATTACTCCACGGCTGGGGTACCGTGTGCAGTTTTATACCTGGCTTTCTGTAGAGGGTTGTAGACTCAGCCACCTCCTCATGAAGTGATCCCTTCCCACCGTCTAAGATTTCTGGCTGAGGCGGTGCTTTAAGAGTCGGCACCTATCATTAGGGACCCTCACCATCAGAGTCATGCCCTCTTCTTATTACTTCCATTGGGCAGAAGGTGCAAGAACCTAAAGACCTACACACAACATATTAGAAAGAGCTTCTTCCCCTCGGCCAACAGATCACCGAGCAACTCCTAACCCCACAAACACTTCCTCGTTATACCTCTTTTGCATTGTTCGTTGTTTTTTGTAACTTATAATAGTTCTTTATGTCTTGCATTGGACCATGACGCAAAACAACACATTTCATGACTTACGTCAGTGATAGTAAACCTTATTCTGTTTCTGGAAGTAGCCTGAACATTTCTGCAAACTTTCCCACTAGTGACACAAGTTGTGTTTTTGAAGCACCCAAGCTAAGCACTTCCGTTCACTTTCTGTCCCAATCTTTGTCAGTCATCTGTGACCAGTTGTCATTACTTTGGTGACTGTAGTAGGGGACGGTAAGTTAATAGCAGGGAATAATATTTATAACAATATCTTATAGAGCACAAACGATGGAATTCAAAGTGCTCAGCAAAGGGATGAAGTCCCTTCTTCACTCAGAGGTTCGTGAGACAGTGGTACGAGCTGCCAGCACGAGTGGTGCATGTGAGTGCGATGTCAACGTTTAAGAGAAGTTTGGATAGGTATATGGATGTGCTATGGAGGGCTGTGGTCCCGGTGCTGGTTGACGGGAGTAGGGTGTTTAAATGGTTTCGGCATGGACTAGATGGGCAGAAGGGCCTGTTTCTGTGCTGTACTCTCCATAAATCTGTAAAGTGTGAACGTGAAACTAATAAACAAAAAGATGTTAGTTAGAATCAAGGTTAAAAAAAATACGGTTCGAGCTGGCGCTTAAAAGTGTCAACTGAGTCTTCAACCCTTATAGTTTTAGGTATTGAGCTCCAGAGTTTAGGGGAGCAGTTCGAAAGAACTAGTCCTGTGACATAAATATTTCACAATTCTACAAGGAGGCTTACCTGAACCTTCTGATTCCTGGTTCCAAATGTTTAGCTGTTTATGTTTTTCAAGGTTTTTGAAACAGAAACACAGAATGGCAGTGGGAGCAGGTCACTCCGCCAGTGCCGTTGTTATGATCGTGGCTGGTCCGCAGTCTCAATATTCTTTTCCATTGTCTCCCCACTATATCGAGAAATCTATCCTCCCCTTCAGTATATTCAGCATCTTTTCCTCCATGGCTTTCTGAGCTAAAGATTTCTATAGGTTCACCAGCCACTCAGTGAAGAAATCTCTGTCAATCTCAGTCTTATACGTTATCGCCTAATATAACGTAATAAGACTATGATCACAGTTATAAAGCTGCCAGCCAAAGAAACAGAATTCCTGTCAGCGTTTTGTGTACTTCAACATGATCTCTTATTCCCCTGAGATCTTGTGAATACGGGTCCGATCAACCTTATCCTGCCTCATAAAATGGTCCTGCAGGAAGCATTCTGTCTGCAAACATCATGGCTTGTTATGGCAACTGCTCGGCATGTGACTGCTAGGAACGGCAGAGAGTTGTGGACCCAGCTCAGCACATCACAGCAACCAGTCTTCTCTCTGTGGATTCTGTCTGTATTTCTCACTGCCTCAGTAAAATAGCCAGTATAATCATAGACCAACTCACTCCAGACATTCTCTCTTCTCCCCTCTCTGACCCAGCAGAAGATACAAAAGCCTGAAAGCACATTCCTCTAGACTCAAGGTCAGCTTCTATCCCGCTGGTAGAAACTCTTGAATGGACCTCTTGTATGATAGGATGGACTTTACGTTCTCACAATCTATACCTCGTTATGCTCTTGCACTTTATATTTAGCTGCACTGCACTTTTTCAGCAACATTTACATGTTATTCTGCATTGTTATGGTGTTACCTTATTCTACCTCAATGATTTGATCTGGATGAACAGTGTGCAAAAAGATAACGGCCCGCAATTGAGCACATCGACATGAAACGTTGTTGCAGGAAGGCAGCATCAACCATCGGGGACCCCACCACCCAGGTTATGCTCTCTTCTCATCACTGCTTCCACCAGGAAGAAGGTACAGGAGCCTCAGGACTCACATCACCAGGTTCAGGAACAGTTATTACCCCTCAAGCATTAGGCTCTTGAACCTAAAGGGATAACTTCCCTTAACTTCATTTACTCCATCATTGAACTGTTCTCACAACCTATGGACTCACTTTCAAGGACTCTTCATCTCATGGTCTCAATTTTTATTGCTTATTTAATTATTATTATTATTTCTTTCTTTTTGTACTTGCACAGTTTGTTGTCTGGTTGAACGTCCAAGTTAGTCTGGTCTTTCATTGATTCTATAATGGTTATTATTCTATTATGTATTTTTTGAGTATGGCTGCAAGAAAGTTGAGTATGTATATGGGACATATATGTACTTTGATAATAAATTTACCTTGAACTTTGCAAGGCAAGCTTTTCACTGTACCTTGGTACACGTGACCATTATAAACCAATGCAATACCCTTTTTCACCAAGGCTGCCGATGGGATCAGGCCATTTTGCCCTCCTCTTGGTGAAGCTCCCGTCCCATCCATGGAAGGGTCTGTGTTTACCATATTGGCTTCATAAGGTCCCACAAAACCAGAGTGCAAGCAAGTCATCCTCCGTTCCAAGCGACCACCTCAGAAAAAGATAGAAATACAGGAGAGATGCTGCACAATAGTTTTTCATGATCAGGGATGGACATAACCACAAGAATGGTCTATTTTAACCTTGTCAGCCCCTTTAAAGATCTATCTAAATCTAAGTTGACACACACACTCGCTGCTCCCTTTTGGAATGCTTTTTAGCTTCCTTCATTTTCAAAAGTTGTTATTGAACCTGCTTTCGTCACCTTTTCAATTAGTGCTTTCCACATAATCACCGTTCATTGTGTAAATAAAACCTGCTCATTTACCCCCTGGGGTTTTGGTCAATTAAATCTGTATTCTCTGCCAGCAACCCAGCAGTAAACGGAGACGATTCACTCTTTATTCTTCATCAAAGCCTCAATTTTGAGGTTTCCCCTGAACCTTCTGAATGCTAAAGCTCATCAGAACACAATACCGTGTTATATACATAAACGCATAAATGCGATGCTGGGAATCTTCGGGCAAACACGCACAAAATGGTGGGGGAACTCATCAAGTCAGGCAGCATCGAAGGAGGGGAATAAGCAGTCAACAATTCTGGCCAAGACCGAAATCTGGGTCTCACCTACCTGAGGAAAAGACTGACCACCCGCCTATGCCTTCCTAATTTTGTACATCGCCATAAATTCGTCTCTCATTCTCCTTTATTCGGAGGAATAAAGACCCAGCCTGGCCAATCTCTCCCTATAACTCACGAGTACTGGCAACACCCACTAAATCTTTTCTGCACTCTTTCCTACAACAGGGTGACGGAAAATGTGGCCTCACCAACAACTTACAGAACCACAACGTAACACCCCAACTGTTATATTAAGCGCCCTTGGGTTTTCCTTAACCGTACCAGCCAAATCCACCTCATACCCTCGCTTTGCCCTCCCGATTTTCCTCTTCATATTTTATCATCACCAAGGAATTTGTGTGATCCTGACCCCCTAAAACCTTGTTGACTGCCTTTGCTGCAGGATGTTAATTAGAAAATAGTTAGCAGTCCCACCAGATTACAGGTCTATTGTAAACACAGAACCACTCAGCATGGATAATATATGACCCCTAGTGAATCGCTGCAAATGAACTGCAATGTGTGGAAAAATACGATACCAGCGGTGATCGGTTTACTGCTCCCTCTGTTGGCCTGTAGCATCTGATTTTCTAAAACAGGGAACTCCTACAAAATAACATTACTAAACCAAGCAGGTGGTATTTAAGGCAGGGGGAGCTTTGTGTAGAAACAGTCATATGTCAGATATGAATCCTACAGGGTTAGAAATATCTCATTCTTCATTTCACATTAATAAAAGCAAACTGAACATAACTAGCTTGGATGATGAAGGCAAAATTTTAAAGTTCAAAGCAGATTTATTATCAAAGTGTGTATACTGTGTACAACCTTGAGATTTATCTCCTTACAGGCAGCCACAGAACACAGACGGCCAAGAGAACCCGTTAAGAAAGAAGACTGCCAGGGGTACCCAATGTCCTGAAAACAAGTTGTGCAGACAAAAAGTAAACAAATTACACTCTGGACCTGAGTTCACTAAAATTCACAGCACAAAACCAGTCCATCGCTGCAGCCGGTCCGTTAGTTGCAGGCCGCAGCCTCCGTTCGGAGCAGAGACGAGTTGAACGCTGGCCAGTCCCTCGCCTTCGGCCCCGAGATCCCCAACCTTTTCGATCTGTCCCTGCGCTTAAACCGGCCCCAACATCAGCTTGCTCCTCACTCTCGGGCCCAGGCCCTGCTGCTTCGATTTGACCCCAAGCCTGTTCCATTTATAATTGATGTTCCTCTTTATTCTGTACAGTTTTTCACAAAGTAAAGAAATCTGTTCTGTTTGAAATATTTCAAACAGAAAATTTCCAATTTAATAGATCAATAGCTACATTCAGTGCCAGAGAAATGTATACACTATACATCCGGAAATTTGTTTCCTTAATGAGAAATTAGTTAAAGTTAACAGTTTAAAAATGTCTCACATTTGAACCATGTCCATCGTGTAGGCTTTCTGCATGTTTGGGAATACTTTAAGATTTCTTTGATAATGGACGTGCCTGGTGTGGGAAACGCATGTCCATCAAAGCTTTCCTATGTGGGAGATGAGAGGATGCCATACTGTTGCAGTAAGACATTTTATTGGGAAGATAGGAGTATCAAGTGGAGTTAAGAAACAGCAAGGAATAGGTTGACTAAATCATTACGTGGTCAAAGTAGCTCTGAGTTTGAAGAAAACTTTGGAGAGGTTCAAAGGGTGAGAGCACAGTGACTGAAAGATGGAAAGCATAACCACCAGAAAGAAGAATCTAAATAATAATAATAATAATTATTATTAACTGTTCTATAGGTCAGTTGTGGAGAGCGCCCTCTTCTTTGTGGTGGGCGTGTTGGGGAGGAAGCATTAAGAAGAGGGACGCCTCACGTCTTAATAAGCTGGTAAGGAAGGCGGGCTCTGTCGTGGGCAAAGTACTGGAGGGTTTAACATCGGTAGCTGAGCGAAGGGCGCTGAGTAGGCTACGGTCAATTATGGATAACTCTGAACATCCTCTACATAGCACCATCCAGAGACAGAGAAGCAGTTTCAGCGACAGGTTACTATCGATGCAATGCTCCTCAGACAGGATGAAGAGGTCAATACTCCCCAATGCCATTAGGCTTTACAATTCTACCGCCAGGACTTAAGAACTTTTTAAAAGCTATTATTAATGCTTTTTGAGATAGTGATTTAGATGCATATCATATTTTTTTTACTGAGTTAAGTATTGTATGTAATTAGTTTTGCTACAACAAGTGTATGGGACATTGGAAAAAAAGTTGAATTTCCCCATGGGGATGAATAAAGTATCTATCTATCTATCTATCTATCTATCTAATCGATTTATTATTGTCACATACAGAGAAAAGCTTATGATTTCATGGCCACCAGTTCTTATGTTATTCAACGCTCTATCACATTCAAGAATTCTCCTATTTTGCCGAGCGCTAAATAAAAATTAGAATATTTACATAACCATAGATATTGAGATATCATAAAGCAGCCATTCTAAAATTCATATCTTATTTATCATTAACTTTTCGGGCCAAAATAGGATTACTAAACGGTAATTACGTTCTTATTAGGCCATTAGAAATACGCAACCCTCATGCAAAAAAATAAGTATTTTAGAGTATCTCAAATCAAATGAAGTTTAATTGTCATTCGAGCCATACATAGATACAGCTGAATGCTAAGGTGCAAAAACATTCAAAAATAGCAAGGAAACATCCAGAAACGGCGGTCTGACCTCGGTCCCAGTTGGTGAATGCAATAAAAACACATCACCGCAAGTGGCTTACCTTGACTGTGCAGCAGAAGTCCAGCAAAGCGTGAGGAAGTGCCCTAAATCACTGGCAACAACTTCATTTGACACAAAAGCAGCGACCTGAAAGTTGCTGTTAATGTCAAAGAGTGATTGTAGTGAATTCTAGTGATTCCACCACCAACCAAATAAGTTGAAATAAAGGGAAGTGTGGGTGACGGGTGGAGATATGTCTCTGCCAAAGGAGGGCCTTAGGCTACCTGCAGGTCAGCTTTGGGTAAGGTTGAGCACCTGCTTAGCCCCCTGATCCGGGTCACATGAAGTCATGGGAACAGGTGGTGGGTGGTCATACAAGCAACTGGTGCATATCACAAGCCCTGGTTATGTCACCACTGACGCCAGGCAGACAATCTCTGAAGAGTAGTGATAATGGCTGGGGTCACCCGTCTTGTAAAGACACTGCCCAGAAGAAGGCAATGGCCTTTTGTAGAAAATCTTGCCAAGAACAATCATGGTCATGGAAAGACCATGATCACCTACGTCATACGACACAGCACATAATGAATGAACAAAAGGGAAGTGGAATAACCCCTTGAATCAATAAATAAACTCACCTGTGGAGTCAGGCATGAAACAGCTTCTGGGGTACGCAATGAATCACAAATTAACACTTCTATCACACATTCCAGGACGAAGGAGATATCTTCCTTTTTTAAACAAAGAGGCTTCCCTTCTTCCACCATCAACTCTGCTCTCAAACGCATCTCTCCCATTTCCCGCACATCTGCCCTCACCCCATCCGCCCGCCACCCCACTCAGTATAGGGTTTCCCTTGTCCTCACCTACCACCCCACCAGCCTCCGGGTCAAACATATAATTCTCCGTAACTTCCGCCACCTCCAACGGGATCCCATTAGAAAACACATCTTTCCCTCCCCCATCTTTCTGCTTTTCGCAGGGATCACTCCCTACGCAACTCCCTTGTCCACTCGTCCCCCCCATCCCTTCCCACCGATCTCCCTCCTGGCACTTATCCTTGTAAATGGAACAAGTGCTACACCTGCCCTTACACTTCCTCCTTCACCACCATTCAGGGCCCCAGACAGTCCTTCCAGGTGAGGCGACACTTCACCTCTGAGTCGGCTGGTGCGGTATACTGCGTCCGGTGCTCCCGGTGTGGCCTCTTATATATTGGTGAGACCCGACGCAGACTGGGAGACCGTTTCACTGAACACCTACGCTCGGTCCGCCAGAGAAAGCAGATCTCCCAGTGGGCACACACTTTAATTCCACGTCCCATTCCAAGACCAAGGAGATGGTGGTGGACTTTAGGAGATCTAGGCCTCATATGGAGCCAGTGATCATTAATGGAGAATGTGTGGAGCAGGTTAAGACCTACAAGTATCTGGGAGTACAGTTGGACGAGAAGCTAGACTGGACTGCCAACACAGATGCCTTGTGCAGGAAGGCACAGAGTCGACTGTACTTCCTTAGAAGGTTAGCGTCATTCAATGTCTGCAGTGAGATGCTGAAGATGTTCTATAGGTCAGTTGTTGAGAGCGCCCTCTTCTTTGTGGTGGCGTGTTGGGGAGGAAGCATTAAGAAGAAGGACGCCTCACGTCTTAATAAGCTGATAAGGAAGGCGGGCTCTGTCGTGGGCAAAGTACTGGAGAGTTTAACATCGGTAGCTGAGCGAAGGGCGCTGAGTAGGCTACGGTCAATTATGGAAAACCCTGAACATCCTCTACATAGCACCATCCAGAGACAGAGAAGCAGTTTCAGCGACAGGTTACTGTCGATGCAATGCTCCTCAGACAGGATGAAGAGGTCAATACTCCCCAATGCCATTAGGCTTTACAATTCAACTGCCAGGACTTAAGAACTTTTTTTAAAGCTATTATTAATGCTTTTTGAGTTAGTGATTTAGATGCATATCATATTATTACTGAGTTAAGTATTGTATGTAATGAGTTTTTGCTACAACAAGTGTATGGGACATTGGAAAAAAATGTTGAATTTCCCCATGGGGATGAATAAAGTATCTATCTATCTATCTATCTATCTATCTATCTATCTATCTATCTATCTATCTATCTATCTATCATTCCCATTCTGATATGTCTATCCATGGCCTCCTCTACTGTCAAGATGAAACTACACTCAGGTTGGAGGAACAACACCTTATATACCGGCTGGGTAGCCTCCAACCTGATGGCATGAACATTGATTTCTTTAACTTTCGTTAATGCCCCTCCTCCCCTTCTTACCCCATCCTGATATATTTGGTTTTTTCCCCCTCTTTTTTTTTCTTTTTTTTCCTCTCTCTGTCCCTCTCACAATCACTCCTTGCCTGTTCTCCATCTCCCTCTGGTGCTCCCCTCCCCCTTTCTTTCTCCCTAGGCCTCCCGTCCCATGATCCTTTCCCTTCTCCAGCTCTGTATCCCTTTTGCCAATCACCTTTCCAGCTCTTAGCTTCACTCCACCCCCTTCTGTCTTCTCCTATCATTTCGCATTTCCCCCTCTCCTCCTACTTTAAAATTTCATACTATCTTTCCTTTCAGGAATGTACTCCTTACAGGAGTACATTCAGCCAGAGACTCATTCCACCGAGATGTAACTGAGCGTCATAGGAAGTCATTCCTACCTGTGGCCATCAAACTTTACAACTCCTCCCTCGGAGTGTCAGACACCCTGAGCCAATAGGCTGGTCCTGGACTTATTTCCACTTGGCATGATTAACTTATTATTATTTAATTATTTATGGTTTTATATTGCTATATTTCTACACTATTCTTGGTTGGTGCGGCTGTAACGAAACCCAATTTCACTCAGGATCAATAAAGTATGTCTGTCTGTCTGTCTGTTCAGTTAATCCTGACGAAGGGTCTCGGCCCGAAACGTCGACAGTGCTTCTCCTTATAGATGCTGCCTGGCCTGCTGCGTTCCACCAGCATTTTGTGTGTGTTGCTTGAATTTCCAGCATCTGCAGATTTCCTCCTGTTTGCTTCTATCACACACATGACTTTCTTCAAAACGGTTGGAAATCACGTGTCCCAGTGCCGCAGCGGGTAGTGCTGCTGCCAGACAGCTTCCCGGACCGGTGCGCGGCACGGGTCCAATTTCGTTGCAGTTTGTGCCTTTTCCTTGTGCCTGTGCTTTCCTCATGGTGCCCCCGATCTAGGTTCCTCTCACACCCCAAAGCAGTTTGGTTAAGTTACCCACTTGCATCGTTAAGTGGCACAGGAATCAAAAGGGTATCTGAGAAAAAAGGAGTTACAAGGCAAATGAAGGAAATGAGGTAAAGGGAATGGGATTGAAGAGATTGCTCGTACTGGATCTATCATGGACACAAGGGGCTCAATAGTCTCGCATAATAAGCAAGCAAGCTATTACAAACCTCTAGACTAGTTATTTTCCGTGGTGCATCAGATGAAGCTTTCTGGAGGAACTCAGCAGGTCAGGCAGCATCTATGGAGAGGGAAAACCATCGATGCTGAGTTCCTCCAGCACTTTGTGTGCCGCTCTGTCGGATCTCTTTGTGTTTTGAGAGATGTTGCTAAGCCAAAGTCAACCACAGGAGGGCGCTCTTGTCAACCATTCTTAAGATTCTGCTGGCGACGCACACAAAATGCTGGAGAAACTCAGAGGTCAGGCAGCATCTGCGGGGAAAAGTGCAGTCAACGTTTCAGTCCGAGACCTTTCATCAGGACTGGAGAGAAAAAGCTGAGGAGCAGATTTAAAAGGTGGGGGGGGGGGGGTGAGGGGAGAGAGAAACACCAGGTGATTGGTGAATCTGAAGGACGAGGGATGAAGTAAAGCGCTGGGAATTTGATCGGTGAAAGAAGTACAGGGCTGGAGAAGGGGAGGTCTGACAGAAAGCCATGGCAGAAAGAAAAGGAAGGAGGAGCACCAGAGGGAGGTGATGGGCGTGCAAAGGGATACAGTGAGAGAGGGAAAAGGGGATGGGGAATGGCGGAGGTGAGGAGGGGCGGGAACATTACTGGAAGTTCGAGAGATCGATGTTCATGCCATCAGGTTGGAGGCTGCCCAAGTGGAACATAAGGTGTTGTTCCTCCAACCGAAGTGAGGCCTCATCACGATGGCGAAGGAGGCCATGGATTTACATATCGGAATGGGAATAGGGAGTGGAATTAAAATGGGTGGCCACTGGGAGATTCCGCTTTTACTGGGGGATGGAGCATAGGTGCTCAGCAAAGCGGTCTCCCAATCTACATCGAGTCTCACCGACATACAGAAGGCCACACTGGGAGCACCAGACGCAGTATATGACCCCAACAGACTCACGGGTGAGGTTGCACATTGGGTGTTCGAAGGCCTTGTTTTGTTTCAATGGGTTCTGTTGAGTTTCTTTGTTTTGTTTTGTGGCTGTTTGTAAGGAGACAGATCTCAAGGTTTTATAAAATATGCATACTTTGATCATTGTAGTTTGAATTTTGAACTTAAATGGCATCGAAATCACGTCAGGTAGTTTTGAAATAAACTCTGTTCACCTTATACTAGTGAGTCTGTGGCTGAGCACAACTCCAGCGTGTATTTAAGTTTGCTGACAACATCACTGCTGTTGACGAATCAGAAGTGGTGATGAATTGCCATAGGTGAGGGAGGTTGGAAATCTAATTGAGTGGTGCCACAACAACCTCTCACTCAATGTCAGCAGGACCAAAGAGCTGATTATTAACTACAGGAGGAAGAAACTGGAGGCCCAAGAGCCAGTCCTCATTGAGGTGGAGAGGGTCAGTAGATTAACTACGTTGGTGTTAATATATCATTGAGTATATATCACGGGTGTCATCACAAAGATGGCACGACAGCACCTCTGCTTCCTTAGAAGTTTGTGTAGATTCGGTGCGACACCAAAATCTTCTACAGGTGCACACTGGAGGCTACTCTAACTGATGGCATCGCAGCCTGGTATGGAAGAGGCTGCAGAAAGTGATGGACACAGCCCAGTCCATCATAAGCAAAACCCTCCCCACTATTGAATACAAGACAGCAGCACCCATCATCAAATACCCCACATTCCAGGCCAGGCCCGGAATGTGACACTTAGGCAAGGAGGGAGAGAAATTTTAGGTCCCATACCACCAGGTTCAGGAACAATTATTATCCTACAACCATGAAGCTCATCACCACCACTCTGAATTGATTCTATGACCTGCAGATTCACTTTCATAGACTCTTTACACTTCATGCTCTCAGTTTTATTTTGCAGTTAGTCTTCTTTTGCCATTGGTGTTTGTCAGTCTTGGACTGTTCATGTAGAGACTTTCAAGCATGCTGTTGTATTTTCCTGCAAATGCAGACAAGAAAATGAATGTAACATACATATACTTTGATAAATAAATTTTACTTTGAACATTGAGGTAGTAAAAGTGGGGAAAGAAAGAGAGAGAGAGTTAGAAAGAGAGGGGGAGAGGGAGAGTTAGAAAGAGAGGGGGGAGAGAGAGAGGGGGAGAGTGGGGAGTGAAAGGGGGAAGAGAGAGAGAGGAGGGAGAGGGGGAGAGAGAAAGAAAAGAAATGGGGAGGGGAGGAGGGGGGAGAGAGGAGAGAGGGAAGAACTAGAGAGAAAGGGAGGGAAGAGAGGAGAGAGAGAAGAAATTAGTTCTACTTTTCATAGGTATGAATGTAAGTACATACATCGAACTCTTGAATTTAATAACATTAAGGGAATTTGTTTGTATCTCCAGGTGTCCATAAGTCAGGCATTTGTAACCTGGGGACCGTGTCTGGCTGCCCACCTGAGAGCTGGCCCTGTGCACGGACTCCCACAAGCTCTCATCCTGGTTCACCGGTCTCTTTATGATTACCCATCACATCAACTGAGTCACTTACCATCTCCAGCTGCTACCATCCCTCAGGATAACCCCTATCTTCCATGTGTCCTGCCTCAAGCCCATTGTCCGTGGGACCACTCAACATTCCTGATCCTGCACCCCCCCCCCCCCCCCCCGGGACCAAGAATGGTGGAAGGTGATCCAGTGTACACAGTTGGTCAGTTGATGGATTCATGTCATTGTGGATGGGTGGGGGTGGGTTCAGTACCTGGTCAACTGGGAAGGGTTTGGCCTGGAGGAAAACTTGAAGGTGCCATCTAGGATCCATCGCTCATTGAAGAGTTCCGTCAGACCCACCCGGATTTCCCCAGACCACAGGAGGAGATTCCTGTCAGGCCTTGTGGAGGCAGGCACCTTCCAGTCTCCACCCCACTAACAGGAGTCACCCGCCACTCGTTTCCAAGTCATCACCTGCAGCCTATTTAAACCCGGCTCTAATCCACAATCCTCGTTCACTCATACAAACCAGCCGGCCGCAACCAGCTGCTCCTAGCTTTCAGTTCCCTTGTTGCTTGAGCTGTTCAGTATCTATTCTCTCTTGTTTTGTGGCTTATTCGTAAAAGAACATTTCTTATTAAATCGTCCTAAATGTGGCTCTTGGTCCAAGCCTCCTCTGCATTTCCTGACACAAGTATAAGATGGACTCCCACACGCTCCATGTAGCTCTAACACATTATTCCGCACTCTGTTTACGGTTTTCCCTTAAACTGCTCCAATGTATTGATGTGATTAAACAATTTGCTTGGATGGCATGCAACACAAAAGTTTTTCACTGCCCATTGGCACATGTGACAATAATAAACCAATTTCTAATTTCAGTGATCTGTTCTGGTCAGTGGGAGTGGTCCTGAGGGGTTCTTGTGTCATCATTCAGATGTCTGCTGGCGAGGGAAGGGCTGAAGGGTGGAATGATCAGTTGGTCTTGGATGGAAACAATAATTTAGCAGGCTCGTTATGGGTGGCGGGGTGGAGCTATATCCCTACCAAAGGAGGGGTAAAGACACTGCCCAGAAGAAGGCAATGGAAACTACTTCCGTAGAAATATTTGCCAAGAACAATCATGGTCCTGGAAAGACCACGATCACACATGTCATTTGACACAGCACATAACAATGATGCCATACAACATGACACATAATGATGATGTCATATGACATGGCGCATAATGATGATGACGGTTGGCCATAAGGAGAGCTTGGACAAACTCAGATTGTTCTCTCTGGAGCGAGAGAGAATGAGGGAGAGAAGTTTATAAAATTCTGAGAGGCATAGATAAGTCAGAATCTCGTTCCCATGGCAAAAATTTCAAATACTAGAGGGTTTGCATTTAAGAGGGAAGAAGGTTTGGGGAAGGTATGCAGGGCAAGTTCTTTACGTAAAGATCTGTGGGTGCCTGGAACGGACTGAATCAGGTTTTTTTTTATCACTGGCTTATATGTCGTGAAATTTGTTGTTCTGTGACACCAGTGCAATGCAGACATAAAATCACTATAAATTACTCAATAAACATGGCAAAATTAAAAATAAATAAATAATGAAGTCCACGGAAAACTTAGAAACTGATGAGAAGGGAAGAAGCTGTTCTTAAATTGTTGGGAGTGTGGCTTCAGTTACCTGCAAGCCATCTATCGGCGAGTTCTTATTTCTGGTGCTGTTAGTGCTTTCCTCTTGAGGCCTGCTGTGGGGTGAGGCTGGGCATCCTCTGCTGGGCCTTTATGCCCCTCTTTCTCCTCTTGTTCTTTCTGTTCCTGCTGCTCTTCATCCAGGGGCTCCCTCGGGCTTCAGGTCCAGGTCCTGCTCATCACCCCGAGCAGGCCGCTGCCTGCTGTTGGCCGGGCAGTGCGTTGGTGCAGCTCACAGTGAATGGCAGTTTCTGTTCCATCTGGGGACACACCACAGGGTCCTTATGCTCATTTCCTCGCACAGAACCTGAGTTTCAGAGGAACAAGGATGTTTACCACAGTGTTTCGGGTTCTCACGCACTTCACAGATCCTACGACAAGGCAGTGAGTTAGCCGGGAGCCAGGGAAGAGGAGCATCGCTAGTGCCCCTGGAACCAACCCTCGGTGGATTGCTGGCCGCGAAAGTGCCTGAGGGTTTGGCCTCACTGAGGAGGATAGCTCGCCAGAAGCACAGTCGTCACTGTCAAGCTGATCTTCAACAGCCTGAATTTTAAGGGAGTAGAAGACTTCCTTGTTGAATAGCTGACCCATGGGAAGCCATGTTGGCAGAGTACTTCAGTTAATATGAGTGCTGCTTATCTGAAGCTAGGTGTCTGTGGAGCTGCTGCAAGTTGGTTCTTCATGGCACTGTGCTTATGACTATAAATGTTCAAACATCAAAGTGCATTTATTATCAAAGTATGTATAAATTATACAACCTTGACATTGGCCTGCTTACTGGCAGCCACAAAACAAGGAACCCAGAAGAGCCCAATTTTAAAAAAAGACAAGCACCCACTGAGCTGAGAGAGAAACAACTCAAATCATAGAAACAATAAAGGCAAGCAACACCATTCTGAATGAAAGTGAGTCCGTAGACACGAAGCCCAGAGCAGGCCCAGAGCCTCAGTTCATCACACAGCGGGGCAAATTGTCGGACTCGGAGGCGTGGAGAGTGGAGTTAATGCCGTGGAGCAGCAAGCGGAACTTGAGTTTATTTACATCTTACATTCATCCCACAACGTGAGGGAGGAAAAGTCTTTGCGTTACGACTCCGTTGCAATGTACAGACATGTGACTCCCAGCGAATGCCGGTGACAGAAAAGGGGAGCCTCAGCCCAAAACCGTTGGTTGCTCTTTCCCTCCACAGATGCTGCCTGACCTTCTGGGCCCTCCAGCAGTTTGTCTGTCTTGCTCAGCATATCCAGCATCCACTGTCTCTCTTGTGTCAGAAGGGATTATTTCTGAGTGAATTGTGGGACCTGGGTGGCTTCTCTGAGACTATGGTGAACAACAGACTGTAGAACAGTGATCTGCTGTGGCTGTGGAGAGGAAGTGAAGATTCAAGATGACCTTTTACTCAGAGAGAACAGCGTAGTCTCGAGAATCTGGCTGCATCTCTCACCACTGAGGTTGCACATCTCTTTAACGGCACGCTTGGGATGGCTGGAACTGCAGCCACATCGTTCTCTGGAGAGATCCACTTAGGAAGGCATTGCTGAAATAGGTTTGCACAGGGGGCATGTCTTTGGCTCCTGTCCCGTTATTTCACACCGTCCTGGGGTATGTTGTCAATAGAATCACTGATGAGTCACCCACTGAAAAGTTTATCTCAACAGCTAAGTGTCACAGAAAGCTCTTCCTCTTAGTTTGAGCATACTCTGTGTTAATTGGATGGCATTTAAACAGTCTTAAACTCTAGCCTGGTGAAGGGTCTCAGCCTAAAATCTCCATTTCATTCTTTTCCATTGATGCCAACTGCCCGGCTGAGTTCATCCAGCATTTTGTAGGTGTTACTCAGTACCTAAACAATCTTCAGTCAGATCTGAAAGTGCCCAGTTTGGTCTGCCAAAGTCAGCAGTCTCCCTTTAACCAGACCCAAATGCAACAGAGGGCTACAAGCTCTTGCTTGTACTTCAAGAGCTTGACAGAGGTCACCGGTTGTACCCAACAGCCCCAAGGGGGAAGCAAGCAGTGGCACCAAGGAGGCTTCTAGCCACTGCTGGAGAAACCTAGGCCAGCTGAAGTGTGTATCACATCCAAGTAACCAGGTAATTTTTTTTAGATTATGAAGACACTGAGTCCTCGTTTATTGTCATTTAGTAATGCATGCATTAAGAAATGATACAATGTTCCTCCAGTATGATATCACAAAGACACCAGACAGACCAAGACTCACTTACAAAAACCACATAATTACAACAGTGCAAAACAATGCCGTAATTTGATAAGGGCAGACCATGGACACGGTAAAAAGTCTCAAAGTCCTCGATAGCCCATCATCTCACGTAGACGGTAGAAGGAAGAAAAACTCTTCCTGCCATGAACCTCCAGCGCCGCAAAGCTTCCCGATGCAGCCTCTGGAAGCATCCGACCACAGCCAATTCTGAGACCGTCCGAAAAACTTCGAGCCTCCGACCAGCCCTCCGACACCGATCACCGAGCACCATCTCTGCCGAGCGTTTCGACCCCGGCCCCGGCCGCCAAGCAACAGGCAAAGCCGAGGATTCGGGGCCTTCCTCTCCGGAGATTCTCCAATCACACAGTAGCAGCAGCAGCAAAACAGGCGTTTCAGAAGTTTCACCAGATGTTCCTCCGTGCTTCTCACGTCCGTCCCCATCAAATCGGGATTGTGCACGGCCCCTACTTACAGATAACAGATATTCATTCCTGGAGTGGCCGCGCGCGCTGCCATTTTCTCTGAATTTCATACCAAAGTAGAGTTTATTGTCACCTGTACAAGTTCAGGTGTACACAGGTGCAATGAAAACACAGCATCCCAGGCACATTTCCTTGGAGAAGCAGCATTTTTCAAGGACAATATAAATACCTGTCTTGTATAGAAAGTTAGAGCAACTAGGGCTTTTCTTTTCTATAGCAAAGGATGACGAGAGCTGATGTGAGGTGCATAAGAGTGTAAGAGGCATAGGCTTTGAGGAAATAACAGGCAGAATAGACAAAGGAGAGTTCACTTGGATTTTCAGAAGGCCTTTGACAAAGTGCCACACATGAGGCTGCCCAACAAGGTAAGAGCCCCTGACATTACAGGAAAGAAACTAACATGGATAGAAGATCGGCTGACTGGCAGGAGGCAAAGAGCGGGAATAAAGAGGGCCTTTTCAGGTTGGATGCCTGTGACTAGTGGTGCTCCACAGGGGGTTGGTGTTAGGACAGGTTCTTTTCAAGTTACATGTCAACAATTTGGATGACAGAATTGATGGCTTTCTGGCAAAATTTGCAGAGGATACAAAGATAGGTGGAGGGACAGGTAGTGTTGAGGAAGCAGGGAGTCTACAGAAGGACTGAGACAGAATGGGAGAGTGGGCAGAGAAGTGGCAGATGGAATATAGTGTAGGGAAGGGTATGGTCATGCACTTTGGTAGGAAGAACAAAGGTGTGGACTATTTTCTAAATGGGGAGAAAATTCAAAAATTAGACATGCAAAGTGACTTGGGAGGGCTATTGCAGGATTTCCTAGAGGTTATTTTGCAGATTGAGTCTGTGGTGAGTAAGACAAATGCAATGTTAGCATTCTTTTCAAGAGGACTAGAATAGTCAAGAGGCAAGATTTACAAAGCATTGGTGAGGCCTCACTTGGAGTATTGTGAGAAGTTTCAGGCCATTTATCTTAGTAAGGATGTGCTGAAGCTGGAGAGGGTTCAAAAGAGTTTCAGGAAAATGATTCTGGGGTCGAATAGCTTGTCATATGGAGAGCATTTGATGGCTCTGAGCCTGTAGCCACTGGAATTTAGAAGGATGAGGGGTGACCTCACTGAAACCTATTGAATAGTGAAAGGCCTTGATAGAGTAAATGTAGAGAGGATGTTTCCTAAGGTGGGAGAGTCTAAGGCCAAAGGACACAGCCTCAGAATGGAGGGGTGTCCTTTGAGCATGGAGATGAGGAGGAATTTCTTTAGCCAGAGAGTGGTAAATCTGTGAAAATTGTTGCCACAGACAGCTGTGGAGGCCAAGTATTTATGTATATTTAAGGCAGAGGCTGATAGATTCTTGATTTGTCAGGGTATGAAGGAATATGGGGAGAAGGCAGGAGATTGTTTGAATCTGCCGTAGCTGGAATGCTAAATTTTCCCAGATAAACGGGGGGGGGGGGGGGGGCATTTTCCATTCTTATTCCCACCATCATTGCCAGCACTTTCTAGCCACGGCTGCACTTCAGCCAGTGGTTTGCATGCATCTGCGGCATTTCTCTCTCCGGTGTCAGTGAGGCCATTGCGTATCCCGGCAATTTCAGGCCTAGTAATGTCAAGTCCCATTTCACTTTCCTGCTGGCTGTTCAGATCCAAATGAGCAGCAGCAGCTGACCAGACTTGAAGACAGGCAGACTTCGAACTGTCCAGCCTGTCTCAGGAATGACCCCTCTAACAGGTAGTCAGGTCACTTGCTTCAAAGAATTGTACTTTCCAATCATTTCTACCAGTAGTAGGAGACAGGAACAGTTCAACTCATCACATGCAAAGTCATCCACATTGGACACACAAGGGAAAGGACAGAACATTTCTAAATGGCCAAAAGCTGGAGGTCACTAAAATTTGGAGATTCGTGAACCTCATTGATTAAAATTGCATGGACAAGCACAAAATATAATATAAAGGATAATGAAATACTATTCTTCATTCTTTGACGTCTCAAAATTCTCGAGATCCCCTGGATTAGTCTTCTCTCCCCTGTTGAGAGAAATGAGGTCACAAATCCATCCCAGAATTATCTTCCTGCCCTGTTTGGTATCTCAACAAGGATGCCACCTGCCCCAGAAGGCCTGTTGTTTCACAGTGTTGGAACCTCAGTAGAGAGTGTGGATGCTCACGTCAAAGACAGACATCTTCAAAGTGGTCCTCCAAGTGGGCACTGACTGGTTCCCCAGACAACGTCTCTTAGCAAGGTTGCTCATTTGGTGCCTGACCCTGACAATGATCTTGCCAGTACTGAAGTATCTATGCAAATGGCATCTGCTCTTTAGTCCCAGGATTTTCATTAGACCTTGGTCTTTAGATGCCTTCATATCTTATTTTTTTCATTCTGGAGTTGAGATGATGACCCCAGTCCAAGGACACCATGCATTTATGATTTATCAGCTGTTGGATTTTCCGACCATTCTCAACATAACCATCCACATATTTTCTGACTGAAAAAATAATTATAGTGGATTCAATGTAGATCAGAATCAGGTTTATTATCACTGTCGTGTCATGGAATTTATGGCTTTGTGGCAGGAGTACAGTGCAAGACATTTAAAAAATCCTATAGGTCACAGAAAAGAATAAGATAAATAAATACAGCAAAAGAGGAATAGTGTTCATGGGTTATGGACCATTCAGAAATCTAATGTCAAAGGGGAAGAAGCTATTCCTAAAATATTGACAATGTGTCTTCAGACTCCTGTACCACCTCCCTTATAGTAATAATGAGAAGATGTCCTGGATGTTGAGAGTCCTTAATAAGACCATTGGGCATGAGAACAGAATTCAGCCATTGAGTCTGTTAATTCAATCATGGCTAATCTAATTTCGCTCTTAACCCCATTCTCCTGCCTTCTCCCCTAACCTTTGATGCCTTAATTATAAACTTATCAACCTCTGCTTTACATATACCCAATGACTTAGCCTCCCACAGTTGTCTGTGGCAATGAATTCCACAGATCCCCCACCCTTTGGCTCAATAAATTCCTCCTCAGCTCTACTCTATCTTGGACGCCGCCTTCTTGAAGCACCTCCTTTTGACGATGTCCTCAATGGTGGGGAGGCTTGTGGCCACAATGGTGCTGGGTGAGCTTGCAACTCTCTGCAGCTTTTTCCAAACCTGTCCAGCAGCCCCTCCACACCAGACGGTGATGCAACCTGTCAGAATGCTCTCCACGGTATATCTGTAGAAATTTGCTCAAGTCTTTGGTGATATATCAGTTCTCCTCAAATTCTTTAAGAAATATAGCTGCTGTCGTGCCTTCTTTGTAATTGCATCAATATGTTGGGCCCAGGATAGACCCTCGGGGATGGTGACACCCAGCAACCTGCTCACATTTTCCACTGCTGATGATTGTGATGATGTTACCTCCAAGGGCACGTGAGCTGATAACCATAGTTAGATCGAGCTGGAGGATCATAATTAGTTCCTCAATCCCACAGGGCGGTGTCACCAACATGCTAGTCTAGTTCATACTTAATTGCAAAACCACCTCCATAAAGACTCTGTTCTTTTTGTTTACTTCCTTCCAGGAAAAGATACATCCACTACTTTAATCAGCTGTCCCTTGTCCATTGTCACTCAGTCAGGACACTGATGTCAATGTTCAATCTTGTTCAAAGTAAAGGCATTATCAAAATACATATATGTCACCATATACTACCCTGAGATTCATTTTCTTGTGGGCATTCACAGTAAATCAAAAAAATATATTAGAATCAATTAAAAACAGCACACAAACAATCAATGTGCAAAAGAAGAGAAACTGTACGGATACCAAAATAAAAATCACAAGCAGGAGAAAATCTTCAGATGCTGGAAATCCAAGCAACACACACAAAATGCTGGAGGAACTCAGCTGGCCTGCTGAAGGGTCTCGGCCCTAAACGTCGACTGTACTTTTTCCATAGATGCTGCCTGGCCTGCTGAGTTCTTCGAGAATTTTGTGTGTGTTACAAAAATAATAATAATAATAATAAATAAATAGAGTAAATAATACTGAGAATGAGAGCTGTATAATCATTGAAGATGGGTCCATAGTTATCACCATATACAAGATTCATTTTCCTGTGGGCACAATGGCACATCTTCAAGAGGTCCACAACTTTGTCGTGGTTTGGAGGCTTGCGTGCCTCAATGATCCGGAGAGCTATGTTGGCTGGAGTCAGGGCTTTATGCTTTGGCTCTTGGTAGGGTCACCCATGCCAAACAGGTCAAGGGGTAGAGGCCAGACTGAGAGTGGTCCACCAGTCCTCGAGATTCAGGGGTTCAGCTCAGGGATAACAACCTTGACGGGTAAAACAAAACTTTTATGGAAACAGCAATGAAGAATCCTTCTACATCTGAGTGCGACGGTATTCCTGAGTCTCCACCCAGGACTTGCATGACTGACAGTAGTGAAAACCGAGAGGAAGCTACTGACACGATGAAGGAAGCCCTGAACACGGACAGAGATGGAGGACCTTCATTGCTGCCCTAAGCACCAGTGGCATAGCGGTCAGTAACACACACCAACAGTAACACAGTTGCACACCTTAACATTAAAGGTGCCCCTCAAGAAGACAACAAAGTTGAATTCCAATGCAGTTCCCAGACTATTGACGCCCTCTCTACTGCTTGTTACAACTCCAGCTCTGAAATGGAAATTTTGAAGCTGGCAACTTACTAACCATGCATATAAATATCACGGCAGAGATTGCAACCGAGACTAACTTCCTCATTCGGTTTCTGTGCGATTTAATGTGATATCTGGAAAGGCAGCCCTTTCCCTCCAGTGTCGATGTTCACACATAGTGAAGTGAAACAGTGAAAAAGGCTAATAAAAAACAAACCTCAAAATACAAAAAAAAGTCCTGGACTTTCTCATTCAACTGTTCTTGATAGTAAAGGTGTTCGATAAAAGAATGATCATTGTCCGCGACGGTCACTCCACTCTCCATGGCGCTGAGGCTACGAAGACTGCCGCGGCTGCTGTGCTCTGTGCCCGCTAGTATGATGAACTGGTGACTGAGGCTTTGGGCCTACTCCTGGGTTCAGATCTGACGATGCAGTTTCGGTCCGGAATGCTGTTGTTTGCTGCAGTCGTTTGCATGATTTGTATTTAGAGCCATAGAACACCACAGCACAGAAAACAGGCCATTCAGCCCTTCTAGTCTGTACCGAAACTTTATTCTGCTAGTCCCATTGACCTGCACCCAGTCCATAACCCTCCAGACCGTTCCCATCCATGTATCTATCCAATTTATTCTTAAAACTTAAGAGTGAGCCCACATTTACCAGGTCAGATGGCAGCTCGTTCCACACTCCCACCACTCTCTGAGTGAAGAAGTTCCCCCTAATGTTCCCCCGAACCTTTCCCCTTTCACTCTAAAGCCATGTCCTCTTGTATTTATCTCTCCTAATCAAAGTGGAAAGAGCCTACTCACATTTACTCTGTCTATACCCCTCATAATTTTGTAAACCTCTATCAAATCCCCCCTCATTCTTCTACGCTCCAAGGAATAAAGTCCTAACCTGTTCAATCTTTCCCTGTAACTCAACTCCTGAAGACCCGGCAACATCCTAGTAAATCCATTTCTTGTGCATTGGGTGTTGGCCTTTTGTTTTTATTCTTTAATTGGGTTCTTTTGGGTTTCTTGCTTTGTGACTACCTGTGAGCAAGCAAATCTCAAGGGTGTATGATTTATACATTCTTTGATAATAAATTAATCTTGAATCTTGACAACCAAACATTTTTTGATGTCTGGAATAGAATATGGAATAGAACTTCACTGTCGTTGCTCAGGAGAACGAGATTGTGGTGCTACTCCAGTCTGTGTAGAACAGATATTTACAATGCCTGTGGTACGGCTTAATTTTTTAAAAATTCCATATTTACATGCAACAAGAGACTTTGATAGTCCGTTATTCTCAAAAGCCATTGGCAAGCTGGGGTGCCGTATTATTCAGCTGCACAACAGCCCTTGGGAAGAAGCTGTTTTTCAGTTTCACTGTCTTGGCTAAGCTGTGTCTATGTCTCCGACCCGATGGCAGGAGATTGAACGGACAGCATCCAGGATGGGATGGGTCTTAATGGTGTTGCGAGCGTTCAGAGTTGTAGATAGTCTCCAGGTTCAGTAGTTGAGTCCCAATGATGTGCTGAGCCGACCTAATCAGCCGTTGGAGTTTGCGGATTTGTTTTAGGGATATAGCTTTTTAATGTTAGAGACACACATTGAAAGTTATTCTTAATCATAGAAGAGGAAGAGAGACAAATAGAGGATATAAATAAAATCTTGACGTCTAACCATGTGCGTTTCTCATAATATGTGTAGTTCCCTCTAGGAGTATCAATCCCATGCTAAGCTTTACTGACAACCAATTCTGACTGTTAGCTAAAAGCGTCTTTTATCATGTCTGTAGATTTAAACAGATCAGTATCTATTGAAAATGCAATTGGAACCTGAGTCTGCAGAATAATGCATCGACATAATTTGCATTTATTTAGCTCGGTGAAGCGCCTTGCAGTTTGCAGGGCAATCGGGAGATGAGTTATGACTGCATCTCAGTGTGGAAAATAATGGGCTATTTCTGGAGTGCTGATGCTGGATCTGAAAGTGCAGTCTACTCCGTGCTGAGCCTTGGCGTTGGCTGTGAAGTTGGCAATGGCCCTTAAGTTCTACACTTCACCTCCAATGGAGGTAATTTACCATTAGCATGTACAAAACTGTTCTCTATAAGTACTGAGCACTTTTTTGCACATATTTACATGGCTTCCGCTGTACTTTTATAACTTACACAGCAAGAGATTTCCATGGCAAATCTTAAAACATTTATAACATCTTCTGCAAGACGTCAATGCCACGTCTTGGTCAGAGACACCATCTGTTGTCAGTTGATATCATTCTAATCTGGAAAATAAGAAAGACAGATTCAGATGAGTTTATACTCATATACACCAGGGCGCCATAAAATCCCTTGCTTGCATGAATCTCACAGTCAACAGGCTCTACTCTTTTCCAGTGCTACACGGCAGCCTTTGGTGGAGAGGAACAATGCTCTGACTGGTCCAGAGGCTAGAGGTCTCCCCAAAGGCTGTGCAAACTGATGCCACAATTAAACTGAAAGGTTGCTAATAGGGTGTTGCAAACAGTTCAATGTTCTGGGCAGGCTCAGTGAGTCCAGCTTCAAATGCCATGCCTTCAGACTTGGCCACACTCAGTAATTTCCCACCGGTACTCTTAGTCACTTAGGACACCGAATTAAACCATTCCCATACTCCGTGTCCAGAGCACCACCTCAGATCTCCCCCTCGCACAGACTATCAACCATTCAACTACAAAAAGCATACCACCAAAGCAAATTGTACGATACCAGCAATAGCTTCTAACTGGGGGGGGGGGGGGGTGAGGCAAATGTGTAACCTTAGCCCTTCTCCCTCTCTCTCTGCACTCATTCTGATTGGATCCCTTGTAGGTAAATTGGTGACGTTCTTATACCTATATAAGAGCCTCCAATATACAGGCTTTCAAGAGTATGTAGAGCATTGTAGATACAGGCATCTCTATCATGGGCACAATCCTCCTTGTCATCGAGGACATCTTCAATAGACGGTGTCTCAAAGTTCAAAGTAAATTTTATTATCCAAGTGCATATACGTCACCGCATACAACCCCGAGATTCATTTCTCTGCAGGTATACTCAGCAAATCTATAGAATAGTAACTATAACAGGATCAATGAAAGAGCAACTGGAGTGCAGAATGCAACTGTGCAAATGCAAATATGAACAAATAGCAATAAATAATGAGAATATGAGCTAGCGAGATAAAGAGTCCTTAAAGTGGATTTCAGTAAAACTCTACGAGGGCTGATTGATAAGTTTGTGGCCTAAGGAAGAAGGAGTCAATTTTAGAAAACCTAGCACATTTATTTTTCAACATAGTCCTCTCCCAGATGTACACGCTTAGTCCAGTGGTTGTGGAGCATACAGATCCCTTCTTTGTAGAAGTGGTCCCCAGCAGGAGTGATTGACAAGTTGACTGTTCAATTTATTATAAATTATTATTAATTACTATTATTGCACATTGCATATTTGGATTGAGATGTAACGTAAAGATTTTTACTCCTCATGTATGTGAAGGACGTAAGAAATAAAGTCAGTGCAATTCAGTCATTGGATGGGGGAACATCTCAGTGGATGGGCAAGAGAGTGTGGTTATCCACTTTCATTCAAGTGCCCGGTGATCCCCGAGTTGCAACCGTTCCTGAGCCTGGAGGCAGAGTCCATCAAAGTGGATCCCCATCGTCCATGACATGCAATTCCCTCTTACTACCATCCGCAGGGAGGTTTCGGAGCATGAAGTCACACACTGAACGATTCAGAAACAACTCCTTCTCCTCTGCTATCAGATTTCTGAATGGATGTGACCGCCACCTCATTATTTGTCACTATTTTCTTTATGTTCATAACTTAGAATAATTTCATGTCTCTGCGCTGCACTGCTTTTGCAAAACAATAAATTTCACATCGTATGTCAGCGATGCCACTCAAACAATCCAGTGCTGTTTCTACAGACCGAGCACGGGGAGTTATCCCGTATGACGCACCCTCTGATCCAATCCAGTAATAATGTCCAATGCCCTTGAATGGAAAGTCCTACAGAAAGTGATGGATGTGGCCTAATCCATCACGAGTAAAGCCCTGATCACCACTGAGCACATATAATGAATCATTGTCATAGGAAAGCAGCATCCATTGTTCGGGACCTCATCCCAACACCCAGGACATGCTTTCTCCTCGCTGTTGCCATCAGGAATAAGGTACAGGAGCATCAGAACTCACACCACAGGTTCAGGAACAGCTATTACCCCTCAACCATCAGGCTTTTTAACCTCAAATAAGAGAAAATCTGCGGACGCTGGAAATCCAAGCAACACACACAAAATGCTGGAGGAACTCAGCAGGCCAGGCAGCATCTATGGGGAAAAAAGTACAGTCAACGTTTCGGGCCGAGACCCTTCAGCAGGACTGGAGAAAAAAAAATGATTTAAAAGGTGGGAGAGGGGGTAAGAGAAACACAAGGTGATAGGTGAAACCGGGAGGGTGAGGGATGAAGTAACGAGCTGAGAATTTGATTGGTGAAAGAGATGCAGGACTGGAGAAGTAGGTGTCCAATAGGAGAAGACAGAAGGCCATGGAAGAAAGAAAAGTGGGAGGGACACCAGAAGGAGGTGATGAGCAGGCAAGGAGATAAGCTGAGAGAAGGAAAAGGGGATGAGGGCTGGGGTGGGGGGCAATACCGGAAGTTAGAGAAATCAATGTTCATGCCATCAGGCTGGATGCTACCCAGATGGAATACAAGATGTTGTTCCTCCAACCTGAGTGTGGCCTCATTGCAACAGTAGAGGAGGCTGTGGATTGACATATTGGAATGGGAATGGGAAGTGGAATTAAGGTGGGTGGCCACTGAGAGATTCCACTTCTTCTGGCTGACAGAGCATAGGTGCTTGGTGAGACAGTCTCCCAATCTACGTTGGGTATCACTGATATATAGGAGACCACACCAGGAGCCCTGGACACAGTAGATGATCCCAACAGACTCACAGGTGAAGTGTTGCCTCACCTGGAAGGACTGTTTGGAGCCCTGAATGGTAGTGAGGGAGGAGGTGTAGGGGCAGGTGTAGCACTTGTTCTACTTACAAGGGTAAGTACCAGGAGGGAGATCACTGGTTTTAATTCCACTTACAATTCCCATTCCGACATGTCAGTCCATGGCCTCCTCTACTGTCAAGCTGAGGCCACACTCACACTGGAAGAACAACACTTTATATTCTGTCTGGGTAGCCTCCAACCTGATGGCATGAACATTGATTTCTCAATCTTTCAGTAATAGCCGTCCCTCCTTATCCTTCACTATTATTCCCCATCCCCTTTCCCCTCTTTCACCTAATCTCCTTGCCCACCCATCGCCCCCCCCCCCCCGGTGCTCCTCCCCCCTTTTCTTTCTTCCATGCTTTTCTGTCCTCTCCTATCAGACTCTCCCTTCTCCAGCCCTGTATCTCTTTCACTGATCAACTTCCCAATCTCTTTACTTCATCCCTACCCCTCCCAGTTCCACCTATCACTTTGTGTTTCTCCTTCCCCTTCCCATCTTTTAAATCAACTCCTCATCTTTTTCTCTCTCAGCCCAAACCATTGACTGTACTTTTTCTATAGATGATGCCTGGCCTGCTGAGCTCCTCCAGCATTTTGTGTGTGTTGCTAGTCTCCTGAGTCTAATGGGATAACTTCACTCAACTTCACTTGCCTCATTATTGAAATGTTTCCACTACCTATATACTTACTTTCAAGGACTCTTCATTTCATTCTCAATGTTTATTGATTATTATTATTTCTTTGTTTTTGTGTTTGCAGTTTGTTGCCTTTTGCACACTGGTTGAACGCCCAAGTTGGGCAGTCTTACATTGATTCTATTATAGTCATTATTCTATTATGGATTTATTGAGTATGCCCATATGACAATCAATCTTGGTGTTGTATATGGTGCCATATATGTACATAAATAATAAGTTTACTTTGAACTTTGAAATAATGAAGGCTAAAAAAGCCAGCATACCCACCTCTACTGAAGAGTTCTGTTAGTTCAGTGAAGGGTATTTTTTCTCCCCCCAAAGAGGTGTTGAGAGGCTTAGCCATGATCTTGTGGATGTGGTTTTAGCCTCTGTGGTGTGAGCAACTTTACCACGTGCAAACTGCGGATGAAAGCAATGCTAAACAAATAGCTTCAGTAGGAGAATGACATGACGAAGACTTACCCGCGCTCAGGGAGCAGATCTAATTGTTCTAGATTTAGAAGACTGATGGAGTATAGTGTATAATATTGAACCATATTCTATGTGGGGCTCATGACAGGATGAACTTTGAGATGTTTGAACTAGCACAAGAATTTGAGAGGACTTTATCTGATCAGTGTTTCCGATGTAACCAAGAAATCGATACTTTTTTACATTCTACTTGGTCTTGTTCTAAAATTCAACCTTTTTGGACAAATTTAAGAGTTTTATTGGAACAAGTTATTGGAACACAACTTCCACATAATCCAATATTATTTTTATTAGGCGATATTGAAGGGATAAAATCGAAACCCAAATTGAATAAATATCAGAAAGAATTCATAAAAATTGCACTGGCAGTAGCCAAAAAGGCTATTGCAGTTACTTGGAAATCGGATTCATACTTAAGTATAGATCGTTGGAAGAATGAAATTTCCAGCTGTATTCCACTTGAAAAAATTACTTATAATTTAAGAGATAAATATGAAACATTTTTGAAAATTTGGCGCCCTTATTTACAAAAGACAGGATTAAATATATAGGTGCTCCGAAGATAAAATAATTGGTTATTTGGGGAAAGAAATAAATATATATACTAAAGTTATTACGAACTCCGTGGAGCATGTGGGGATCTTCCAATATCCAGGCACTCTTTCTTTCTTTCTTTTTTTTTTCTTTTTCTTTTTCTTTTTTTCTATAGGGATGTTAGGGGGAGGGGCTAAGGGGAGGGGGAAGGGTATATATTTTTTTTCTTTCTGTAATCATTTGAAAACTCAATAAAAAAAGTTTAAAAAAAAAGAATTTGAGAGGACATAATTGAATGGAAGAGCCTATTAAAAAGTGGTGGACACAGCCCAGTCCATCACAGGGAAATCGCTCCCCACCATTGAGCACGTCTACAAAGAGCGCTGCCACAAGCAAACAGTATCCACCAGCAAGGACCCACTCCGTCCAGGCCATGCTCTCTTTTTGCTGCTGTCGTCGAGAAGGAGGGGCAGGTACCTGAGATCCCACACCACCAGGTTCAGGAACAGTTATCACCCTTCGACCATCAGGATCCTGAACCAGAGTGGATAACTTCATTCCCCTCAACGCTGAACTGACTCCACAACCTACGGACTCACTTTCACAGCTCCTGGACTAGAGGCGCTAACTTCCCTCAACTTCACTTGCCTCATCTCTGAACTGTTCCCACTTTCAAGCACATATCATCACATACTCTCAGTATTTATTGCTTATTTATTATTATTATTATTATTTCTTGTTTTTTTCTTTTTTGTATTTGAACAGTTTACTCCCTTTTTCACCCTGGTTGTCTGCCTATGGTGCAGTCTTTCATCGATTCTATTACAGTTATTGGATTTTTCAGTATGCCTGCAAGAACAGGAACCTACAGGGTTGTACCTACATTGATAATAAATTTACTTTGAACTTTGAGTTTTGAACTCATGTTCTCAGTATTATTTATTGACTTATTTATATTTCATTTGCACACTTCGTCTTCTTTTGCCCATTGTATCCTTGTCCGTCTTTGTGTGTAGTTTTTCATTGATTTTATTGTACTTCTCAGTTCTAGTATGAATGCCTGCAAGAAAATAAATTTCAAGGTACCATATGGTGACATGTACATACTCTGATAATAAATTTATTTTGATCTTTGAACTATGAGATTTTAATTTTTGTGATCTGCCACATGATAACTTGTTAAAAGGCCCTTTGCGAGTTTTGTTAGAGTTCTGGGAACTTTTGGTCTCCTCAGTACTGCATCAATTATAACTTTATTAACTATCTCCCCACCATTTTAATCCAGATGTTGATGTTATATCTTTAAGTTGAAGAACCTTCAGCTGAGGGAGCAAAAGCTGTTTTATGACAGTCATCACCATCATTAAACACCAGAGGACACTGTTCTAGTTCTCCAACATGATTCTATCACAGTTTCCTGACCAAACTCATTTTCATAGTAGCAGAGTGCATGAGCTACACTAACTTCCTCATTCTCTTCTGCAGGCACAGGAGAAACACATCTCAACTGAGCTCTCTAAAGAACTAGAAAGAAAAAATCTGTAGAAATGATGCGCTGGCAGACTACGTATTTGTTGATTGTTTGCATGGTAGTTCAGTCTTCTGGTAAGTTTGGAAGTATATTACTTTCTTAATTTTTTAAAACATATTGGAGTATTTATAGGCAACTTTGTGAAATGTTAATTTTGTCCAAATTGTACAGACTAGTTTTATGAGTTACAACAAGCCACCTGGTAATTGTTCTGCAGTGAATTAAATATAATTTTTTTCAGAATGAATCTATTGTCCTCAGATTTTCTAAAATAAGGCTAAAGTGAAATTAAAATTGTACTGTTCTGGGTAGCGCTGTACTAGTCTAGTTAATGAATTCAAATCTTAACCCTGTGTTGACAAAGGTTTTGCAAAACAAAATTATGCTAAAATTTCTGAATTAATTGTGAGACTTTAAATTTTCTGAATTAATTTATAGAGTAAAATTCTATCCTTTGCGACACACACAAAACTCTGGAGGAATTCCGCAGGTCAGGCAGTGTCTATGGAAAGGAATAAACGGTCAATGTTTCAGGCTGCGACCCTTGGTTGACTGTTTATTCCTTTCCATAGATGCTGCTGACTTGTGGAGTTCATCCAGCATTTTGCGTTGTGTTGCTTTGAATCTGCAACATCTGCAGACCCTCTGATGTTTAAATTTTATCTCTTCATTTGATTCACTTTCTATGAGGCACTTGATGGATCAGATTCCCTTAGATGTGAATATTTATTCATTTAACTTGCCTTCCAGTTGATTTTAAAGTGTGGTGATTAACCTCCCAAAGTCTGCTTTTCTCTCTTTACACGTAACCTTTTGCATAAGTTATAGTCAAAGTGATTTGCATTTTCCTTCCTCTGCAGCTATCGAAGTTTCAGAAATTGTTACGCTCTCCTCTAACTGTCCAAACCACCAATGTATTCAACACTTCGGTATCCTGTTAGATACAAACCCATATTTCAAATTTGTTGCTAAAATATTAGATCCACAGAAACTTTATAGAATGCGACTTAATGAGATTCAACATGGCACGTTTATCCATTCCCACAAAAGTCACAATTCAGTTCCTTAACATCAACCAAGTTGGTAAAGTTGAGACTGGTCATCTAATCGTACTCCGGGATTAGTGACAACATAATGTTGTGAGTTTCCGGGTACTAAAAGGCTTTGGGGGCCCTGAAGTGGCAGAAAGGAAGCACCTGTAAGACTCTGGTTACAAAAATGTGACACCCTCCACCCAGGGAAGAAACAAACACGGTATGATAGTTTTTTCCCCATGACTTAAGCAGATGTTAATTGCTCCTTTACATAGGCTAATCTTAGACAAATTATGATGTAGAAGAGGAGCACTTCAAAGTTCAAAGTAAATTTATTATCAAAGTACATGTTCAACCTGATGTTTGTTTTCTTGTGGGCATACACGGTAAATCCAAGAAGCATAAAAGTCAATGAAAGAGGTGGACAAACAGCCAATGTGCAAAGGACAACAAAATATGCAAATACCAAAGAAAACAGAAGTAATACTAAAAAATAAATAAGAAAGAAAACTATTAAGAACATGAGGTGAAGAATCCTAGAGTGCGAGTTCACAGGTTGTGGGAACAGTTCAGTAACGGGACAGGTGAGGAGATGATAGACAGGAGCTATAAGGAGGTAGTCACCCCAAGGATGTAAGAGACTGATAAATGGGTGACTGCCAGGATAGAGAAGAGTAAACGTCAGATAGTAGCGAGCACGCCTATGGCCATCTCCCTCAACAATAAGTACTCCATTTTGAGTACTGTTGGGGGGAACAGCCTATCCATTTTTTTTCTTTTTTTTAAAATGACAATATCAAAAAGTTACTAAGAGTTTCTTCAGTTCTATAAACTGTAAAAGGGAGGTGAGAGTTGACATTGGACCACTGGAAAATAATGCTGGAGAGCTAGTAATAGGGGTCAATGAAATGGCAGAAGAACTTAATAAGTATATTGCATTAGTCTTCACTGTGGAAGACACTAGCAGTGTGCCAGAGGTCTGTGAGTGTCAGGGAGCAGGAGTGAGCGCCATTGCTTTTACAAAGGAAAAAGTGCAAGGCAAACTGAAAGGTCTTAAGGTTTTAAGTCACCTGGACCAAATGGACTACATCCCAGAGTTCTGAAAGAGGTTGCTGAAGAGATAGCAGTGGCAAGAAGAGAGCATGTCCTGGGTGGTGGGGGTCCCTGACGATGGATCTCGCTTTGCTGCGACTGCACTCATTGCAGATGTGCTCAATGGTAGGGAAGGCTTTACCCGTGACCAACTGTGACATATCCACTTCTTTTTGTAGGATTTTCTGTTCAAGAGCATTGCTGTTTCCATACCAGGCTGTGACGCAACCAGTCACTACACTCCCAGCCACATATCAATGGAAGTTTGTCATAGTTTTAGATGTCATGCTGAATCTTTGGAAACTTCTAAGGAAGTAGAGGTGCTGCCGTGCCTTCTTTGTCATTTCACTTATGTGCTGGTCCAAGGATGGATGATCTGAAGTAATCACACCGAGGAATTTAAAGTTGGTGGCCTTCTCCAGCTCCGATCCCCTAATGACTAGCTTATAGACTTCCGCCTTCCTCCTCTTGAACTCAATAATAACTTCCTTGGTCTTGTTATTGAGTATGAGGTTGTTGTTGTAGCACTATTCAGCCAAATTTTCAATCTCCCTTGGTGAGACCGCACCCAGAGTATTGTGTGCAGTTTTGGTCCCCTAATCTGAGGAAAGACATTCTTGCCATTGAGGGAGTACAAAGAAGGTTCACCAGATTGATTCCTGGGATGGCAGGACTTACATATGAAGAAAGACTGGATTGACTAGGCTTATACTCACTGGAATCTAGAAGACTGAGGGGGGATCTTATTGAAACGTATAAAATTCTAAAGGGATTGGACAGGCTAGATGCAGGAAGATTGTTTCTGATGTTGGGGAAGTCCAGAACGAGGGGTCACAGTTTAAGGATAAAGGGGAAGCCTTTTAGGACCGAGATGAGGAAAATCTTCTTCACACAGAGAGTGGTGAATCTGTGGAATTCTCCGCCACAGGAAACAGTCGAGGCCGGTTCATTGGCTATATTTAAGAGGAAGTTAGATATGGCCCTTGTGGCTAAAGGGATCAGAGGGTATGGAGAGAAAGCAGGTACAGGGTTCTGAGTTGGATGATCAGCCATGATCATACTGAATGGCGGTGCAGGCTCAAAGGGCCGAATGGCCTACTCCTGTACCTATTTTCTATGTGTTGATTCATCACCACCTTTGATTTGCCTACAATAATGATGGTTGTCAGCAAACCTAAATATGGCATTGGAGCTGTGCTTAGCTTCGCAGTTATAAGTGCAAAGCATAGAGTAGGGGGCTAATCACCCCGCCTGGTGGTGCACCTGTGATAATGGAGATTGTGGAGGAAATGCTATTGCCAACCTAAACTGACTGGGGTCTGCAAGTGAGGAAATCGAGCATCCAGTTGCACAAGGAGGTATAACGAAGGTTAAGGTCTTGGATCTTATTGATTAGTTTTGAAGAGATGATGGTATTGAATGCCGAGCTGTAGTCAATGGAGAGATTCCCTGACCTATGCATCTTTGCTGTCCAGATCTTCCAGGGTTGAGTGAAGAGCCAATAAAAGAGTACTTGCTGGGGTCCTGTAGGCAAACTAGAGTGGATCCAAATTGCTTCTCAGGCAGAAGCTGCTATGTTTCATCACCAACCTCTCAAAACACTCATCACCATGCACGTAAGTGCTACTGGACGATATTCATTGAGGTAGATTACCACGTTCTTCATAGGCACTGGTATAATTGAAGCGTGCCAGAAGCAGACGGGTACCTCAGACTGTTGATGTGAGAGGTTACAGATCTTAGTTAACACTCCAGCCAGATGATCTGCACAGGTCTATAGTACTCGGCTGGGTACCCCTTCTGGGCCAGATGCTTTCCGTGGGTTCACCCTGCTGAAAGACGCTCTCACGTCGAAATCAGAGCATCATCGGTGGGCCTTGCGAATTTGTGAAGTTTCCTCCTTGTTTTGATGTCAAAACGAGCACATAATACGTCCAGCTCATCTGGGAGCCAAGCCTTGTCATCACCCATGTCGCCTGGTTTCACTTTGTAAGAGGTAATAGTATTGAAGCCCTTACACACCTCTTGAGCATCCTGCATTGATTCAAGTTTGGCCTGGGATTGCCACTTAGCATGTGAGGTGGCTTTTCAGAGATTGTACCTGGACCTCTTGTACCTTACTTGGTCTCCCAGAATGCCATTGATCCGGCCCTCAGCAGATTATGGATCTCATGGCTCATTTAGGGCTTCCGGTAGGGGAAGAGTATGATTCTGTGGGGACACATTCATCTATGACCATTTTTATAATGTTCATAACACCGTGGTGTATTCATTCATATCCTCCGGTGAGTCCTTGAACATGGCCCAATCCACTGACTCAAAGCAATTTGTAGCTGCTCCTCTGCCTCCTGGCACCACCTCATTGTTGTCCTTATCACTGGAGCCTTACTCTTTAGCCTTTGACTGTATGCAGGTAGGAGGGCAGCCAAGTGATCAGATTTCCAAAATGTGATCTAGGCATGGGACTGTAGGCATTCCTTATCATTGCATAGCAGTGGCTGAGTGTGCTGGAACCCCTGGTGCTGCAGGTTATATGCTGATGATAACGGGTCAGGGATTGCTTCTAACAAGCCTGCTTGAAATCCCTGATATGACTGGAAATGTGTTGGAATGGCAGCATTTTCTCAAGTGCCTGATTAATGTTGGCTTTTGGCAGTGTTTAAACTGTGGCCAGGATCATGGAGGTAAACTCTGAGTAAGAAGAACGGTCAGCACTTAATCATTAAATGTTCCAAGTCAGGTGAACTAGAGTATGACGAAACTGCCACATCCGAGCAACACAACGTGTTTATCATGAAACAGAGAACCCCATCTTTTGCCTTTTCCAAATCAGCAATTCAGTCCATCCTGCGTATTGAGAAGCCTTCGGGTCTTACCGATGCATCTAGCCTGTCCGGAGTGAGCCATGTCTCCATGAAACACAGAGCACAACAATTCCTCATTTCCTTCCGATACAGCAATCTTACCTTTAGGTTCTCAATCTTGTCCTCCAGCGACCGTACATTTACTAACAAGATGCTGGGTAGAGGGAATTTCAGTCATCTGTATCTCAGCCTGGCTTGGAGTCCTCATCTCCTTCCTCTCTTCCGGCCATGGTGATGCACTTCCAGCCGCTTAAAGGAGCCGTACCCATATGCTTAAGACTGCCAAGTCTTTCAGAAGACTGTGAAATAGCTAGTTCAAAAGTATGTTGCTGAAAGAGAAATTACAGGTTGCAGTGAGAATAATTCAGAGGAGGTATATTTAGAACTTTTGTAAGCAGCCTGAAAAATGTCACTGTGATTCACTGGTGCCCAACTTGCAAAAAAAAAGCACTTAATCCATTACTTTCATGACAGTTCAAAAAAAGCAATCCGGTCTAATGGTGTGAACTAGTTCTGTGGGTCACTACTTTTCAACGACTCAACTAAGGAGTCTGTAAATTCTAATGAGGGCTTCTGTGTTCATGACCTTTTCAAGCAGAGGTTTCCAGCTTGTTACAACCTTCTGCAAGAAAGCCAATCAAAGTCAAAGTAAATCTATTATCAAAGTACATACTGTAAGACCATAAGACTTAGAAGCAGAGTTAGACCAAATGCCCCACTGATTCTGCTCCGCCATTCCATCAGGGCTGATTTATTATCCTTCTCAACCCTATTCTCCAGGGTTCTCCCATTGCTTTTGATGCCCTATCAACCTCTGCTTTAAACCTCAAGAACCTATCAACCTCTTCTTTAAATACTCAACGGCTTGGGCTCCCCTGCCATCTCTGGCAATGAATTCCACAGATTCACCACCCTCTGGCTAGAGAAGTTCCTTCTCATATGTCACCATATACTACCTTGAGATTCATTTTCTTACAGGCACTTACAACAAAATGAAGAAATACAACAGAAGTTATGAAAATCTATACATAAAGACTGGGCAATGACCAATGTGCAAATGACACAAACAGAGCAAATACAAATAAATAAATAATGGTACATGAGCTGTTGAGTCCTAGAAAGTGAGTCCATAGCTTAGGGAATCAGTTCAGTGTTGAGGTGAATGAAGTTGTCCACATTGGTTCAGGAGCCAGATGGTTGTAGGGTAATAACTGTTCCTGAACCTGGTAGTGTGGGACCTTAGGTCCTGTACCTCCTGCCCGGTTGTATTAGTGAGAAAGGATCATGGTGTGGATGGTGGGAGTCCTTGATAATTAATGGATGCTGCCTTATTGTTGCAGTGTGCCTTGTAAATGTGTTCAATGCCCAGCCTACCTAGACATAAACTGGAGGACAACTTCACTGAGCATCTCTGCTCCATTCGCAAAAAGCACAATTAGCCAGTGGCCGACCATTTCAATTGGTATCCCCATTCCTGTTGCAACATGTTGGCCCATGGCCTCCTCTTTAGCCATGATGAGGCCACTCTCAGGCTGGAGGAGCAACACCCCATATTCTATCTCGGTCACCTCCAACCTGATGACATGAACATCAATTTTTACAAACTCCTGTAATTTTTATCCCTTCTTTTTCATTTCCCTTCTCTGGCCTCTCACCTCTTCTTCTCATCTGCCTATCATCTCCTTCTTCCTTTTCTCCCATGGTCCACTCCCCTCTAATCTGTCCTGCCTGAGCATGCTGTAACATTTTCCCTGACTAGCAATGCCACCACCAGCCCCCCACCCTTCATCCCTCTGCCTCTATCACGTCTGAAACGTCAGAACCCTGGAACATTAAGCTGCCAGTCCTGCCCCTCCTGTAGCAAAGTTTCACTAATGGCTACAATATCATAATTCCACATGCCAATCCACAGTTCATCAGCCTTCCCCACAATACTCCTCACATTGAAATAGACACACCTCAGATGATTATTACCACCACACACAACCCTTCTATTTGTGACTTTGCATGAAACTTTAACATAATTTATTTTCACCCCCGCTCCACTATCTACCCTGGCACTCTGGTTCCCATACCCCTGCAAATCTAGTTTAAACCCCCCCCCCCCAATAGCACTGACAAACCTCCCTGCAAGGATATTGGACCCCCTGTAGTTCAGGTGCAACCCGTCTCTCTTGTACAGGTCCCACCTGCCCCAGAAGAGGTCCCAATGATCCTGAAATCTGAAACCCTGCCCCCTACACCAGTTCCTCAGCCACGTGTTCATCCTCCAGAGCATCCTATTCTTACCCTCACTGGCACGTGGCACAGGTAGCAATCCTGAGATTACCACCCTCGAGGTCCTGCTTTTTAACTTCCTACCAAGCTCTCTACACTCACTCTTCAGGACCTCCTCACTCTTTCTTCCTACGTCATTGGTACCGATGTGTACCATGACATCTGGCTGCTCAGCCTCCCATTTCAGAATGCTGTGCACGCGATCAGAGACATCCCTGACCCTGGCACCCAGGAGGCAACAAACCATTCGGGAGTCTCTGTCACGACCACAGAACCTCCTGTCTGTACCTCTAACTATCGAGTCCCCTATCACTACCGCTCTCCTCTTCTGCCCCCCACCCCCCTGCACTGCAGAACCAGACTCAGTGCCAGAGATCCAGCTTCCGCAGCTTGTCCCAGGTAAGTCATCTCCCCCCAACAGTATCCAAATTGGTATACATGTTGTTCAGGGGAATGGCCACAGGGGAGCCTTGCTCTGCCTGCCCTTTCCCCTTCCCTCGCCTGACGGTAACCCAGTTACCTGTGCGCTGCTCCTTTGGCGTAACTGCCTCCCTGTAGCTACTATCTATTAGCTCCTCATTCTCCTGAATGATCCGGACTCATCCAGCTCCTGCTCCAGTTCCTAACGCGGTTTGTTAGGAGCTGCAGCTGGATGTACTTCTTGCAGGTGCCATTGTCAGGGACACCAGAGGTCTCCCTGACTTCCCACATCCTGCAAGAGGAGCATTCCAACATCCTGCCTGGCATACTCTCTACTCTAAATGAGCTAAACAAAACTTACCGGAACCTACTCTCGCCTCTGCCTGTTCATGCTGAAGCCTGTTGAGCCAAAGCCGTCCCACTCTGACTCAGTCCACTCTGACGATGGCTGCTGTATATGGTGGTCTTTTTCTTAAACCTTTGGCGAGCTACGTCACACATCTGCACAGTCCAGCCTCTTTTCCCCGATCAGTTAAAAAAAAAGTCTTCTCTCCGAGATGCCTGGTGCTGGTGATGTCAAGCCTGATTCTGATTCTGAATTTCCAGCTTCTGCAGAATCTCTTGTGTTTATGCTAAAGAGGTTGCTGAGTTAACTGTTTCTGATACAAGTATTTCTGAGGGGCAGAAGGAACCATGTGGGCGTGGGGGGGGGAATGGGGTGGTGGAGATGGAGGCTGGAACCAGATAAGGCACGGATGATGGGCATACGGAACCCAGCGGAAAGAGCAATGTATTTATAAAATGTGTGGAGAGGGCAGGTGGAAATTCTTACCATGTTGTTTTGACTGCTATCAAATCTTACGCCACTCTGCTTTCTGTGGCTTAGCTCAAGAAAAAACACAATTTCCACATTCTGTTCAGCATCTGGCTTGGTTTTCAATCACACATTTCCTGTATTATAATGTGCCTGCTTCAACTCTCCTTCCGCTGCCTGTCCACATCTCTCTCGGCCTACCTGGTGCTCACACGCAACCTAGATCATTTTTTTTAGAATTGATTGGTACTGAGACCATTATATCACTGATCACCATGCCCACCCTCCCTCCAGTCACCATGGACGTCCATTTACTCAAATTATGAGTAAGTTATTCTGAGTCCCTGGTCTGAAACGTTGAGTCTGTTTCTCACCGACGCAGATGCCGTCTGGCCAGCTGAGTAGTTCCAGCACCTTCTGATTTTGTTCCCAAGGTGAGGGTGACTGGGTTTAGGGCATGCCACGTTGGTGCCAAATGTGCAGAGACACTTGCAAAGTTCTTGCTGATTTGATTTAACGCAAACAATGTATCTCACGATGTGTGCCAATGTACATGTGACAAGTGCAGTAAAGCTAATCTTAGATCTTTATCTTTAAGATAAAGTTTCAACTATGTAACCAAGCATTCAAGGCAATTTACAGTGGCCAAATGGTTTCGGTTGTGGGAGTAATCAAGAGCACCCAAAGGAAACTATCACAGTTTTTAAATTTTTTTCATTTATGAGATATGGGCATCGCCAGCATTTATTGCCATTGAACACACACAAAATACTGGTGGAACGCAGCAGGCTAGGCAGCATCTATAGGAACAAGTACAGTTGACGTTTCGGGATGAGACACTTCATCAGGGAGTCCTGACGAAGGATCTTGGCCCGAAACGTCGACTGTACTTCTTCCTATGGATGCTGCCTGGCCTGCTGCGTTCCACCAGCATTTCGTGTGTGTTGCTTGAATTTTCAGCATCTGCAGATTTCCTCGTGTTCGCATTTATTGCCCATCCCTAGTTGCCCTTGAGAAAGTGGTGATGAGCTGCCTTCTTGAACCGCTGCTGTCCTTGAAGTGTAGGTACACCCACAGTGCTGTTAGGGAGGAAATTCCATGATTTTGACCCAGCGACAATGAAAGAACGGCAATATGTTTCTAAATGAGGATGGTGAGTGACTTAGAGGGGGATTTCCAAGTGGTGGTGTTCCCAGGTATCTGCTGTTCTTGTCCTTCTAGATGGTGGTGGCCGTGGTTCTGGAAGGTGCTGCCTTAGGAACTTTGGTGTGTTGTTGCAGTGCGTCTTGTAGATAGTACACACTGTTGTAACTGTTTGTCAATGGTGGAGTGACTGGATGCTTGTGGATGGGGTAGCAATCAAGTGGGCTGCCTTGTATTGGATGGTGTCAAGCTTCTTGAGTGTTGATGGAGCTTCACTCATCCAGGTGAGTGGCGAGTATTCCATTACACTCCTGACCTGAGCCTTGTTGATGGTGGACAGGCTATGGGGAGTCAGGAGGTGAGTTGCACGCCACAGGATTCCGAGCCTTTGACCTGCTCTGGTCGCCATGGTGCTTATATGGCTAGGGAAAGCAAGTAAGCTCCACACAGACAGCTTTGGAGGTCAGAATTGGACCTTGGCCACTACCAGCTGCAGCACCTTCGACATCATAGGAGTAGTCTGCGGTTCGATGAAGATGGGATATCCCAGGACAGGTTGTGGACTGAAAGTGGTGTTTAGTAAGGATTTCTTGGGGAAAATCAGGGTTGTGTATTCAGTGAAGGAAAGAGTGTTGGGAGTGTGAAGGGAGATGAATCGCTTATCTGCTCCTCCTGCTCTGTGGACTGACACAGAAAACTCAGACAATGTTTTTCAATCATGTTTTTTTTTCTGGGGACCATCCCAAACCAAATGAAATGACTCTACTTAGAAACTTGCTGACCATTATCACTACTGCTGGAGGCAGCCATATGCCACACCCCACAGTCCCCACCCAGCTTGCCAAAGCTTGTCGAACGTCACAGAATATGTTACAAATTGATATCAAAGCAACGCTGTAAGCACACATATGGTCAGGCAGCATCTGGGGAAAAGCAAACAGGGTTCGCATTTCAGATCTGAGAGCCTTTGTCAGAACCTCAGTCAAGAGATTAGCAGTGGTCAGTGGTCACTCAGTGGCACCAATTACAGCCAAAGCTTGCTACTGTAACAATATGGTTCAAACTCATCACCATCATCACTATCATCATTATGTGCCATGTTGTATGACATCATCATTATGTGCCATGTGGCATGACGTGGGTGATCATGGTCTATCCGTGACATGATTGTACTTTCTTTCTTTCTTTTTACAATATTTTTATTCATAAGAAAGAAAAGATTTACAGAGTGCAACACATAGATACATCTCAACGTAACTTGTGTACATTCATATATTGTAATAAAATTGATCAAAATGTTATAGCATAACACATAAAGGTATACCACTCTGTAATCAAAAATTTAAAGATAAGTCATACATCATAAAACAAATTTTTTATATAAAAAAAGGTCAACCCCCTACCAACTAGCAAAGAAAAAAGCTGATGGATGACAATGGATAATTAGGAAAAAAAACATATTCACTTAAGAAGAGAAGATAAAAATATACATAAAAGTCTGTGCACTGTTAAACTTTATAAATTGGAAAAGTAATTTAGGAAAGGTCCATGATTGCACTTGGCAAATGTTTCTTGCCTTCTTCTGGGCCGTGTCTTTACAAGATGGGTAGCCCCAATCATTATCAATACTCTTCAGAGATTGTCTGGGGTCAGTGTCGCATAACCGAGACCTGTGGTAAGCACCAGCTGCTAATACGAACATCCATCACCTGGCTTTACATGACCCTGATCAGGAGAGTAAGCAGGCGCTATAACTTGCCCAAGGGTGGCCTGCAGGCTAATGGAGGAAAGGAGCGTCTTACTCCTCCTTTGGTAGAGACATAACCCCCACCTCGCCACCCAAGGTTCAAACTCAACCCCATAAAACCAACGACAAAACGACCAGGGATCTTTCACCAGCTTCAGACATCCAAAAGTTGGACTGTGGCTGAACTTTCTACACGTGATCATGATGATTTACCAGCCTGCATGTCACAGGTCTATGATTCCATCTGCAACCCTATTTTGCTTGGAAATCTGTTGCAAAAATATTCCTAATGAATAAGCCAAATCTTTCATAATGAAAGGCTTGAGTTGAATTGGTAGACTTCGCGGCCTGAAGTCATCCTGAAACATTCCCCCAGTGAAACAGTAATCACAGTCGCAGTGTAGAAAACACAACTGTTGGTTTACAGAGAGTTTACTTAACGTACTTACTGCCCACTGCACTACTGGTGTTTAGGGCAACAATGAAGGTCTGCCATCTTTGGTGGTGTTCAGAGCTACCTTCACTGTGTCAGTAGCTTCCTCGCGGTTTTCACCACTGTCAGTCACACACGTCCCAGATGGAGACTCAGGAATACCATTACACTCAGATGTAGAAAGATTCTTCATTGCTGTTTCTGTATCAGTTTTGTCTGATCGGTTGTTAGTCCTGAGCTGAACCCTGTAACCTGGAGGACAGGTGGACCACTCCTAGTCTGGCCTCTACCCTTTGACCTGTTTGGCATGGGTGACCCTACCAAGAGCCAAAGCATAAAGCCCTGACTCCAGCCATCATAGCTCTCTGGGTCATTGAGGCACGCAAGCCTCCAAACTCAACGTCAAAGTTGAGGCCCTGGTGGCGGATTTACATAGAGCATTAAAAAGCTCCCATAAAAAGCGATGTGATAATGGCTGAATAACCTGGGTTCTGAGGTGTCAATTGAGGGTTTAACATTGGATAGCACATTCAGGATAAGTCCTCAGCTCTTTTACTTATTTGCATTTTATTTAGAAATATGGAATGGCGACAGGTCCTTCCAGCTCAACGAGCCCACACAGCCCAATACACCCATGTGACCAATATCCCATTACGTCTTTGGAATGTGGGAGGAAACCCACGTGGTCGTAAGGAGAACGTATTAACTCCTTACAGTCAGAGACAGAATTGAACCCAGGTCACTGGCACGGTATTATACTAATGGCCGCACTACCTTCAAAGTAGTGTCATAGGATCTCTTTGTCCATCGGAATAAACAGCCAGAACTCCAAGTCATGTCCATAAAACAACAGCTAGGGGAGACCAACACCTCCCAGGTTTTTCACTACATACTCGGGTACAGACTGATTTGCCTCAGCAGCACACACAAAATGCGGGACGGTCTCAGCAGGCCAGGCAGCATCAATGGTAAAGAGTAAACAGTTGACGTTTCGGGCTGTGACTCTTCTTCAGGACTGATTTGACCCAAGAGGCCTGGCTGAAAACCGCTGGCTTTATAACAGCGGTCGTCGCTCAAGAGCAATTTGATTCGATTTTAACACTTTTGATTAGGACAGCTCAGTAGCGCAGTGATCAGCACAGCACTGTGCAAAGTAGGACGGGGGTTCGATTCCTCTCCCTCCTGCAAGGAGTTTGTACGTACTGCCCATGGCCGCCAGGGTTTCCTCCCATATTCCCAAAGACAAGCAGCCAGTGAGTTGTGAGCATGCTGTGTTGGTGTTGGAATCGTGGCAATGCCCAGCACAATCCTCATTGACTTGAATTGATGCAAACGGCACATTTCACTGTATGTTTTGATGTCCATGTGACAAGTAAAGATAATCTTTAATCTAAGGTTTCACTTCATCTCATTACTTTATAGCTCTAGACATAGAATGCAGCTTCGGTTTCACAGGAGTGAGTTGCAGAGAGAACAACACTACGTAAGTACTAAACAAATACTTGTTTGTTTTTAGATATTTTTCTTGAGTTTTATGAGTTTAAATGATTGTTCCCGCGATTCAGATGTGATCCTGAAAATATTGAAACTAGAGCAGACAGATTCACACACTGCTGTTGTGTTTCAGAGTATGGAGAGGAAATCAGACAGGGTTCATGGAATGACACAACTTTGTTTCATGGCTGTCTGTGGGAGGATGTATCCCACAGTTGTACTCTGTATATATCCTTCGATAACAAATGTACTTTCGAATCTTTGAACTCCCTTAGTCTCTTCCCCTACCTGGCTCTTCCTGCAGATCATCTCAAACCCTCTGTCAGACCACCAGTTACCTCGGAATCCTTCTTTTCTGTCACGCCTCCTTCTCCTCTTTATAACCGGCCTTCCCACCTCCCCACTCTCAGTTCCGACACGAAGCATCGATGATGTCATTCTCTCCTCATGACAATGCTGAGCTCTTCCAGCACACTGTCGCCCATGTGCAATATCTGTAGTCCCTCGTGTCCTCAGAGCTGTTTTAAACTGTTAAAACCCAACTGAGCATCACACCACAAAGAAAATATAGGCATCCGTTAGTCTCGTGAGACCATGGTTTTGTAGGCCTGGGCAGGGTTGTATGGGAGACCGGCAGTTGCCCAAGCTGCAGGCCTTCTCCTCTCCACACCACCGATGTTGTCCAAGGGAAGGGCACTAAGAGCCATGCAGCTTGGCACCGGTGTCATCGCAGAGCAATGTGTGGTTAAGTGCCTTGCTCAAGGACACAATATGCTGCCTCAGCTGAGGCTCGAACCAGTGACCTTCAGATCACTAGACCGATGCCTTATCCACTAGGCCACGCGCCAACACTACAAGCAAAATGACGTGAATAAAATCATTGTAAATCAATGTTCAAAGTATATTTATTGGGGCTAAGTATGCCTGCAGTATACAGTTCTGAGACTTGTCTTCTCCAGACAGTCATGAAACAAAGAAAACCATGGAAGCTGTTTAAAGAAAAACATCCAAACCACCCCCATGCACAAAAAGGAAAAAATTGTGTAAGTGGCAACAAGAACCTCAACCACAAGTCCCCACGCACAAAAACAGTAAATAAACAAATTGTGCAATTGATAAAGGAAATGATACTACATGAGATTACATAGCATTTCCAAAGGTATGATATGAAATATTGCAAATCATGTCGGCTTGATTTCAACATTTAAGAGAAATTCATTGAGAACATAGATGGGAGGGGGACAATAGTCCAGATGCAGGTCGAAGGGATGGAGCAAAATAACGGTTTGACACAGAGTAGATGGGCTGAAGGGCCTGTTTCTGTGCTGCAATGAATCTACAGTCCTCAAACATGACCTCTGTTGGAGGTGGCAGAACTTGCGGAGGATGGTAGGTTGGATGTGGAGGCTGAGGACATGTCAGTGGGGAGATGTTGGGTGAGGGCAGACATGTGAGAAATGGAGGAAATGCAGATGGGGGCTGCATTGATAGCAAAGGAGGTGGAATCCCTCTTCTTTAAGACATCTTGGATGTCCTGGAATGGAAAGTCTCAGGAGAACAGATGCGCTGGAGAAAGAGGAACAGAGAAAAGGGAACGGCATCTTTGCAAGCAACAGAGTGGAGAACTGTAGTCAAGGTAACAGCGAGAGTCTGTGGATTTGTAAAAGATGTCAGGAGGTAATCTGTCTCTGGAGACAGAGAGTCCGAAGAAGGGGAGAGAGGTGACGTGAACTGGATGCCCGTAGTCAAAAGGAAGTGTTCAAAGGATCGATTTAATATACAACCCGAAATTCTTACTCTTTGCAGACATCCACAAAATGGAAGAAAAACCCCAAAAAATGAATGACAGAAATGTCAGAACCCCACAGGCCCCCCTCACACACAAGCAGCAGCAAAAACATCAACGTCCCCTCCTCCCACCCCACTTGCTCCAGCAAAAACACCGATCCTCTCCCCCCACCGTGCAAGCAATAGCAAAACCCCCGAAGAGAACATGATATAGAACCCACCAAAAAACCACTGTCCACCTCAGGCAGGCTCTCTCTCACTAGCGAGGGAAAGAGAGGTATCGCTCCTGTGACAGATGAGAACACAAACAGATATTGAGAGTTGTGGAAATGATGGAGAGCAGGTGATGTAAGTGGGAAGGGGCTGAACCAGGGGGGGTTAAAATGGGGTTCAGATATGAGCTCAGCAGGCAGGAGCTGGTGGAAGCAATGGACCTACCTGGGCAGTTAGGTTTGTGCATCTAGGCAGCAGGTTGAAACAGGCAGTATGGGTCAAGGTAACTATGAAGTTGGAGGCTGTCGAGGGGAGATCTCCGAGGGTGATGAGGTCAGAGATGGTGCAGGAGATGGTGGCCAGGTGCTTCTTAGTGGGATCCCAGTTTGGGAGTAAGCAAATGGGGGTGTCTGAGAGTTGCGATCTGGACTCAGCAAGGTGTAGGTCAGTTCCCTAAACTACAACAGCATCGCCCACAACTGTGCATTTGGTGGAGAGTTGTGCATTCAGATGGGGTGAAGTTGGAACAGAAGAGGGAAATAGAGATGGTTAATGTACTGTAGGCAGTAAGATTCAGAGCAGACAGAAGGCCAGAGGAGTGTCCTAGAAGAGGAGGAGCATTTGAGGTGGGAGGGTGGGAAATCTGTACCAAAGAAGCAGGCCTGGAATGGAGGCAATGGAAGAAGATCTCGACACCGTGGCCGGTGCGGAACTATGTGTGCATAGGGGGATGAAGGTAAGGCCCGTTGCACCTCGGAGGGGATGTTTAGAGGGGATGGTAAAGATGGGTCTGAGCTGGGGTCAGGTGAGGGTAGAATGTCAGGGAAAGTGGGGTGGCAGGAAGAGAGGGGCTCAGAGGAGTGAAATGGGAGATAAGGGGTATGGGAAGGTGTGAGAATCCAGGGGTGGGTGGGGAGTGCTAGTAGAAGTGGAAGGGCAGTAGGACATCAGGCCACCATCTCCTGCCTCTTCCACTTATCACCTCCCAACATCTCAAATCAATCCCTCTTCTCCCCACCTACCTACCTTCCCTATCCACTCCCCTCCCCCCACACCAGCACTTCACTTTCACTTCTCCACTTTTCCTTTCCAGTCCTGATAAAGGATCTTAGCCAATGCTTTTTCCCCCCTCTCATACTAATTTCCTTCCTTTTGTCTTTATCTGGGCCAATTGTAAACAACTCCAAGCAGAAGCTTCTGAACTGCAGTGCCTTGATCCAATACTTTTAGCAGAACTTTTTCAGAAAAGACCTTAAGTACTGAATAATGCTGAAATACAAAGCTGAAACCTATCAAAAGTTTACATACAAAGGTCAACCTCAGTAATTAGAGTGTGAATAAGTGAGTAGGTGGACAAGGGCATTTTATACCAACAACAACACATCAAGCATTTCTACAGCAAGTTAAAAGTTACAGGACACACCCCGCAGAACACTGTATTCATTGTTTTTCATTCCGAAACACCCTACAGAATAGGTCAGAAAGGTTTCCTGTAACTTAAAAGATCAAATAAATTTATGTTCCACCCTACTGATTCACAGAAAATCTGCAGGTTTGTTACCTAACTATTTTATTAAAGCAGGAATTTTGAGATCTTGCGTACATTTCTCCCTACGTGACTTTGTCTGAAGATGTGCTTCCTGTTGAAATGTTGTGTGATACTGTTATAGGCCAGTGTATTTGCATCTGGTGAACGAGGAAATTCTGAAAATACTGTCATCCCGATTTACAAATGCATGTACAGACACACTCACACGCACACACACACACTCATACACACACAAACTCACATGCACAATCACACACTCACACTCATACACTCACACACACATACATACATATATACACACGCGCACAATCACACACTCACACGCACACTCATACTCACACACACATACATATACACACACACTCACATGCACAATCACACACTCACACTCATACACACATACATATACACACACACACGCACAATCACACACTCACACGCACACTCATACACACACACACGCACAATCACACACTCACACACGCATACATACACACACGCACACAGAGAAAAGGCAAACAACAATGCTCTGATCAACATCTCTTCAGTTTTCTCCCCACATCTCACCTGTGTGTGAGAGGAGGAGAGCGGGGAAAGAAAAACACAAATGAGCCCCAGAAGAGCTTTAGCTACTTTCTCGTGCTTCCCTCCCTTTTTCTTGTGGAGCAGGGTTGGTCAACCTCCCACACAGCAAGGTTTACCTGAAGGCCATGCCCCATGCTGTGGAAGCTAATCCATTTGTTCAATAATGTCAGTTCCCTGCTGTGGAAGATGGAAAATCGATCCTTTTCCATTGGTCTGGAAATATTAAGGTTCAGATTAAATGAGGGATTATGATGTCACTGTGATGAATCCCACGTTCTAGTTGTTCCCTGTTGAAAACTGAGTTACTCCCTTTCCCAGGCAGCAGTCTTTCTTTTAAAATGTTGTAAGATTCTTCAAGCTCTATACTAGATACACACACACACACACACACACACACACACACACACACACACACACACACACACACACACACACACACACACACACACACACACACACACACACCCAGATAGGCGTCCAGTGCCCCTCCGGTCCTCCAGTAAACTCGACGGCTCACAGACACCAGGCCTCAGTGCTCTTGCAGACCCAGGACTTTGGGTCTTTGCTCATATATTAATTGATTTTTCCTTCTTTTTCCCTCAGTCAAAAGATATTAATTGGAGTTGGTGCGGTCCTTGCTGCTGGAGTGGTGATTGCGATCCTGACGTGCTGCTGCTGTGGTTGCTGTGCCTGTTGCCGATCCGAACCGCGCCATCCCAGTAAGTAACTGCATGAACAGCTGTCATCAACGGCACTCATAGTGTGCTGGAATTGGGTTTGCTGACCGTGAAGTTCTAAACTCAAATGAAGATCTTAAGTCTTATCTGATGTAGATAGACATGGGTACCCTCACTAAATGGAAGTTATACTGTTGTCACATTTAGTACCCTGTTTATCCTCTGCAGTGCATTTAGCTGCCAATACCCACTATTTGAGTGGTAGGTCCCCTTTCTCTACTAAGGAGGAGATATTTCCAGCTAACAAAGTAGCTTAAACCAAGTTCATTTGTTTTCAGTGATACACGTTTAAAATCACACAAAAATTTTGAAACACATTTCAGACTTACATTTTTTTCGATCTAATAAAACATTTCAAAATTACAAATGATTTCTAAAACACAGCTACAAATCCAAAAGCTAAAAAGACATTCCAACGACTTGCTGATGAACAAATTATCTGTTGCAAAAATCATAGACGGAGGAGTGGATTCTAGTCAACCTGTCTTTCCATCATTCTTCTTTGCTTCATGATTATTCCTAACTTACACTTATATTGTTTTTCTGCCACCTTGGTGAATTCCCGCACATGTGATATTTTTCAAATACCTTTTTACACAAGTGGTCGAAAAGCTTCAGGGGACAGAGTTCCCAGATACCCACAATTATTGCTGTGAAGCTGACTCTTTAAGTACACAAATCTTCCAACTATTAATAGATGAGCTATTTGATGGGCTAAGTGATAGTATCAATCTGGTCCACAAGCTTCCTTGGACTAAATAACAGGCCAATTAACATAACTCCATTGTCTTACACCGCATGTCTTGAGCAGCCAACCCAGGTTCTGTGGACCAGAATTCTGTGCTCTATAGAGAACGCTCTTTGTTTGCAAAGCTGTCTTTTAAACTTCAGAGTGATTATTACTTGCCATTTATTTTAAGAACTGAAAACTGTGGCAAGAAGCTGAACAAAGAACATTGGTTTGAAGTTTAACTCACTCAAAACTCTTTGATCCCTACAAGTGTCAGCTGCTATGTTAGCTGGCTGAGTCTGGCAAAACGAAAAAGGCCTTGTGGCTCTGGACAGTGAATATCTATCACAGGAATTTAATGAAAGTCTTCCCAATGTCCATTGAAAATGGTTGTTGCAGATAAGAATTTAAGGACATAATCTTGTCTTGAGCCATTGCTGAAACAATGGGTGTCTTTCCTTTAAGGTTTAAGTTTGGGGACAGCAATGTAGCATAACGGTTAGTGCGATCACCAGTAATAACCAATCAGGGTTCAATTCCCATCCCTGTCCTAAGGCATTAGTACATTTTTCTGTTGACTGTGTTGGTTTATCCCCACATTCTAAAGACATATGGGCTAGAGTTGGTGAGTTGTGGGCACACTAGGTGTGGACTGACCCCAGCACAATCCTCCCTGATCCAATTTGACAGAAATGACATATTTCACTGTATGCTTTGATGTACATGTAACGACATAAGCTCATCTTTTAAGCTTAGCTATATTGACATTGTTGGACAAAATGCCACTTCCATGTGCTGGTAGACAGGCTGTACCTCCTTCCACCGTTACTAAACGCCGAGTGGCTGACTTGGCCAGTTCTTACAAAACTTCTGAATGCTTCTCGTAAAGAAAAGGTGCTCTGGTTGATAAGCAAAGCACTTAACAGCTAACAAAATATTTTGCATGTCACTGATGTGACGTAGGTAACAAAGTAGCCAATTTGCAGACTGCAAGCACCACATGCAACAATACTATTATGGCTTTGCATTTGAGTTATATAAAAAAACACATTTGCGTCAATGACTCCAAATCTGGTAGCTTGCTGAGGAGTCAGATAGATAGATTACTGAAGGACCCCTCACACTGTCATAACTTTCCATAACACAGGCCATTTTGTGTGAGTTGAGTAGAGGATGTGAAACAGAATCAGTCCTAACCACAAAACAGCTAGAAAAACTTTGCAAGCAGAACAAGTGCTACACATGCCCCTACATCTCCTCCTTCACTACCATTCAGGGCACCAAGCAGTTCTTCCAGGTGAGGCGACACTTCACCTGTGAATCTGTCGGGGTCGTCAACCATATCCAGTTCTCCCGTTGCGGCTTCCTGTATATCGATGAGATTGGGACACCGCTTCGCTGAGCACCCACGCTCTGTCCGCCAGAAAAAAGTGTCATCTCCCTGTGGCTGCCCATTTTAATTCTACTTCAAGTTCCCATTCTGACATGGCCTCCTCTACCGTCACGATGAGGCCACACTCAGGTTGGAGGAGCAACACCTTATGTTCCATCGCGGTAGCCTCCAACCTGATGGCATGAACATCGATTTCTCAAACTTCCGGTAACGGCGCTCCCCTCTCCTTCACCATTTCCCATTCCCATTTCCCTCTACCTTATCTTCTTACCTGTCTGTCACCCCCCCTTTGATGCTCCTCCCCGTTTTCATTCTTCCGTGGCCTTCTGTCCTCTCCTATCAGATTCCCCCTTCTCCAGCCCTGTATCTCTTTCACCAATCAACTTCCCAGCTCTTTACTTCACCCATCCACCTCCACGGTTTCACCTATCACCTAGTACTTTGTATTTCTTCCTTCCCTCCTCCCACCATCGTACTCTGACCTCATCTTTTTCCTCCAATCCTGATGAAGGGTCTCAACCTGAATTGTCGACTGTTTACTCTTTTCCATAGATGCTGCCTGGCCTGCTGAGTTCCTCCAGCATCTTGTGTGTGTTGCTGGAAAAACATAGACAGCTTTGCCAGCTATCAAAATCTGTGTATACTTAACCCGTTTAGAGAAATTCAAAAACCGTGAACAAATATCAGAATGATTCAAATTAGTAAAATTATAATAAAAATTTTTATGCATTTCAGAAGGAAGCAAATGCTGGAAATGCCTATTGTATGGCATTGGCGACCATGGTCTTTCATTCTCCATGACTGTTCTTGGAATATTTTTCACTGAAGTGGTTTGCCATTGCCACCTTCTGGGCAGTGTCCTTACAAGACGGGTGACCCCCAGCCATTATCAATATTATTCGGAGATTGTTTGCCTGGTGTCAGTGGTCACATCAGCAGGATATGTACCAGCTGCTCATACGACCATCCCCTACCTGCTCCCATGACTCCACATGACCTCGATCGGGGTTGAGGGGGGGGGCTAAGCAGGTGCTACACCTAGCCCAAGGGTGACCTGGAGGCTAGCAGAAGGAAGGAATGCCTTACACCTCCTTTGGAGGAGACATACCTCCTACCCACAGATTCACCACACTGGCTAAAGAAATACCTCCTCATCTCCTTTCTAAAAGGTTGCCCGTCTATTCTGATGCTCTGTCCTCTGGTCTTAGACCGTCCCGTCCCCCCCCCCCCCCCCCTATTAGGAAACAATCTCTCCACATCCATTCTAGTGAGGCCTTTCAACATTCAACAGGTTTCAATGAGGTCACCATTCATTCTTCAGAATTCCAGTGAGTACAGCCCCAGAGCCATTAAACGCTCTTCATATGACAAACCTTTCAATTCCAGAATCATTTTTCGTGAACTTCCTTTGAGCTCTCTCCAATGTCAGCACATGCTTTCTTAGATAAGGGGCCCAAAGCTGCTCACAATACTCCAAATGAGGCCTCACCAGTGCTTTATAAAGTCTCAACATTAAATCCTTGCTTTTATATAGAATATAGAAAACCTACAGCACAATACAGGCCCCTGGGCCCACAATGCTGTGCCGAACATGTACTTACTTTATGAATTACCCAGGGTTACCCATAGCCCTCTATTTTTCTAAGCTCCATGTACCTATCCAGGAGTCTCTTAAATTATAGTCCTCTTGAAATGAATGCTAGCATCACATTTGCCTACCTCACTACTGACTCAACCTGCAAGGTAACCTGTAGGATTTCCCACACAGGGACTCCCAAATCCCTTTGCTCCACAGATTTTTGGATTTTCTCTCCAGTTAAAAAACAGTCTACCCTATTATTTCTTCTATTGGTGCAGACCACACACTTTTTGACACTGTCTTCCATCTGCCACTTCTTTGCCTATTCTCCTAATCTGTCCAAGTCCTACTATAGCCTCTCTATTTCATCAAAACTACCTGTCATTCCACCTGTCTTCATATCGTCCACAAACTTGGCCACAAAGCCATCAATTCCATCATCGAAGTCATTGACATATAACTTAAAAAGAAGTGGTCCCAACACAAACCCCTATGGAGCACCATCAACCAGGAAAGGCTCCTTTTATTACTATTCTTTGCATCCGGCCAATCAGCCAATGCTCATTCCATGGTTATTATCTTTCTTGTAACACCATGAGCTCATAACTTGTTAAGTAGCCTCTCGACTGGCACCTCGTCATAGGCCGTCTGAAAATCCAAGTACACAACATCAAGTGATTCTGTTTTGTCTATCCTGCTTGCTGTTTTTTCCAAGAATTCCAACAGATTTGTTAGGCACAATTTTCCTTTGAGGAAACCATTCTGATTAGAGCCTATTTTATCATGCACCTCCAAGTACCCCGAAACAACACCCTGAACAATCGATTCCAACATCTTCCCAGCCACTGAGGTCAGACTAACCAACCTATAATTCCCTTTCTTCTGCTTCTCTCCCTTCTTGAAGAGTTGAGTGAGATTTTGCAACTTTCCATTCCTCCAGAAACATGCCAGAATCAATTGATTCTTGAAAGATCATTACTAATGCCTCCACAATCTCTTCAGCCACCTCCTTCAGAACCCTTGGATGCATAGCACCTGGTCCAGGAGACTTATCTACCTTCAGATCTTTCAGTTTCCCCGGTGTATAAAATGATGAGAGGCATTGATTATGTGGATGGTCACTGGCTTTGACCCAGGACTGAAATGGCTAGCATGAGAGGGCACAGTTTTAAGGTGCTTGGAAGTAGGTACAGAGGAGATGTCAGGGGTAAGTTTTTTATGCAGAGAATGGTGAGTGTGTGGAATGGGTTGCCGGCGATGGTGGTGGAGGCAGATACGATGGGGTCTTTTAAGAGACTCCTGGACAGGTATATGGAGCTTACAAAAATAGAGGGCTATAGGTAAGTCTAGGTAATTTCTCAGGTTCGGCACAGCTTTGTGAACCGAAGGGCCTATATTGTGCTGTAGGTGTTCTATGTTCTCTTTTCTACCTTCTCCGCAGTAATGGCAACTTCACACACTTCATGACCCCTGCCACTCTCAGTTTAGTGTCTATAATCTCTGTAATCTGGAGGAATCAGTCTTAAATTCCTCATTCTGACACACAGTCACCCTGAAAGCCTCCAGTGTTGTCCATGACTTCAGAACAAATGGGAAACTGCCATTTCTTTTTTTGTCTTCCTTCCTTTTCGAAAGTTGATTTATTAATTGATTACAGGATCACATGAACACGATATTACAGTCTTCATGAATACCATTTACAGATTCAAATTATGATACAATTATCACTATCCAGCACACGCTTAAGCCCCTGACATGTCCAGTGGTCCCAGAAATCCCCCTTGATATCCCTGGACAATACATACTCCTTCTCCAGGCACCCATGGGCACAGACATGGTCTCAGAAGAGGGGTAGGCATTCGGTTTGGACAGAACCTTTGACTGCCAGCTACTTGAGTGGGTATCTTGGCTGGGCCCTACAGCAAACCAACCAGGAGATCCCCGAGAGACCCATCGCCCTCTGGAGCGGGTGACCGAAGATGCGGAGCGTGGGACTGATGTGCAGCCAGAACTTGAGCTGCAGCCCCATTCAGATACTCAGACTGAGACTGCAACCCCTCACACTCTGTATGTAAAAACACACAATGCTGGCAGAACTCAGCAGGCCAGACAGCATCTATGGGAGGAGGTAGCGACGACGTTTCAGGCCAAAACCCTTCTGTATGTATCTGATACACCATCTGCTCCAGGCAAACTGTCGCTCCGTGCTAGCCCCTGGCTTATTACGACCTCTCTCCATGACCCCTGGGAAGGGAACATACTGTGGCAACAGCTTCTGTACGTCATTGACTACTTCCAGCTGTTCCTGAACTGAGTTATCGTGAGGGGGTGCAGCCATGGGAGAACTTTGAAAAACTCAGGCATAAGTACAGAAACCGACTGCAGCATCAATGATTAGCTTTATTCACCATATACATGTACGTGTATTAGGAATTTGCTCTGCTTTGTTGGTCAGGGTGTGACATGCAACAAAATACACCAACATTCAACAGATATAAAGAATAAAGAATTATATTGAAATAAAGTTAGAGGTTAAAGTACAGATATAGAATAAAATGTGCATACATACACAAACATGGCACAGACAGAAGCAGAGCGGAGGACTCTGTTGACAGCCAGGACAAAGGGCAAGAAGGTTTAATTTTAACAATGATCTAGAAACTCAAGAGATTCTGCAGGCGCTGGGAATCCAAAGCAACACACATACACACACAGAATGCTTGAGGAACTCAGCAGGTCAGGCAGCATTGAAGGAAATGAATAAACAGTCGATGGTCTGGGCCGAGAAACTTACTCAGTACCGGAAAGGAAGGAGAAGAATGCCAGAATAAAAATGCAGGGGGAGGGGAAGAACTTCAAAAATCGGAAGTGCAAAGGGACTTGGGGGTCCTCGTGCAGGATACCCTAAAGGTTAACCACCAGGTTGGATTGGCAGTAAGGAAAGCGAATGCTATGTTGGCATTCATTTCAAGAGGAATAGCGTACAAGAGTAAGGAGGTGTTGATGAGGCTCTATGGGGCACTGGTGAGACCTCATTTGGAATACTGTGTGCAGTTTTGGGCCCCCTATCTTAGAAGGTATGTACTAACATTGGAGAGAGTTCAGAGATTTACGAGGATGATTTCTGGAATGCAGGGGCTAACATATGAGGAGCGTTTGTCGGCTCTTGGACTATATTCATTGGAGTATAGAAGAATGAGAGGGGATCTCATAGAAACATTTCGAATGTTGAAAGGGTTGGACAGAGTTGACGTGGAAAGGCTGTTTCCCTTGGTGGGTGAGTCCAGGACAAGAGGTCACAGTGTTAGAATTAGAGGGTACCCATTTAAAACTGAGATGAGGAGAAATTTTTTTAGCCAGAGGGTCATGGATTTATAGAATTCGTTGCCACATACAGCTGTGGAGGCCCGAGGTGTTTAAGGAGGAGATTGATAGGTATCTAATTAGTCAGGGTATCAAGGGATATGGGGAAAAAGCTGGAAATTGGAACTAGATGGGAGAACAGTTTAGCTCATGGTGGAGTGGCGGAGCAGACTCGATAGGCCGAATGGCCTACTTCTGCTCCTTTGTCTTGTCTTGTGAAGCAAGATATCTAGAAGGTGATAGGTGAAGCCAGGTGAGTGGGAAAGATGAAAGGCTGGAGAGGAAGGAATCTAATAGGAGAGGAGAGTGGACTAAAGGAAAAAAGGAAGGAGGAGGGGCACCAGAGGGAGGTGATAGGCAGGTGAGGTAATAGGCCAGAGTTGAAGAATAGAACAAGAGAGAAGGGGTTTGCCTTTGCCTTCTTCTGGACAGTGTTTTTACAAGATGGGTGACCCCAGCCATTATCAATACTCTTCAGAGATTGTCTGCCTGGCATCAGTGGTCACATAACCAGGACGTGATATGCACTACGACCATCCACCACCTGCTCCCATGGCTTCACATGACCCTGATGGAGGGGTGGGGGGGGGCGCTAAGCAGGTGCTACACCTTGCCCAAGGCCGACCTGCAGACTAGTGGAGGGAAGAAGTGCCTTACACCTTTGGTAGAGATGTATCTCCACCCCACCACCTCTGTAAAAAGTATACCTCCTAAAATCATCCATAATGCCTAAGAGAGAAATCATGATTATACTTGCATTTTGTAAACAATGTTAGAAATATTTGAATTAGGTATGGTTCCTTTTGCTTAATTAACATTGCTATTCTCTTGTTCTATAGCTGTTATGAGCTCATCAGCTACCACAGTGGTGCCAATAAACTACTCGCAACCTATCCAGACGTATCCAGTCTGCCAGGGCTACCAACCTGTGCCGGTTCAACTATCCCCTGCACAGCTGCCCATGGGTCCAGCTCCTTACAGCCAGCCTTATGCAATGGCACCGCAATATCATGGACAACCACCTTCATACCAAGAGGCTGCATCCGGTAAATGAAATTTGCACACCGTGATCTCTTTAACGTTATCTTGAATCTGTTCATAAAGCAGAAAAACCACAAAAGAAAGGAAGTGATATTCATCGGATGGTGCAGAAAGTCTTAAAACCTCAGGGCTGTTTATTTGCTTCCTGCTGATTTGGCCGCTGCCATTTAGGGCAGCAATGAAGGTCCTCCGTCTCCTCCAGATATGGAAGGAATTTTTTATTGCTGTTTCCGTAACAATTGCTTTGAGCCAGACTGGGTTGAAATCCCTGAGCTGAACCCCCAAATCTGGAGGACTGGTGGACCACTCTTACTCTGTCCTCCACCCTTTTAGCTGTTTGACAAGGGTGACCCTACCAAGAACTAAAGCACAAGGTCCTGACTCTAACCAAAATAGCTCTCCAGGTCACTGAGGTAGGCAAGCCTCCAAACTCTGTGACAAGGTTGTGGTCCTCTTGGAGGTCTTAGTTGTTTGCTTATATAGAATTTATTCCTGTATTTGATTCTAAGTCACTTTTTTTTTTAATTTTCTGAATCCCAGATCTTTCCCCCTATATAGTGAGTGCTGGTAAGGAGATATTAGTAATGTATCAGACCTCACAACTTTGGTTACAAGGGAGAATACAATTAATTTCAATGAGTATTTACTTGAAATATGAAGTCAAAGCCAAGTTTACTGTCAGATGCACAGATAAATGTTTTCACGGTTGCTACGTAAAACTTCCCTGCAGTAGCTTCATCACATGTTCCATTAGGTAGGCATTATTCACAAGAAAAACATCAATTAAGCATACAGTTGTACACACTTTTCTGCAAGAAAGAACATAAAATGAAGGAAAATAAAAGTCCATTAGAATGTAAGGTGGTCTTAGGGCTTGCTAAGCTCTTGTGATCAGGGGATTGCTGACTGGTCCAAGGACTGAACGGTTGAAGGGGAGTATGACAGATATGAGAGAATCTGCAGATGTCGGAAATGCAAAGCAACAGACACGAAACGCTGGAGGAGCTCAGCAGGCCAGGCACTGTCTATGGAAAAGAGTAAACAGTCGATGTTCTGGGCCAAGATCCTGATGAAGGGTCTCGACTGTTAACTCTTTTCCATCGATACTGCCTGGCCTGCTGAGTTCCTCCAGCATTCTGGTTGAAGGGGAGTAGCTGTTCTTGAACTTGGTGTTGTGGGACTTCAGGCTTCTGTATCTCCTCCATGATAGTAGCTATGAGAAGATAGCATGGGCCTGATGGTGGGGATCCTTTTATTATAGATCAAGGGTTCCCAGTCTTTTTTATGCCATGGACCCCTATCATTGACCGAGGCAGTCTGTGGACACCAGGTTGGGAACCTTTGTACAGACATTGCCTTTTTGATGCTATGCCTTTTGTAGATACTAGCATAGGTGGGGAGGGCTATGTCCATGCTATATTAGGTTGAGTCCATTACTATCTGCAGCTTCTTAATTTCCTGGACTTATTCATCAGAAAACAAGGGTGAATTTAACTTCTGATCATATTTCTGAGCATGTAATCTCAGCTGCAAGGAACTGCGATTGGATGCATCTATCTGGGGCTCTTTGGAGGCACTGGGGCAACAGGCAGTGGTCAAAATTCTGGTGCCCCGAGATACAGATGGTGGAAATATTTGCCTGTACTTCCCACTGAGTGACAGTAAGTCCGTTAAGAGTGATGGGACAGCACAGCCCATCATGGCAAAGGAACAGAGCCTGGGCGTCAGTAAACCATTCTGGAGCTGCCCCATTCAGTATCCACTGAAGAATCCTCTAGGATCAATTTAAGCCCAAGTTCGAGCTTATTCTCCTGGTCAGACACACCCAGCATGTAAATGCCAGGATAATCAGCACACTGCAGTAGCAGCACAATACGTACTAAGGTCCTCCATCTCTATCTATCCTAGGCCACCCACTCACATGTAGAAGGATTCTTCATTGCTGTTTCTGTAACAATACTTTCTTTGAACAACCAGGGTTGTTAGCTCTGAGCTGAATCCCCAAACTTGGAGGACCGGTGGACCAGTCGTAGTCTGGCCTCTACCCTTTGACCTGTTTGGCACGGGTGACCCTACCAAGAGCCAAAGCATAAAGCCCTGACTCCAGCCAAAATTGCTATCTGGGTCATTGAGACATGGAGGTCTCCAAACCCAACAACAAGTTTGTGGTCCTCTTGGAGGAGCACCATACATGACAATCCTGAACTACATAGACCTAATAAATTAACATAAATTATGCAGAATAAAAATAAATCTGGGCTGTAGTGACACCTCTCCCACTTAGCTAATGAATGCTCACCAAGGGAGCTGAAAACTACGTGTGCTGTGAATTCCATGTCCTTACTTTACGCTTTGTTTTCCAGTTCTCTGAAGTGTCATGAGAACACATGGTCTAAAAGTATGATTTGAAATTATGCACTGATTCCTTCAATGGTTCCATTTAATATCAGATATTGCATACAGTATACAAGCTGGAATTCTTACTCTTTACAGACATCCACAAAACAGAAGAAAAGCCCCAAAGAAGGCATAATAGAAAAAATGTTAGAATCCCAAAGCTCCCCTTCCTCCCTCCCATGCAGAAGCAGCAGCAAAGCACCAACTTTGCCCAACTTGCTCCAGCAGGAAGTATATAGTATATAGAATATAGAATGAAGACTTTGGTGAAAGTTGAATCATTTCACTTACTTTTGCATGTAAACTTAACTGGCACAGCAGCTGTGTAGCCTATGTTGACCAACTGTTCAATACTAAAAACTATATTTCCTCTATTGTTATAGCTGAACAACCTTTGTATCCTGCTGCGGGACATTCTTCATACCATCCTGCTGTAAAGTGTAACAATAATCCAACCTTCGTTGATGTAGTGCAACCTGGAATGTGAAAACATTGCTAGCTTCACACTAAAAAGCTTCTATCTGCTTTCATTCTTCCTAGTAGTCTTCAACTAAGCAGCCAAGGATGGATTTTGAGAAGTTACGGTGAAAATCTAAACAGATGAACATGCCAGGAAGAGTCAGGGGAAATTATAGTTGGAAAAAATCATTATATGTTTCCCAATGAACAAATTACAAGACTCAAGATTACTTGTCATCTGCTCATTGAAGCATACAGTGAAATGTGTTTATTGTGTTAACAATCTATTTGTGCAATGTATTTCAAACACCATTTCTAGTAAGCAGAAACTTCTTCCTTCTACTTTCAAGACTAAAGCCAAGATTTTTGGTAGTTAGTTACTTCCCAGTAGGCTGTTGGCATTTATGGCAGCAGTGAAGATCCTCCATTGATCTGTCCATGGCGTCGCACACCAATGTAGGATTCTTCATTGCTGTTTATATAACAATATTTTTTGACCAGTCAGGGTTGTTTGCCCTGAGCTGAACCCTCAAACCTGGAGAAGCTGGCAGGCCACTCTTAGTTTGGCCTCTGCTCTTTGCCCTGTTTGGCATGGGTGACCCAATCAAGTGCTAAAGCACAAGGTTTGGGCTCGAGTCAATGTAGCTCACCGAGTCATTGAGACACGCAAGCCACCAAACCCTACGACACGGTTGTGGTCCTCTTGGAGGAAAGTTTTTGGTCTTTAGCACAAGCTGTATTCCTTCTGGGACCTTCACTCCGATTCAGATTCATTTATCAATCACATATACATCGAAACATGCAGTAAAATGTGTTAATTGCTTTAACAATCAACCCACCTAGGGATGTGCTGGGTGCAGCCCACAAGTATTGCCACACATTCCAGTGCCAATATAGCATTCCCACAATGCTCTACAGATCAACACAGAACACAGCAAGTAACAAAACCACAACAGCAAAACAAGCCCCTTTCCTCCAAACACTCCCAGCCACCCACTCACAATGACAGTCCTCCAACTCCAGTTGTCTTTAATTATTTGTTATCCTCAGACTTGGCTGTTTCAAAACTCTCCAGGCCAAATTCCTATGAAGCCTCTACAAAGTCGAGCATCCATAACTCTGCCACCTTAAACCCAAACTTCTCTTCCTTGCATTCAAATCCCCTGTTCCTCAATGTGTGAGTTCACCTATAGCGTCCTCCAGCCCTCCTACTCCCCTTCAATGTTAGCCTTTTGAATTTACCTGCTATGCCATTTCAGGCCTACCATCAGATGCCTGACTCTAACCACTTGGACTTGCCTGTCCTTTTCTTGTCCCCCTTTTTTGAAAGGTTGTATTAATTCCACCTCCTTAAGCAAACTTTTGGCCAACTATACTATTAACACCTTACATATAATGAAAGTGCAATAGCAGATCAAACCAAAGAATTACTATGCCGTGGACCATTTCCCTGACATAAACAAATCTAGGCAGTGGGCCTACTTGATTTCAACACACAAGGGAACTCAGGTAAAGGAGTGATTTAACATGACAAATTATTGGTAACAATTTCCACCTTATTTTTATGGTATCATGCTAAATATCACAAAAAATACTACTTTCTAATAATAGCATTCTTTATATTTCTTGTATCTTTATGTTAATATCAATATTGTTTGCCAATTTCTTGCTTTATGATGTGCAAAGCAAAGACTATATGTAAAAGTCTGTAGTGGATTTCAGTAATGTAAGTGAGTAATTTAGATTTAGACTGTGAGCTACACCGCAAATGATGGTGACACTATATTTTGCTTTAGTTTACATGATGTTACTTACACTTTTGCAAATTTAAAGTCTGTTTTGGAACCTGCTGATATTTTCACATATATGCTTCTTTCAATAAACTTGTTATTTTGTCTTTGTTACCTATTTTGAGTTTTATAAACATTTCCAGAGCTGCTTTGCTTGGGAGTAATATTGAAACACACAGAGATAACTTTAATGTGGCAAATAATAACCAAAAGAAAAACTTGTGAGTATCTCTGTGGACAGAGCAGATTTTTTTCCTACAACGGAGATAGGGAAATCAAGTCAGATATCCACGAGAGGGTAGAAATCGGCTGTCCGCGAAAGGGTAGAAAATAGCTGTTCATGAGAGGGTAGAAAACAGCTATCCATGAGTGGGTAGATAACATCTGTCCATGAAAGGGTAGAAAACAGCTGTTCACGAGAGGGTAGAAAACTGCTGTCATAAGAAAGAAAAAGGAACAAAAACTTTAATTGATATAGTGATACTCACAATAAAAGGATATCCCAGAATCCTGTACAGTTAATAAAATAATCAGAATCTCAGTCTAGTTTGATATAACTGGCATATGTCGTGAAATTTGTGGTACAGTACACTGTAATACATAATAGTGGCAACTATAAATTACATTAAGAAGTACTATATCTATTAAAATAAATTATTAGTGCAAAAAGAGAGGGAAAAATACTGAGACAGTGTTCTTGGTTTCATTGTCAATTCAGATATCTGGTGGCAAAGGGGAAGAAGCTGTTCCTGGAATTTTGAGTGTGTGCCTGCCGGCTCCTGTATCTCCTCTCTGATGGTAGCAATGAGACGAGAGCATGTCCTGAGTGACGGGCATACTTAATGATGGAGAAGAGGGGAGGGGTAGTGGTTGGGGCCTCAACAGTCAGAGACAGACAGACAGGAGATTCTGTGGAAGTAAACAGGACACCTGAATGGTACGTTGTCTCCCAGGTGCTAGGTTCAGGTATGTCTCAGAACGCATCCACGGCATTTTAGAGAGGAGGCAGAGCAGCCAGCTGTCTTTGTGCATAGGAAGGAAAAGCAAGGAGGTCCTGAAGAGAATTTGGTGAGCTAAGTAGAAAGCTGAGAAGCAGGACCTCCGAGTTAGTAATTTCCGGATTGCCTCCTGGGCCACGCGTCAGTGTGGCTAAAAACAGGATGATCTGCATGGCTGAGAAGCTGGTGCAGGGGGCAGGGCTTCAGGCTCTTGGATCATTTGGATCTCTTCTGTGGGAGGTATGAGCTGTTCAAAAGTGACGGGTTGCACCTGAACCCAAGGAGGACCAATATTCTCACGGGCAAGTTTGTTAGAGTCATTAGGGAGGGGTGGGAACCAAAGTGAAGGGACTCAGGATAGGATGGATGATAAAAAAGCAAAGATCGCGTGCAGGAAGGGCAGGCAGATGATAGGACAAAATTGCAGCCAGCAGGGTGAGTATCATCGCACGAGAAAAGCAGAATATAACTCGGAGTCCTGCCATGTGCAGAAGTTCGCTGATGACACGGCCATAGTGGGGTGTGTCAGGAATGGACAGGAGGAGGAGTATAGGAAACTGATACAGGACTTTGTGATATGGTGCAACTCAAACTACCTGCGTCTCAATATCACCAAGACCAAGGAGATGGTGGTGGACTTTAGGAGATCTAGGCCTCATATGGAGCCAGTGATCATTAATGGAGAATGTGTGGAGCAGGTTAAGACCTACAAGTATCTGGGAGTACAGTTAGACGAGAAGCTAGACTGGACTGCCAACACAGATGCCTTGTGCAGGAAGGCACAGAGTCGACTGTACTTCCTAAGAAGGTTGGCGTCATTCAATGTCTGTAGTGAGATGCTGAAGATGTTCTATAGGTCAGTTGTGGAGAGCGCCCTCTTCTTTGTGGTGGCGTGTTGGGGAGGAAGCATTAAGAAGAGGGACGCCTCACGTCTTAATAAGCTGGTAAGGAAGGCGGGCTCTGTCGTGGGCAAAGTACTGGAGAGTTTAACATTGGTAGCTGAGCGAAGGGCGCTGAGTAGGCTACGGTCAATTATGGATAACTCTGAACATCCTCTACATAGCACCATCCAGAGACAGAGAAGCAGTTTCAGCGACAGGTTACTATCGATACAATGCTCCTCAGACAGGATGAAGAGGTCAATACTCCCCAATGCCATTAGGCTTTACAATTCTACCGCCAGGACTTAAGAACTTTTTAAAAGCTATTATTAATGCTTTTTGAGATAGTGATTTAGATGCATATCATATTTTTTTACTGAGTTAAGTATTGTATGTAATTAGTTTTGCTACAACAAGTGTATGGGACATTGGAAAAAAAGTTGAATTTCCCCATGGGGATGAATAAAGTATCTATCTATCTATCTCTATCTATCTATCAAAAAGGGTAGCAAATACTGTACTCAAAGCGTTATATCTCAATGCACAGAATATAAGAAATAAGGTGGATAATCTTGTTGCACTATTATAGATTGATGTTGAAGCTATCACTGAATCGTGGCTGAAGGATGGTTGTAGTTGGGAGCTGGATGTTCAAGGTTACATGTTGTATCGGAGGGATAGGAAGGTAGGAAGAGGGGGCGGTGTGGCTCTGCTGGTGAAGAATAGCATTAAGTCAGCAGAAAAATGTGACATAGGATCGGAGGATGTTGAATCCTTGTGGGTTGAGTTAAGAAACTACAAGGGTAAAAGGACTCTGATGGCAGCTATATACAAGCCTCCCAACAGTAGATGGGATGTTGGCCACAGATTACAATGGGAAATAGAAAAGGTGTGTCAAAAGGACAATGTTATGATAGTATAGGAGATTTCAACATGCAGGTCAATAGGGAAACTTAGGTTGATAATGGATCTCAAGAGAGTGAGGTTGTTGAATGCCTATAAGATGGCTTTTTAGAGCAGTTTGTCATTGAGCCTACTAGGGGATCAGATATACTGGATTGGGTGTTACGTAATGAACCGGAGGTGATTATGGGGCCCAAGGTAAAAGAACCCTTAGGAACCAGTGATCACAATATGATTCAGTTCAACTTGAAATTTGATAGGCAATAGACAATAGACAGTAGGTGCAGGAGTAGGCCATTTGGCCCTTCTAGCCAGCACCGCCATTCACTGTGATCATGGCTGATCATACACAATCAGTACCCCTTTCCTGCCCTCTCCCGATATCCCTTGACCCTGCTAGCTATAAGAGCTCTATCTAACTCTCTCTTGAATGCATCCAGAGACCTGGCCTCCACTGTCTTCTGGGGCAGAGCATTCCACATATCCACCACTCTCTGGGTGAAAAAGTTTTTCTGCATCTCTGTTCTAAATGGCCTACCCCTTATTCTTAAACTGTGGCCTTTAGTTCTGGACTCACCCATCAGCGGGAACATGCTTCCTGTCTCCAGTGTGTCCAATCCCTTAATAATCTTATATGTTTCAATCAGATCCCTTCTCATCCTTCTAAATTCCAGTGTATACAAGCTCAGTTGCTCCAATCTTTCAACATATGACAGTCCCGCCATTCCGGGAATTAACCTCGTGAACCTACGCTGCACTCCCTCAATAGCAAGAATGTCCTTCCTCAGATTTGGAGACCTAAACTGCACACAATACTCCAGGTGGGATCTCACCAGAGCCCTGTACAGCTGCAGAAGGACCTCTTTACTCCTATACTCAATTCCTCTTGTTATAAAAGCAAGCATACCATTTGCTTTCTTCACTGCCTGCTGTATCTGCATGCTTGCTTTCATTGACTGATGTAGGAAGCAAGTAAAGTCTGATGTAGCAGTGTTCAGTTGAATAAAGGAAATTACAGTGGTATGAGAGAGGAGTTGGCCAAAGTAAACTGGAAGGAGATGCTGGCAGGATGACAGCAGAGCAGCAATGGTGTGAGTTTCTGGGAAAAATGAGGAACGTAGATGTATTCCAAAAACAAAAAAATACTCAAATGGCAAAATTGTACAACCATGGCTGACAAGGGAAGTCAAAGCTTAATTTAAAAGCAAAAGAGAGAGCATACAACAAAGCAAAAACCAGTGGGAAGACAGAAGATTGGGAAGTTTTTAGAAATCTACAGAGAGCAACTAAAAGAATAATTAGGAGGGAAAAGACAACATATGAAAGCAAGCTAGCAAACAATATTAAAGTGGATTGTAAAAGCTATCCACTAAAAGTAGACATTGTATATTTGGACTTTCAGAAGGCCTTTGACAAGGTGCCACACATGAGGCTGCTCACCAAGTTAAGAGACCATGGTATTACAAGAAAATTACTAGCCTGGTTAGAGCATTGGCTGATTGGTAAGAAGCAGTGTATGGAAATAAAAGGATCCTTTCCTGTTTGGCTGCCAGTGACTAGTGGTGTTCCGCAGGGGTCAGTGTTAGGACTGCTTCTTTTCATGCTGCATATCAATAAATTAGATGATGGAATAGATGGCTTTGTCGATGGAAGGACAGGTAGCGTTGAGGAAACAGGTAGGCTGCAGAAGGACTTAGATTAGGAAAATGGACAAGAAAGTGGCAAATGAAATACAATGTTGGAAAATGCATGGTCGTGCATTTTGGTAGAAGAAATAAATGTGAGGACTATTTTCTGAATGGGGAGAAAACCTAAAATTCTAAGATGTAAAGGGACATGGGAATCCTTGTGCAGAACAACCAAAAGGTTAACTTGCAAGTAGAGTCAGTGGGGAGGAAGGCAAATGCAATGTTAGCATTCATTTCAAGAGGACTAGAATATAAGAGCAGGGATGTGATGCTGAGGCTTTATAAGGCACTGGTGAGACATTACCTTGAGTATTGTGAACAGTTTTGGGCCCCTCATCTAAGAAAAGATTGCTGGTATTGGAGCGGGTTCAGAGGAGATTCACAAGGATGATTCCGGGAATGAAAGGGTTATCAAACGAAGATGGCTCTGGTTCTGTACTCGCTGGAATTCAGAAAGATCTCATTGAAACTTTTTGAATGTTGAAAGGCCTAGACAGAGTATGTGGAAAGGATGTTTCCCTGGCACAGCCTCAGGATAGAGGGGCATGCATTCAGAACAGAGATGTGGAGAAATTTCTTTAGCTGGGGGTGGTAAATTTATGGAATTTATTACCATAGGCAGCTGTGGAGGCCAGATCGTTGGGCATATTTAAGACAGAGCTTGGTATGTTCTTGATTGGACACGGCATCAAAGTTTATGGGGAGAAGGCTGGGGAGTGGGGCTGAGGAGGGGGGAATAAAGGATCAGCCGTGAATGAATGGCTCGATGGGCCAAATGGCTTAATTCTGCTCCTATGTCTTATGGTCTTATGCTGCCTTTTGAGGTATTGTCTATTGAAGGTGTCTTTGATGCTGGGGAGGCTAGTGCCCATGATGGAGCTGACTGAATTTATCACTTTCTGCAGCTTATTTCGATCCCGTGCAGTTGACCATCTAACACCGCCCCCCCCCCATACCAGATGGTGATGTGATCAGTTAGAATGCTCTCTATAGTGCATCTGAAGAAATTTGCACGTGTCCTTGGTTTTCTCCTCAAACTCCTAATGAAGTGCAGCCACTGTTGTGCCTTCTTTGTAACTGCAGCGGTATATCGGGCCCAGGATAGATCCTCAGAGATGAGGACAGGCAGGAACTTGAAACTGCCTCTGATCTCTCAATGAGGACTGGTGTGTGTTCCCTAGTTTCTCCCTTCCTGAGCACATGCTTTCTTTGCTATAATGTGTGAAACTTCATAAACTGACACAGAACGTTGTTCTACAAAAGGTGGTGAGATACATGGCCATATAGTGCTAATATTTTACCGAGTGTTAGCGGATTAATATTAGCCAGGACATCAGGAGACATCTGCTTCTCTTTGGAATTGTACCAGAGAGGCTCATGAGGATAGTGAGTCTCCACTTTAAGTCTAAACCAGGGGATAGTACCTCACACAGGGTTGAACTGCCACTCGGCTTCAAATCTGATCTTTAACCCACGCTTGAAACCACAACTTTCTGACTCAGAGGCAACAGGCGTAGTGAGATGCTGGTGAATTACCGGCAGCAAAGGAAATTAATGGTGTTTGGAGATGAACGACCTCTACCCCAGAGATGTGTGTATAGAACAACAACAGAGTTTTACACTCACTCAGTACTCACAATCGACAGCACTTCGAAACCCACACTTTCTCACTCTCACTTGCCGTGATGTTGCAAAAGGCTGAGGAGCTAGCAGAAGTGTTAAGTTCTGTAACTTCAAAACATGAAACTAATTCAAAGAAAGACACGGGTGTCTGGGAATGTGGGCCTAACTTTGACTTTTCTCTAAGTGAGATTACTCAAATATTGCTGAAACATTAAATACACAACACAGTATTCGAACTGCATATGCAGATACAAACTGGAAAAACAGCCATAGAAAGCTGTTAAAATATACAGCATTTAACATCAGTTTCTTGAACTTCTGCTGATTGCCCTCCTTCCTCCTGTCCCTCTCCATTCTGCATTCATGGTCCCCCCTCACCCTTTCCCTTCTTACCTGCCCATCACCTCTCTCTGGTGTTCCTCCCCCTTCCCTTTCTTCCACACTCTCCTGAGCCAGATCATTGAATGGAAAGTGAACCGGTGTTCGACCTACTTTTTCCGTGCCAGAGTGAGATTGGCCTGCCTGAGCCCATCCTATCTGCCTGCGTTTGACCTGTCCCCCCCCTATTCTCGCTATTAGCATCGGGCAGGAGGTGTAGGAGTCCTGGGTCCCACACGGCCAGGTTCGGGAGATGTTGCCCTACAGCTATCGAGCTTCTGGACTGACTGCACTCGCCTCAGCACTGAAATGACTACACTGCCTGCAGACTCACCTTCAGAGACTCTGTGATTCATGTTCCATGTGTTATTTGCTTTCTTTTTTATTGTTTACACAGCTTGCTCTTCTTGCACATATATATTTATTGCTCTTTGTTGTGTGTGGTCTTTCACTGACTCTTAGCTTTGTAGGGGCCTGCAATAAGATGAATCTCAAGGTTGAATATGATATATATATTTATCATTAATTCACTTTGATTTGATTTGACCCTTGGCACCTTTACTAATAAAGAACCTATCATCTCCACCTTACATATATCCAATGCCTTGCCCTCCAGAGCAGTCAGTGGATATGAATTCCACAGATTCACCACCCTTTGGCTAAAGAAATTCCTCCTCATCTCTGTTCTAAATGGATGTGTGTGTGTGTGTGTGTGTGTGTGTGTGTGTGTGTGTGTGTGTGTGTGTGTGTGTGTGTGTGTGTGTGTGTGTGTGTGTGTGTGTGTGTGTGGTGTGTGTGTGTGTGTGTGTGTGAGATTCTTGATTGGTCAGGGCATGAAGGGATATGGGGAGAAGGGAGGAAAAGTGGATCAGCCATGTTGAAATGGCAGAGCAGACTCGATGGGCCAAATGGCCTAATTCTGCTCCTATAATGTACGGTCTTATGGTCTAAAAAATATGCACAAAGACTGACAAAAAAAGCCAATGTGCAAAAGAGGACAAGTTTGTGCAAACACAAATATAATAAATTTAAAAAGACAAATAAACAATTAATTAATTAGATAGGTAAGTAGATAAATATATCAATAAAACCTGAGACAAGACAACTCTGTAAGAATGTTTCCTCTAACATGTGTGCGCACATATCTTCTGCTACTAGTGCATGAAGGAAGTTAAACTGCGCACGAAAACATTGTCACCCTCTATCTCATTGGCATGTTAAGTATATTTCACGATCAGACACAATCACATTTCCTCTTCCAGTTTCTGATACAGACAGTATTGACAATGTGGAGTTGCATTGATTTGACCGTGGATTTTAGAACTGGCTTATTTATACTGTTCTTATTGGAGAAATTATTGATTCACTATGTTGAATTCCAAAGAAGCAATGGGTGTGAAACACAAAAGAACTTCTTGTTCATTTAAAATGGAATAGCTTGCTAAAACAGTGGAAGCTACTACACTGAAAGCTCGTGAGGTCAGGAATGTGCAGCTGTGAGAAATATTCATGTATAATACAGAAACTGGTGTTACCTGTGTATTGTCTTGATGCAAAAGTTGCTGGAGAATTTGTAAGTGGGAAGAAATGGATGGATATTTGGAAACTTGACTTTTTGAAGCATCATTAATCACATACAGACGGCGTGCAAAAGTTCTAGTGAGAAAATTCTTCATTACCTGCTATAGGCCTGCTACGTGTGTTTTGTGACAGTGCAGATAAACATGAGCGAAAACAATTAAACACAGAGATCAAAGTTCTTATTGAAAGTGTTTTGCTAGCTGTTAAAATTAATATCTCTTATATACTTCAGTGTGCACATGTCACTGGGAAAAAAATTGCACAGCACAAGATACAAATCATTACAAATTAAAGGGAACATTGTTGGATGCTCCTCTATTCTGAGGTTGTGCCCTCTGGTCCAACACTATAAAGGAAACATCCTCTCCACATTAACTCTATCTGGGTCTTTCGATATTCGATCAATTTCAATGAAATCCACCCCCCCCCCCCCCCCCCATGTGTACAGGTCCAGAGCCATCTAGCACTCCTCATATGTAACCCTTTCATTTCCAGGATCATTCTTGTGAAAGTCATCCGGTCCCTATCCAATGCCAGCTTCAAATGAAAGGACTAGATAGGGTGATGGGAGAAGATTAATGACAGCTTCAAATTGTATAAATATAAGAAGGCAAATCACTTACAGGGCTTGGCACATTGCAATGGAAAGGGACCAAGTGGATAATTTTCTCCAAGACTTGGCAGAGGATATTAAGGAGAATCCTAAGAGATTTTCTTAAGGGAGAAAACAGTGACTAGGGAGAGAACAAATGAATTGGTCCTCAACGAGATCAAACCAAGTCTCTTTCTGGAGGTTCAAATGACAATTGTATATCATGTGAAGAAGCAGCTTGGCAAGGTGGAAGGACAACAGAAGACAGGAAGGCCACCAAGTTGATGAATGGACACAATAAAGACAGCTATAAACGCAATGTTATCAACAATGGGCTGCATTTGCGAGGATTGAAACTCACTTAGGCCAACTATCCATAGGGCTGCCATGAGTCGACGACCATTCCATGGCACTTAACAATAACAAAGGGAGAGGATAGTGTCTTTCAAAGACCAGGATAGAAATCTAAGTGTGAAACCAATGGAGGTGGTCAGAGTTTTCAATGATTAATTCTTCTTTGTTTTCACTATGGAAAAAGAGGCGAAGGCTTGAGAACCTGGCAAAGTTAATCGAGATGTTTTGGCAGCAGTTCATATTACAGAAGCATAGTTGCTGCATGTGTTAAGTTGTATAAAGGTAGATTGATCTCCAGGTCTGAATGGGGAACAGTAATATGCAAAAGTGTTAGGCACATATATATTGTTAGGGCACCTAAGACTTTTGCACAGTACTGTAGTAATTTTATGTATTGCATCGTACTGCTACAAAAAAAAACCAATTTAATGATATATGTGAGTGATGATAAGAATGATTTTGATATGAGTCTCCACTGTGGACTGAGAGTGGGAAGGGGGCAGGGAGAGGGGAATTGTGCTTGGGTAAAGAGGAAAGGAAGGGGAGGGAGCAGGAAGGACCAGAGAGGCATTCTGTAGTAATCAGCAAACCAATTGTTTGGAATCAAACGACCTTGCCTAGTGTCTCAGGGCTGGGTGTGTCTGCACCTGTGCCACCCTCTACCTCCCGCCCCCCCCCCCCGACCCTGGCACTCCCTCTCTGCCACCTGTCCCACACCCCTCTGGTGGTGCTCCACCCTCGCCAGTCCCACCATCCTTTGCTCCCACCAGATTTACAAACTCACTCTCTGCTCCACGTCGACAACTAGCTATATATATGTCCAAAGACTTTTCCACAGTACTATATGTCTAAGAACACTATGGGAAGCTAGAGATGTTCATACTAGGGATAACCTCTGGCAAGGAACCGGAAGACTAGAGGAGTTTTTATTTAATCAAGACTGTGAGGATAAACCTGGTAACTAGTCTACCATCTCTGGTAGGCAAGTTGCTGAAAGATATTTTGAGGAATAAGATATACTCAATTTTGGAAGGGCAAAGGTTGACTAGGGTTGGCCCATGTGAGAGAACTCTTCTTACAAATTTACAGTCATTGAGTCATAGAGAAGGACAGCACAGAAACAGATCCTTCCGCCTATCTAGTTCATGCCAAAAACATTTAAAGTGCCTACTCCCTTCGACCTGCGCCAGACCACAGCCCTCCATATCAATACCATCCATGAACCTATTCAAACTTCTCTTAAAAATTGAAATTGAGCTCACAGGAACCACTTGCACTGGCAGCTCGTTCCACACTCCTCACAACTCTCTGAGTGAAGCAGCTTCTCCTCACGCTCCCCTTAAACTTCTCACCTTCCACCCTTAACCCATGACCTCTGGTTGTAGTCCCGCCCAACCTCAGTGGAAAAAGCCTGCTTACGCTTAGAAAGGTTGCTGAGGGGAGACCAGCAGACATATTATATATAGATCTCAGTACAGGTTTTGATGAAGTTCCATGTGGAAGGCTACTCTGGAAGGGTAGATTGCATGGCATCTACGGAGAGTTCTCAAACTGGACACAAAATTGGCCAGAGGGTGATGGTAGAAAGATATTCCTCAGATTGGAAGTTTGGGACTAGTGATGTGCCCCAAGGATCAGTGGTGGGCCCATTGTTATTTGTCCTCTGTATAAATGATGGGTGACAGGACTGGCTATTAAGTCTGCAGATTATACTAACGTGCCATAAACAGTGAAGAGGAGGATCAAGTGTTGCAGTGAGATTTTGATAGGTGGGCAGGTAGGCTGAGGAAGGGCAAAAGGAAATTAATTCAGAGAAGTGCGAACTTTGAAAATCAAGGATGGAAGGGCCCATGGAACGTTGTAGAACAACAGGACCTCTGAGTACAGGTGCATAGTTCCCTTAAAGTAGAGTCGCAGGTAAATAGGGCAGTGAAGAAGGTCTTGCTGGCCTTCACCAGTCAGGTCATTGAATATAGAAGTTGCTGTGAATGCACAAGATGCTGGTGAGGCCACACTCGGTGTACCGAGTTATTTACTCATGGGTACTTTGATCTCTATGGGTTGCTGTCAAGCTTCCCTGTGTTTGTAACGTACTGACTTAATGACATAATGTGAGAGGGCATTCTGGGAAGAAGGCATTCAAGTAAAATAAAGAGCACATGTTTCACTTCTTCACCTTCCCCCATCTCTCGTGTGTTATTTATGGCCACCCAGCATTCTGGCACCACAAACATATCAGCATTCCGTTTTGCACAGCTTCTTGTGGGAAGGATATGACTAAGCTTCAAAGAGTTCCAGCAGGATTGACAAGGATGTTGGTTTAAGGAAATGAGTAAGGGAAATCAGGCCGGGCCAATTACTCTTGAATATATCAAGATCAGATGTGATGCCGGGGCTTTATAAGTGGATGCACCATCAATAACTCTCGGAGACAGGAGGCAAACGACAGGCTTTTATTAGCTGCAAGAAACGACCACAAAACATCCTGGAGACTGAGGGGGGAGCAGTACCTCCAACCGCCTTTATACCGGGGTCTGTGAGAGGAGCCACAGGAGCAGACAGCAGAGGGGCGTGTCCAGACAGGTATATGTAGTTCACCACAAAGGTAATGGCCAGTCCTCACTTGGAGTATTGTGAGCAGTTTTTGCCCCGCTTATCTAAGAAAGAATGTGCTGACATTGGAGAGGGTTCAAAGGCGGTTCACAAAAATGATCCCTGGCTTGAAAGGCTTGTCATATGAAGGGTTGGATGGCTCTGGGCCCCTACTCACTGAAATTCAGAAGAATGGGTGGGGATGGATCTCATTGAAACCAATCGAATGTTGGAACGTCTCAACAGAGTGGATGTGGAGAGGATGTTTCCTGTGGTGGGGGAAATCTCGAACCAGAACACACAGCCTCGGAATAGAGGGACATCCATTTAGAATGGGGATGAGAAAGAATTTATTTAACCAGAGAGTGGAGAGTCTGTGGAATTCTTTGCTACAGGCAGCTGTGGAAGCCAGGTCTTTGGATATATATAAGGCAGAGGTTGATAATTCTTGACTGGTCAGGGCATGGAGGGTTATGGGGGGAAGAAAGGAAATTAGGGCTGAGAGGAAAATGGTTCAGCCATGATGAAAGGACAGAGCAGACTTGATGGGCCAAATGGCCTAATTCAGCTCCTGTTGCTTATGGTCTTATGGATATGCAGCAGAGTGAGGGTGATTTTGTAGTGATATAAAACCATGAGGACATAGATAGATATCTTAATGTCTTATGATAAGCAGCACACAAAATGCTGAAGGAACTCAGCAGGCCAGGCAGCATCTATGAAGAGGAATAAGCAGTCAATGTTTTGGGCTGAGACCCTCCAACAGGGCCAGAAACACCAGCTGTTTATTGCTCTCTAAATGCTGCTTGACCTGCTGAGTTTCTCCAGCATTTTGTGTGTAGCTCTGGATGTGCAGCATCTGCAGAATCTCTTGTACTTATAATGGAGTGGGCAGTCTCTTTTTTTTCCAGGGATGGGAAGTTCAAAACTAGAAGTCATATCTTTGAGGTTAAAGGTGAAAGGTTTCATAAGAGCCTAAAGAGCAACGTCTTTACACAGTGGGTGGCATATTTATAGAATCAGCCGACTGAGGAAATGATCGAGGCTGGGATATTAGAAACACGAGACACGAAACACGGATATTAGAAGTATGCAGACAGCTCTATAGACAACAAGAGTTCAGAGGGATGTGGGCCAAGTGCTGGGACATGAGATGAGATTGAGTATACTTCTAGACCAGCATGGGCATGCATGAATTTTTTCCCATGTTATACGACTCCATGGCTCTACTATTCCTGCTATCACAGGAACGAAGGCTACAACAGTTAATCATTATCAAAGGAATTCTCATAACAGAAGAGGGTAACGTATTCATAAAGTTTGGATAGTGAGATTAATGATTAATAAGTGAGAGTCAAACTGACCTCAGTCAATAGTTCTTTGTGACGGATCCAAAAATTTTAAGTG